>NC_041394.2:24149594-24483969 GCF_900747795.2 Erpetoichthys calabaricus | reverse complement strand
TTAATGTCATTTACCTTCGTTCCCGTGTTTGACTCGTGCTGTAAATCTCTTCCTTGTTTTTAGTTCACGTGATTATGTAGGAGGTGTGATGACGCGATACGTGACTCCGCCTCCTCCATTAGAGTATATGGACAAAAAACAGGTTCCAGTTATGACCATTACGTGTAGAATTTCGAAATGAAACCTGCCTAATTTTTGTAAGTAAGCTGTAAGGAATGAGACTGCCAAATTTCAGCCTTCTACCTACACGGGAAGTTGGAGAATTAGTGATGAGTGAGTCAGTCAGTCAATCAGTCAGTCATTCAGTCAGTGAGTCAGTCAGTGAGGGCTTTGCCTTTTATTAGTATAGATACTGTATATATATATATATATATATATATATATATATATATATATATATATATATATATATATATATATATATATATATATATATATATATTCATTGCATTCGTAGTGTGAGTCCCGACCTGATTGTACGGGTGGTTACCTACCAGGTAACGCATGTGCTTGGTCTGCCCTCGGCAAATATCCGCCACAGTGCCCTCTTCAGTTGCGAGAAGCAGATCATGGAATGTTGCATTGTTTACTGTCCAATAATGCAAAGTGTACGCAACATGTGTTTCGCCCTTATTTGGGCTCGTCAGGTGTACACACTCTACAGCTCCCCTCCCGGGGATCAAACCTATGCAACATTCCATGATCTGCTTCTCACAACTAAGGAGGGCACCTTGGCGGATGTTTGCTGAGGGCAGACCAACCACATGCATTACCTGGTAGGTAACCACCCATACAATCAGGTCGGGACTCAGACTACGAATGCAATGAATGTAACTACTCTGGACCTACAGGCTGTCAAATAAACGAACCACATGCCGTGGCGCAGCATCAAGGGGCTTCGTCTCTGACGCTGACGTCCGAGGTTCGATCCCCGCAAGGGGAGCAGTAGAGTGTGTACGCCTGATGAGCCCAAATGAGGGCGAAACATGTGTTGCGTACTCTTTGCATTATTTGACAGTAAACTATATATACAGTATATATATATATATAGTGATCTGCAGAGGGTTAGGGTTAGGTTAGGCTTAGGGTTGCTCATGAGCAACTCTCAACCCATAATGATGCAGAGACATACAAAGGTTCAAACAAGAAAGGATTTTATTGACATACGTGAAGTATTCAAGGGAGGAATGGAAGAATATATACAGTATAACATAATATAAAAGAAAACAAAAAACTGTGCTGCTCTTGGGGTCTAACTAAATTCAAATTTACCTTTTTTACTCTTCAATTTGTTCCAGACCACTGGTTAATTGTTTTCCCTCACTGCCAGGTGAGCTGTTGACTGTTCTTTTCTTCTAATTCCAAGCTTACCTGGCTCAGGAAATGGAACTTCTTTTAAAAAGGGGCCCTGGAAGACTTCTGAGGACATGGCCTGCCAGCCAGGAAGTACTTCTGGGCTAAAGCAAAGCCCTGGGGAGGCATACAGTTGTTCACTTTAAGGTTTAGGCTCCTGTAACAGTGGCTATTGTACAGCACCAGCTGCTTCTGACAGGCCTATTTTATATATATATACAGGGAGTCCTCGGGTTACAACATCTCGACATACAATGTTTCAAGTTTACAATGCTCACTCCCATAAAAAACTGAGACATGAGTGTTTCGGTTTATGCCATTAGTGTTGTACTTTCAGACTACGTGGATGAACTAGTTTGGTTGCGCGCAGTGGAAGAATACGCAGTAATGCAGCGTATGAGTGAGGGAGTTGGCGAACAAGCTTTGTTGCGTGCGGATGAAGTGTTCCATTTGTGTGTATTTGTTTGGCAACTTTGTGGCCCTTATCGTGGCTCCTAAATGAATGTCAGAGTTTTCAGATGGTAGTGCTTCGAAGAAGAGGAAAGCCATTACGATGGAAGTGAAATTAGACATTGTAAAGAGATCAGAAGGAATAAAGGTAAGGAATTTTTTTACACTCGTTTTTTGTCAATTTTTCTGTTACTACAGTACAGTGTACAGTACAGTATATTTATGTCCTTTTCCTTTTCTGTGGCTTAGTTGTGTTTTTATATTCTAGATTATGATTTTGCAAATGTGTTAGGATAGGTAAGTGACTTAGGCTAGGACGTGTTTCAACTTTGGTTTGCATCACTGTTGTAGGAACGGAACTGTGTCGTAACCCAAGGACCCCCCGTATAAATAACTAAAGTCCGTATGTCCAGTCTTTCAGAGAAATGTGATTGGTCAAATTGGCATTGGTGATGCTCTGAAAGAGGAAGTGTGAAATGCACAAGGAGGAGTAACGCTGAAAGTGCACACTGAAAGAGTTGACTTCAAGGGCAGAAAGTACTGTATAAAACCGGAAAGGTGCTAGAAAGGTGCCATGAAAATAATGACAGTCTGAGAATCAGGTTTCATGGGAATGTGCCCAGGATAAAGAGAGGCTGAGACGTGCATGAATACAGAGGAAAGAAGCAGAAAGTACATACAGGGCAAAAGATAGCAAATGTTTTTAAATTATGTTATAAACTGTCTTTGACAGATATAGTGTACACAAGGGGGTGCTCAGCTCCCCAAACCCCTGACACAAAAGACACAGAGCCCAAGTCCAGAACAAAATATACATTTATTATACATGGGGACACACTTTTCCTTAATCCCCCCAGCAGCACAGTACAAAGCACCAAGCACTAATACACAATCCTTTCTTCTCTTCTCTCCTTTTCTCTCCTTCCACCTCCACTCCTCCACTGGCAAGCTTTGCATGTCTTCCTCCTGACTCTAGCTCGTCTGAATGGAGTGAGGCAGCCCCCTTTTAGAGTACCTGGAAGTGCTCTAGGTGTTCCATAATACCCTTCCAGCTTCACTTCCTCGTGTGGCGGCAGCCCTGCAGAGAGGGCTCAGCCATTCTCCATGTGACCCCTGGTGATGGCGCTGGGCCCCAGCAGGGTTGAACTCCCATGCTCGAAACCTGTGGCACTGTAGCAAGCCAAGGGGTTGCCCTCTATTGTTCAGGAGGAGGTATTGCGCCGTGCAAGCTCCTTCCCTATGTCCTTCCATTATGACAGTGTCCCAGTCGGGTAGGAGTCCCAGCTGTCCTTGTGTGTGTGTGTGTGTGTATTAGGGGGGACCCATAGATTCCCCGAATAATTAAAAAAATTGTAAAAAATTATAAAATTTGCAGTAATTCCCTTCAAGTCAATGTCAAAATACTCTCCTTAAGATGCAATCCTGTTGTTCTAGCACATCTTTTGTTACCATGCCTTGAGCCTCCTGGGCTTTTTTTTTACTGGATTTCTTCAGCAGTAGCAAATCTTCTACCCTTCAGTCTCAGTAAATAGTAGAAAGGGGCGGGAGGTGTGGGTGTGTGTGTTAGGGGGGTTGTTGTGAAGTCACAACCACATTTTTTTTTTGGTCAGAAACCCTTTTACTGACAATGTGGTGTGTGCAGGTACTCTGTCATGGTAAAAAATACAGTTTTGTGTGCGCCACTTCTCCAGATGTTTTTTCTTGATGTTTTCCCATAGACACCTGAGCACTTCAGTGTAATGTTATTGATTAGCAATCTATTCAGAGAGAGCAAACTCTTCATAAACAAGTCTGTCAATGTTGAAAAATGTGATCATCGTTGTGTTTTGAAAATCTGATATGGCGGCTTGGAGAAAACAAATCAACAAATTCGCTTGAGTGATTGTCAAATAAATGGAAAATCAGTGCTCGATCAACTCAGTACAATACCACTTGATGGACTGATTATACACTCTCACTCTCTCTCTATATATATATATATGCAAAATGATCTATAGGGGAAATCTTGAGCAATTCACTAGCTGCAGCAGCAACAGCTACAAGAGACCACAACTGCTTGATAGAGGATATTTCAAAATATTTACTAAGGCAGCATGAACGAATAAGAAGGTTAAATGGAAGATTGTGAATAGGAGAATACAGAGGTCAATCACAAATGATTATGCCCTGCGTGGGCCTGACTAAGTAACTGCCCTTAATGATATCTAACCTCAAGGTTTACATACCCTGTGTAATGTTCTTCTTCTTCCTAATTCTGAACCTCTGCTCCTTTCTTCCATTTTTTCTTTTCTCTCACCTTCTCTCAATGCCAGTAGAGCTCTCGCTCCACTTCACTTGCAGTTCTAAGCTCTCTTACTGAGGTTAGGGAATTTCCTAAGATAATTACCAGTTTCAACACCTTCAGGACAGGAAGTACTTCTGAGCTGAAGCTGGGTCTATAATCTTTGTGAGGCAACTACATTTCCCAAGAATCATTGCAGGGTCTAGGGTTACCTGGGGTATGATAGTGACTGCCTACTAGCACAAGAGGTACTTGGTCACTCTTCCATTATGTGGGCATCCTGTCCTGCATATGCAACCTAATCGCATTCCCCCTTGAAGATGGCACTGTTCATACAGATGAAGAGGGCTCAGCTGCATGGAGTGACATTGACTATTTCAGAAAGTCATGAAAAATATTTCCATAACAACCTGCAAGGATCTTTGCTGGGGTCTGAGCAACCCTGTGGTCTAGAAGTGTGTGGTAGTAATGAACGTCTCTGTGTGAAGAAGTCCGGAGATTGGAGGAAAGTTGGTGTAGTGGAGAATAGATCAAGCGGGTATTTTTGAGGTGCCAGGGAGATTATCCATGCTGAAGAAAACATAAAGCATTAGGAGCAGCAAAATGAAGACTATGTGCTGTGGGACTGCATGTGAGCAGTTGGTGCCATATCTACAAGTGAAGACGTGTGAGTGCGACTGTCAAGTATGAACCTGAGTGGGATTAGACAAGGTGAACTGCAGTTTGCTCTGATGTCCAGTTGTTTTGGGGGCATTCCTCTAGGTTTCTAAGAACAGGAAAGTTGGCTTAGGTGTTCTACAGTTATGTGATTGTCTGTGTTCAGTAATACAATAAATACTTCTGTTAATTTAAGAGGTGGAGTGCTCATTCTCTTCTGTCTTGGTGGTAGTTAAAGTTTATACAGTACATACAGTTTATACTTTCTGTCTCTCAGCGTGGCTCATAAATCTTTACTTCTCCATGTGCATTTTACACTCTCATCTCCCCTTTCATTGAATCACCAAAGCCAATCTGACCAGTCACACATATATATACTGCGGTGGGCTGGCGCCCTGCCCAGGGTTTGTTTCCTGCCTTGCGCCCTGTGTTAGCTGGGATTGGCTCCAGCAGACCCCCGTGACCCTGTAGTTTAGGATATAGCAGGTTGGATAATGGATGGAAATATATATATATATATATATATATATATACAGTATACTGTATATATATATATATATATACAGTAGAGTCTCGCTTATCCTACCTTCGCTTAACCAACATTCCATATTATCCGACGTCCCAAACAAAAAAAAAATGCATCAATCGGCAACAAGAACTGCAAGTTGCGAGCATGAGCGTAGTCTATTTTTTTTTGCTCCGGACTCTACCACAGCTAATTACAGTGGAACCTCGGTTTGCGAACTGCAAATATCAAAGCGAATATCCCCATAAGAAATAATGGAAACTCAGATGATTCGTTCCACAACCCAAAACTAGTCATATAATAATGATTAATACAAAATATAAAGTAAACATACATAAAACAAATGAACCTGCACTTTACCTTTGAAAAGAATCATGGCTGGTGTGTGATTTTCTAAACTCTTGTGGGATTCCACCCAACGGGACGACACGCGGAAGAGCGTCCCAAAGCAATCGCAGTCTCCCAGTGCTGTAGCAGTTCACCGTAAAAGCAAATCAGACAAGATTGTGGACATGCTATAAGCGCCTGCCATCGATGGGTGATACAAGGAATAAGGAACGTTATAAATGTGCAAGGCACAGTGCTACTTGGCCATGGCCCTGCCTGACTGCTGTGTTTGTGTATAGGAGAGTGAAAGATCCCGCTACAATAAATAACCGTGCTGTTGCTGTTTCAGGGTGAATAAAGCTGGTGTTGCTAAAGTACTGAGACTCAGCTTTGTGTTTTCGGGTGCAAGACGGGAGCACGCATGTCACAGCACAAACACACACACACACAAGCAGTCACAATGCTGTAGTAAACAGTATACGCTTGTACGTATGTTGACTATATGAGTGATGGAGTTAAGGCTCTAGAAACTGCAATTAAATACATTGAGCAACAAGAAGAAGCTACAGGAATCGACATAATGATGCTGCAAAGATGGCGAGACTTGGCAGCGAAGAAACGGCACTCATCAGGAAAGCAGACTACGATCAAAAACTTTTTTAAATCATCACAGAACTGAACTTTTTAAGTACAGTACATACTGTATTTAACTTCAGACAATTCTGTAATTGTAAGTTCATTTTTTCAGTTAATTTTTTCTGTTGTTTTGTTGTAAAACATGATTATTAGGTTCATAATGCATAAATTTATAACATAGTTTGACGTTTAATAGGCTTTTTCTTAACACCTCCCATTAATCCGACATTTTCGCTTATCCGACATTCTGCCGGCCCGCTTATGTTGGATAAGCGAGACTCTACTGTATATATATACTGCTCAAAAAAATTAAAGTCAATGGAACATCTGGAATATTCATCTGGGGCCTCATATATAACGCCGTACGTAGAACTCACACTATAACATGGTGTAAGCACAAAGCGGGAATGTGCGTACGCACAGAAAAATCCAGATGCAGGAACCTGTACGAACGCAAACTTCCACGTTCTTCCGCTACATAAATCCTGATCAGCGTGAAAAGTAACGTACGTGCACGCGCCTTCTGTCCCGCCCCAACTCCTCCCAGAATTACGCCTCTTTGAATATGCAAATCAATATAAACAGCCCTTAAGCTCAGCCTTCTGTGAGAAGACAATGGAAAAAGCAAGGGAGAAAATATAAGAATTTCAGCGAATACCAAGTAGAGGCAAAGGAAAAACGTACTATTTATTGATTTAAACAGTGGTATAAACAACAAAAGGAAGTTGATCGAGTGACATAGCGTGTCGGAGAAACTCGAAAGCTCAAGTTCACAAAGTCGCACAGTGCCCGCAAATAAAAAAGAAATTGTTAGATATCAAAGTCACGGTGAAAAGCTGAGTCGTAGCCCACCGTCTGAGTGTCATATGAAAGCTTATTAGGGTACAGAGAAAAAAAAATAGGCACACAGTGGGAAAAAAGCACGAAATCTCGAAATTTCCACTTTAATCATGTAGTTTATTTTGTCATTAAAGTAGAACATCATAAACTTCATCTTAAAATCGTTTAATTTACTAGTTTCTCAAATCCCATCGTAACTAAAGTAGCATGTTAAATGCTTTGTTTTGTATTTGATCTTCTATGTGCTCTATGTGTGTGAACCACTACGTGCTTCCGGGTTTTGTCTTCCTCCGACAGGACACAGAATCCATTACATTCGTAATATCACAGCTCTCTGAATAATTAAAATACTGAGATGTATATTTGATATCATTTTCATGATGATAGGAGTTAAAGCATGTTATTAAACATGGGAACTCGGTGGCACAGTGATTGTACGCGACCTTCGATGAATTTATTGCAGCAGTGCTGTCTCTTTCAAACGTACTAACCCCCAATTCCTGTCCTTACTTTTCTTTCTCCAAATACCTAATCGCCACACAATCAGCTCTGTAATAGACGTTAAGCCATCTGTAAGCTTATAACGCCAATTCTTCAAAACTTTTAAGGAACACTGAAATATCTTTGTAGTACATGTTTAATTATTCAATCCTTCATGCCAGTCCCAGTGAAGCATACAGTGCGAGGCAGGAATGAATGCCAGATCCTTACTAGCTTAGCGACACCGTGTCCTTTAATTATTAACAATATAGATTATTTAAATGAAGTTAAAGTTTTATCTGTATAATATAATAAACATATTTTGCGGCATTTAATCTTAAAAATGATATCGTCATCATGTGTAAATACGCGCTTTATAAAGTGGCTTAGGTTGTGCAATATTATAACTGTATCACAAGTTTACAGTGAGGTAATTGTACTTATAAGTATAAACAGTTCTACAAGGAGCACTTGATGGACTGATTGAGTGCATTTATAGTTCTTGGGATGAAACTCTTTATGAATCGCGAGGTCCGTACAGAAAAGGTTATGAAGCGTTTGCCGTGTGAGAAGCAGTTCAAATAGGAAGCATGGCTGAGGCAGCGTGTGCTTGATGCTGTATACCGATAATTCTCTTTCTGATCAGCTGCTCCGAGTGGTGCAGTGAGAGTAATATGGAAAAAGATGATCCGCTGTGGCAACCCCTAACGAGAGCAGCTGAAAGAAGTAAAAGAAGGTGCAGTGAGAGTAACAATGCTAAAGTAGTTATGGTATTTGGAACAGTTTGACCATTCCGTGGACCATTATATTGTTACTGGTTAATTACAATCAGATGCATTAAACTAAAAAACAATATGCGGTTAATTACAGTGTATTTATAAAGCCGCGTCATGGATGTGGATCTGAAAAAGAAAGGATAAACTCACAGGAACAGTAGCACCGCTTTGACGCTGGGTGCCACCAGTCTGCAAAACCGACCACAGAACTTGCGTACGTCAGGGTATGAGGTACCGTGGAAATGTGCGTGGCTTTATGCCAAGTTTAGGTTTTATACATCGCGATTTGAGTGTGGAAACGTTCGCACGCAACATTTCTGTGTGTACGCACCGTTTATACATGAGGCCCCTGGTCAGTTAAGTAGCAGAGGGGGTTGTTAATCAGTTTCAGCTGCTTTGTTGTTAATGAAATTAACAACAGGTGCACTAGATAGGCAACAATGAGACAACCCCCAAAACAGGAATGAATGGTTTAACAGGTGGAGGGAGGCCACTGACATTTTTTCTTCTCATCTTTTCTGACAGTTTTTTCACTAGTTTTGCATTTGGCTATGGTCTGTGTCACTACTGGTAGCATGAGGCCATACCTGGACCCTACAGAGGTTGCACAGGTAGTCCAACTTCTCCAGGATGGCACATCAATACGTGCCATTGCCAGAAGGTTTGCTGTGTCTCCCAGCACAGTCTCAAGGGCATGGAAGAGATTCCAGGAAACAGGCAGTTACTGTACTCTAGGAGAGCTGGACAGGGCTGTAGAAGGTCCTTAACCCATCAGTAGAACACTGCCAGAGCCCTACAAAATGACCTCCAGCAGGCAGGCCACTGGTGTGAATGTCTCTGACCAACCAATCAGAAACAGACTTCACAAGGGTGGCCTGAGGGCCTGATGTCCTCTAGTGGGCCCTGTGCTCACTGCCCGCCCGGCACCGTGGAGCTCAATTGGCATTTGCCATAGAATACCAGAATTGGCATGTCCACCACTGGCGCTCTGTGCTTTTCACAGATGAGAGCAGGTTCACCCTGAGCACATGTGACAGACATGAAAGGGTCTGGAGAAGCCGTGGAGAATGTTATGCTGCCTGTAACATCGTTCAGCATGACCGATTTAGTGGTGGGTCGGTGATGTTCTGGGGAGGCAAATCCATGGAGGCACGCACAGACCTGTACAGGCTAGACAACAGCACCTTGACTGCCTTTAGGTATCAGGATGACATCCTTGGACCCATTGTCAGACCCTGTGCTGGTGCAGTGGGTCCTGGGTTCCTCCTGGTACACGATAATGCCTGGCCTCATGTGGCGAGAGTATGCAGGCAGTTCCTTGAGGATGAAGGAATTGATACCATTGACTGGCCCTCACGCTCACTTGCCTGACCTCAATCCAATAGAACACCTCTGGGACATTATATTTGGGTCCATCCGACACCACCAGGTTGGAGCTCAGACTGTCCAGGAGCTCAGTAATGCTCTGGTCCAGATCTGGGAGGAGATCCCCCAGGACACCATCCGTCATCTCATTAAGGGCATGCTCCCCCCCCCCCCCCGACATTGTTAGGCATGCATACAAGGACGTGGGGGCTATACAAACTACTGAGTATGATTTTGAGTTGCTGCAATGAAATTTTGGCAAAATGGATGAGCCTGCCAAGTCATTTTTTCACTTTGATTTTTGGGGTGTCTTTGAATTCAGCTCTCTGTAGGTTGATAATTTTCATTTCCATCAAACAATGTGCCATCCTTTCGTTCCTAACACATTACCATATCAGTCCATATCAGTAGAGATAGCCAGCAGGATTTTTTTCCCATTGAGATCTGATGTGTTGTTCAAGTTGTGATCCTTTAATTTTTTGAGCAATTTATAAATGTATATATCACAGTCATATATATTCTCACAGTGCCAGTTGTCATCATATATATTTTCTCACAGTTAATGCCACCTCTCCATGGAAGTACATTTAAAATCATAGCTGACCTGATGAACTCCAGATCACTCAAAGCATGTTCACTCTATCTCAGGAGAACATTGAAATTTTCTAGTGTGACTTTTCTGCATTCAGGTCAAGTGGGGCAGTACCACTATCTGCCAGCAGGTGGTGCTGTTGTACTAAAATTAAGTAAGTTGTAAAGTCAAATTAATGATTTAAGAAATTATTAAAATGTTTATATCAAGCTCAATTTAGTTGTCAGTTAAGATTTTTTACTTTTTACGTGATATGTTCAGTGCAATTTCTCATACAAAAAAGTTTCTTTTTGAAATATATTACGTTTTTTTCGGGCAGTTCTGGATTGCTCTGGCAGGTCTAGCTTGGCTCAGGGGGTGCATTTGCAGCTTCAGTTTTTCAGTTTTGTCCTGGGGTTTAATTTATATGACCCCTTTTAAGCTTTTTTGTGAACTTTTACATCTAACTCTTTTGCAGTTGTCATCATCATTATCATGAATCACAATGATGATTATACTATTTAGCGCTTTGTCTATTGAACATAAATTGTGAATGTATGAATATTTATGTGCTTTTCTGCTTGTAATGTTGAGTATTTGAAATTGATATTATTTACTACTGTACATCGGTGGTTGTACTATATAAAAATATATTAATAGATGTGCATGTTGTATGCATTATTTGGCTGACAATTGTCATTTAATCACTGGTACTGTTAGCTTAGTACATTTTGAAAACTGGTGTCTGTCCCTCACTGCCTCATGTAAGGTTTAGTGAAGGTGGTCTCCTTCCTTAGCCCCTCTCCAAAATCTTTGCCACTACTATTTTCTTCCATGGCTCTTTCCATGAGGCTCCAATAATCTTTATTCAACTGGCTCTACATCATGCCACTCATTTGGAGTCCAAGGGAACACCATCTGCGCTCACTTTCATTCAACACCATGATCAGATCCAAGCCAGGATGCTTCCCAAGTCTTGCTGGCAGCCAATGGATTAAAGCAGAGGAGCTGGTCTTGTAAGTTGTGCTTTTTAAGTGCTTGATCATCTTTCTCTCTCTCTCACTACTCACACACACACACACACACATTCTACGTGGCTTTTCATGATGTCTCTGTTCCTTCTGACAGCTTTTATCCAACAGGGCCATACAGCCCCACCAGAAAGAAGGACATGCCCTTAAGGAAACTGGAAAAAGTGGAGACATGTCCTAGCCCAGTAAATTTTGATCACCTGATTCCAGGAATTAATATAGCCTTCCTCAGTTCAACCATTTGCATATCGGGATTTAAGGACTCAGAATTAAACCCTGAGTAGAGGAGACTGCGTGGGAACCTAATCCATGTCTTGAAAATCCTCAGGGGCTTTAATAAAGTAGATCTAGCAAAATTCTTTAAACTAAACTGTGAATTATGTAGTCATAGACATTAGCAGGACTGAAATCAGGAAGCATTTCTTTGCTCAAAGAGCCGTGGGAATCTGGAACCAAATACCAAGTTATGAAGTTGAAGCAGAATCCTTAGCAATCTTTAAGAAGTATCTGGATGGGATACTGCAACATCTCAGCTGTTAGCTAACCGAATGAGCCTGATGGACTGAAAGGTCTCCACTCGTTTCTCTGACTTCTTACAGTATGTTTTTACATACTTTTTGCAGCTGCCAGAGGAGGCACTCCACCAGCAGGATCCTTGCTCTGAAAACTTGGGAAAAACCTTGTGAGACTGAATGAGAAGACTTACAAGAGGCAGATCTTCTTGAATCAATTGTGATCTTTTGGTTGAGTATTACAAGAATGAAGCCATCTCTGGAAACTAAGCTTGAGGTGTTTTTTTTTTAATTTTATATTTTTGGGGCCTTGAAACTTGAACTGATGTTGGGATCCATTCATAACCAGCAATGAGGTCTGGGTAGCCACTTTTATCTTCTTCAGTGGGGTTCTTCCACAACAGATCACCAATTTTGTTTTAAATGTAACCACTACATAGGGGTTTTTATAAACTCCTTCTCATACAGTAGACACAATCTAAATTTTTAAGAGATAAGGACTAAAGTCACTTCTGGGGTTCCTCTGAGATTAGGGGCCCTGAAGTTTAAGCTTTATTAGTTTTTAGTAGATCCGGCCCTGTTGCTGGACTGGATTATCACTGGTATATACTATTCATTAAACGTATCCAGCTACTTAAGGGATGTTAGTTTGTGTCTTGTTTGCTTAACCATTTTAGTACATCTTTTAATTTTAAAAATGAATTTTTGTTCCATTAACCTCCATAAGTGCAAATGTTTAGGTGAAACTATGCCTGCATGAACAAGAAATGTCCTGAAATGTGGGTAATTATTATGGACAAGAAATCTGTGATACACATTCTAATCACTTTATGTTTTAGACTTTATATTTTTTATGTTTCACGGTTATTACGAGGTTTTCAGGTGGAACACCGTCAATGCAGGGCGTGGAAGAAATAAACAGTGACAGAATAAGGAGGTGAAGTAAAACTGAGACAGCCAGGATTGCAAAACGAATAAGCTGGGCACTTTAACCCATTTCCTGAATACTCTTTTATCAAGATCGGGGTCGTACTGAGTCCGATTTTTGGTTAAACATTTTATGAAGTCTTTGGTCTTCTATTCCCAGTCGATGCACTTTGTATGCGGAGTTTCGTTTTCTACCCCTGGTGTGGGTTCCGTTGTACAATTCACCGTTGCAGTCAACTCAATCGGCGTCTGAGTGTAAAGATGTTTCATATAATGAACTGGAGTCCTCTACACGGCACACTCCTGTTGATTCAGATCCTACTGTGGTAACAGTGAGTTCATAGCATGGATGAATGGATCCGAGTCGTGTTCTCCCCAGCCTGCGAGGCATTAGACCATATCCAACAAAACAAGGTGTATCCTTTTCTTTCCTTTATTTTGAATACCCATGCGCGCTTAACTGAAAGGTACTTTTGTCAGCTTGGTAATAACAGGTTCCTAATCTAATAGCCACGATCTCTATCCGTCGATTGCAGCGCTGGCAGAAGTAACCGCAGCTTCCCCATTCATTATCTGCGATGGGGTCAATTCATTCAAGCTTTTCAATCAATGATGCGATATGTCAAGCGCGGCCCTTAACCAATGCCGCTCCTGGAATGGGCTGTCAAGAGGAAGGCGGGGCCAATACAATCATTTATAATCAGTGACGGCCAGACTATAACCAATCAGAAACGGCAGAGCTCACGGACTCCGTCCAAATACGGAGAAAGCAAAATAAAAGAGGCGGGGCAGGAGGAATAAGTTTAGTTGCCAGTGTCCAATGGATCCGTGAAGGGGCGGGGTAAATGCAAATTAGGATATGACAGCTGGCGCATGGAAGGTAAGGTTTTGAATTGACACACACGGAGAGAGCGCTGCTGCTTAGCTGGAGTTGAGAGTGGATGCAATTTTCCTGCACTTCATGCATGGCCCCGGCCATATAGACAGAGGGACGCATGGATTTCATCAAACGCTGAGTATTGTGGCCTCGCACAAGAAGCGACTGAAATACGTTTCAGCTGTTTAACGGTGACTAAAAGCAGTGGTCGAGTAACAGTTACCATCAGATTACTGCAAGAAAAAAATGTTGCGTGCCTTTTCTTTCCCCATCGGTGTGGAGAGGAGCAGGAACAAGGAAAGATTAGAAGCCAGTTTGGCTGGGTTGTGCGAACTGGAGTTTCTGAAGCAGAGGCAGGAATTTTTAGTTCTTAGCGCCCTCGGAATTCATCATGACAGCGAAAATGGGGCAGAAGGGGACCCCCGAAGAAAACAGCTGGGCCCCGCCAGCAGGAGCCAAGACGACTTGACGTTGAGACGGCAACTGGTAAGAAATGAAAACACGGGTGTGGGGGGCGTCTTATTATTGTAAAAGGTATGATATTGGGGTGGGGGAGATAGTCAATTGTCAGAGTATCTGATTTGACAAGAAGGCTCATGAGCTTTGCTTTGATTCTGTGTGGGTCTCCGATTTTTGCGTTTGCTAAGCGAAGTTTTCACTGGTTGGCATCAACACGCAGACGAGAACGCGCGCGCGCGCAACCCCGGGTACAACTGAGAGGTTTTTGGCGTCTCGACTTGGGCACGAACCCTAACCACATCGGGCAAAACTTGTCCTCTTTTGTATCTCCAGCGATTCTTTCTTTCTTTCTTTCTTTCTTTCTTTCTTTCTTTCTTTCTTTCTTTCTTTCTTTCTTTCTTTCTTTCTTTCTTTCTTTTAATCACGGTGCCAAACAGCAAAGTGGAGGAGGTGCACAAATCCCAATTAATTTCCACGTAAAAGCTGTGATTAATGACCCCTTTGTCTTGAAAGGAGACGGTGAAATGTTTTCAGGGGCGCGTCGGGGTCAGCGGGGCTTGGAATGCTTTCCGGCAATAATTAGAAATGTATATACTTACTTTGTGAAGGGACGGAGTAGCTGATGGGGGGCGCGGGGGTCATTATTCTACCCAATGTACGTTCACTCGCTGCATTTTCTTGCAATATAATTAAATTGTTCATTTACACAGCCAGCTGCGGCACAACACGCCTTGAGCGGCTTTCATGGAAAAAGGCGCTGAAAATAAAATAACGGTGAGCCTTAGCTGCCTCTTATTAATAGCAACAGAAGCGCCACAGGAGCGAGGGGTTCCGTTACTAAAGTGAATCCGAGGAGCTACTTTATTGTCGCGGGTTAGGAGGCTTTTCATTCGGGATGATTTTGCAATGTGTGTGAAAGTGCTGCAGTATCAGATGGTGTTTATCTTAGTCAAGCGTGACAGTTATTTACAAACACCAGCTATCGCCACAGAACTGCCCGCCACCGCTCAGCAACGACTTGCTACACAAGGAAAAACGAGTTTTACCAATTTTTCCGATGTGCACTGTTTTGAGTTTTCATTATTTAAATACTCATTTGGACTGATTTCACAAGAAAATAAAATTGCACATTACTGTATTGCACGTGTGCGAGGTAAATGAGAATGGTATTATAAAGATAATTTCCAATATCATGTACTGTATTAAATAAGAATGAGATTTCAATCGAATCCAATTACCCATTATTGCCCTGTTCACTCATAAGAATAATTTAGTAGTAGTTTCAAGTAGTTCCAGACTTATTAACATATACCAAATATGATTACTTTCAATAAGTCCATCCATCCATTTTCCAACCCGCTGAATCCGAGCACAGGGTCACGGGGGTCTGCTGGAGCCAATCCCAGCCAACACAGGGCACAAGGCAGGAACCAATCCTGGGCAGGGTGCCAACCCACCGCAGGACACACACAAATACACCCACACACCAAGCACACACTAGGGCCAATTTAGAATCGCCAATCCACCTAACCTGCATGTCTTTGGACTGTGGGAGGAAACCGGAGCGCCCGGAGGAAACCCACGCAGACACGGGGAGAACATGCAAACTCCACGCAGGGAGGACCCGGGAAGCGAACTCAGATCCCCAGGTCTCCCAACTGTGAGGCAGCAGCGCTACCCACTGCACCACCGTGCCGCCCACTTTCAATAAGTGACGCCTTTAATTATTTAGTTCCACTTTTGTTTTATTTAGGACTTTTCTTTGGAAACATCAACAATTAACACTTCACAGATATTGTGAGGGTACTGTATATAGAAAATAAAGAATGTTGTCGTGTCGATTTTTAAATTAGATTAGAGTTCCTGTTGGTGATTTGTGATACTTCTAGCAAACATGAAGGTGCCAGTGTAGTTCTTCAAAGTGATTCCACAGGTAAACCTTTTTTGGTTCCCAAAAGACCCAACCACATTTGTGTTACAGAGAGAACCTTTATCTATTTAGGTTCATAACAGGCTCCATACAGTAAACAACCATGAACAAATGGTAATAGATAACAACAACAACAACAACATTAATAATAATAATAATAATAATTCATTACATTTATATAGCACTTTTCTCAGTACTCAAAGTGCTATCCACATATGTGAAATGCCAATGGATCATCATTTTAAAAGGACTTTTACTGCATGCAATACCACTGGCCAAGTCCAGGTTTTCTGTTAGTAATCTGTTATTGTTCTGCTAGGTAGCATTTCATACATTAAAGATTTATTATTTTTTTTCTACATATAAGGAAGTTGTTTTCAAAGCACAAAAAAACCTAACTTCATATGCAAAGAACCCTCCCCAGAATGAAATGATACTTTGTCAATCAATGGTTCAATGAAGAACCCCACCACCCAGTAAAGAGCCATAAAATGCCATTGAAGCATCAGGATTTGTAAGCGGGTAAAGAACCATCCACATGAAGGCTCCAGAAAAATACTTTATTTATTTAGATCCATAACATCTCCATATCAGTAACTAACAATGAATGGATGGTAACTGATTTGTGAATAGCAAATGGGTTCCTATTTTAAAAGGACTTTTGCTGCATACGATATCACCGGCTATGTCCCGGTTTTCTTAACCTTAGTGTCCTGATAGGTAGCCTACTACACATTACAAATTCTTTTTTTTTTCAACATATTAGGAAGTTTTTCAAAGCACAAAGAACCAAAATCCTATAAAAAGAATGAAGAATAAAAGCAATGGTTCCACAAGGAACCACACAACCTTAACATTTTATTAAAGGACCAGGGTAGGCACCAAATCATTATAGCAACAATAATAACAATGAATAATTCTGCTAATCCCCAAAACCCTGAATTTGATTAAGTGGGGTTGAGAATGTGACATTATGTAATAGTGCTAATCTGCAGAAGTGCATGACACATTATCTAGAAAATTAATAACTATTATTACTATTGCATAACATCTCACATTCTCCAACTTATCTAATTCATTTTAGGTTTACAGGGTGCCAATAGCATCATGTCAAAGATCGCTGATGATGATGATATTGATGGTGATGATGGCAACAATCATTATTATTAATATTATTATCAACTCATCCACTTATTTTATAAAAATGCCATATAAGCTAAGGGTCAAGGTAACTACACTCCTAAAAGTAAAGGTGCAACCACTTTTGATTCCCAAAAGAACCATCCGCATGAAGGTTTCAGGAAGAATTTGGATCCAAAACGGGCCTCGTAAATAACCAAGAATAGATGATAACTGATTTGTGAAATACACCGTTGCTGCTAAGTTTATGTTTTCTTGATCTATTGGTATCCTCCTAGGTACCCTAAAGATTTCTGTTTTGTCATCATACTAAGAATCTTTTTAAAGCCCAAAGAACTCATTTCATAGGCAAAGAATGCATCCCAGAATGAAATGGTTGTTTGTCAACTGTCAACTGTCAAGCGACAGTTCTAAGAGGAACTGCACAACTCAGCAAAGTGCCATTAAAGAAACATTAAAGAGTGAAAGCTGAATGGGACATTTAACTAGAACCTGTCCTAAGTAGGCCACCTTCTTCTTCTTCTTCTTACAAATTAATGAAGTTATTATATAATAATATTAACTAATACTTCCTAATACTTACCTTGCATATGGCACAGTTAACACACAATGCCAAGTTCAATGACAACCATAATAATTTGTTTTTATCTAATACAAAATAGCCTTGCAGGAAAAGGGAGGTTTAAGAAAATGTAATATGGAGAGATTAAATTTATATTTCTTCCTGTTATTGTTTTATTTCTTATTAAAATGATGCAGTTCTACATATTTACAAATGATGGGCATTTGAACAGGGAATGTCTTAAAGAATATAAGAATTTTCATGAGTTTGTTTTATATCATTTTACACTTTTAGAGATTTTGCCCGTAAAGAATTGTTTGTTCTAGTGCTGCTCAGGGATATTTACAAATTTAAACTGTAATACAGTATTTGTGTTGGATCAAGTTGTAATAAAGGATCTCTAGTCCTGTGTATTTAGTGATAAATGATTAAGTTGGAAGTGAGAATCTGCTACGACAATTACCACTGCTGCTACTAAATGATTTATAATTACCATTGTATCTGTTAATAGCATTGCTGTAATGATACTACATGGTATTCTATCAGTCCTTTTAATGCTTGGTAATCTTTGTAATATCAAATATTTTAGGAAACTGGTAGCAGTTATAGCATTTTTTATTAATGCTCCATTTCAAAAATCACATAGAGTGTCTCTCAAGTTCATTTTCCTTTCTTGTAAAAATGTAATGCAACATTAAAGGGACAATTAATAATAGTCATAAAGGAAATAACCAATATAAATTCTACTGCCTAAATTTTACATTTTTTTAAATATAATTTATGTTAGTCTATAATTCCATTTATGGTAATCTGTCTTTCCATTGCATGCCTTAAACACACCACCCTTTCTTGCGTAAATGAACTGTAAAGTTATTCCCTTTTGGTATCAGCTGTTATTTTCCTACCCAAGTGTGTATTTGTTTTTTTTTAATACTTGTCAAATTGTCAATAGTAATACTAAGCCTTCTAAAAATGCCCCCTATGGCTCCTTTAATTAAGACCGAATGTTACTTTTGTTAGAGGTCCTTGTAATGATAAGATAATAAGCCCTCACTTCAACTGTAATAATAAAGAGTGCCCTGTGGGGTTTATATGGACTTGTATTCAATAAATGAATGGTTGTTATAATCTTTTGGTTGAGTAAAATGATTGTAATATTCAAATATGAATCTTAAAAATCAGTAATGCTTAGTATGGTTTACAAAAAAAAAAAAAAACAAAGAAAACCATCCAGTTCTTTGCAGGTTCGGGGGTCAAGCCAAAGTGTTAAGAACTGATGTTTGAAAGTATATTTCCAATCCATGCAAATGATTTTTCAAAATTGCTATAATAAAAGGCAGCCATGTCCCCAGGGGGGCTTCTCTGTCTTTCTTTCTTTCGCTCTCTCCCTCTCTCTCTCTCTCTTCTTGGTGACTGCATCGTCAACAATGGACAGCATTAGAGCTGAATACCAATGAGCCCTGCCTGCTAGAACAATGGATGGGATGAGGAGTTTGTCCAGTGCATCCCGAAACCCGTCTGCTTGGATGGGTTATTCTCTCTGGCTTTTCCACGCTTATTTATTCATTATGGATTCATGGTTTTTTTGCAATGATAAAAAGTTGCGTATCCCACTGGGAACTGGTATCACGTCTTATCTCGCCCAACTGCTCCATTTGGCATATAAAAGAAGACCTCTTTCGGGGAGTAATTGACTGATACGCGTGGTCTGCTCTCGGGCAATGACAGCAAAGCGTTTTTCATGTCAAGAGGAAGATGTTGGCTGCTTGCTTAGTATAAAAGCACTGAATTTAAGGAAAGAGAGCAGCAGTCGCCGGAGGGGCACCGAAGTCCGTTTAATTCTTGTCTTCTTTTCTGTACAGCAGGCAGAGCGCACCATGTCAAGGAAGCTGTCGCCTGTTGTCGTTTCTTCTTCTTTATTTTTTGCGTGTCCGCACGCCGTGTCACTCCACGTTTTCTGCCGTGCCATTTCATGACTGCGTCTTTCACACTCGCTCATCGGCACTCTCACTCTTTCTACTTCTGCAGAGTCCTGCTATCCTAATCAGATTTCGGTGTTTTTGCGACTCGATCTTCGTCTCCCGCTGTACTTTTTTTTTTTTTGCATGGTTGCGCGATGTTTGACTTTTTATTCTGCTTATGTTTCGATATTCATATCTGCTCTTCGCGCTTAGAGTCTTCTCTCCTTTTTTTAAACTTGCGCCCAGTGTGTGTCATTACACTCTCCCCGTGTGTTCTGTCACTCTGTCATCTGCTGTTTCACGGAGATCGACATTGAGCTGCACACCGATCTCCTCCTGTCTCGCTGGTGGTGGCGCCTCTTTCTCCAGCTCGCTGTGCTCTTCGCGTCTTTCTTTGTTCTGCCTCTTTATAGGCGCACCTTATACTTCTACTTAGGTAAAGCATTAGGAGTAAAGCGACTTAAAATCACGGCATGTTGATGTTTAAGTTCTATAGCAGGGGACCTAGCAGAAGGGGCTCGGTCCGGTTCACGCAGCTGAACACCATACCATATAGCACCTTTAAATAATGGACGCGTTCATAAATTGTATTTCAGATAAAGTTTTCTACAGTGTCAGGACTAACAAAGAGATTCAAAGAAAGCTACATATCACAGTTTGTACTATGTGATTGCTTACAGATGTTTGGCACATTGGCAAAGTGGTTACCCATTACTGTCTCCAGGGTGCGGGTCACTGTGGAATGTCCATGTTTTCCTTGTGTCTGTATGGCATTTGTTCAGTATAATCCAGCCCCCCCCCCCGCCCCCCATCCCAAAGATGTGAAGATTTCTTAATTGACTATAAATTGCCCACCAAGAGTGTATGTGATTACACCACAGTGGGCTGATACCTCACCTAAAGCTAATCCTTGCCATGCATCCAGAGATACCATGACAGATATTGGCTTACTGTGATCCTGAACTAGACATGCAGAACAGAAAATATTTAATTGTACCCAGACTCACAAATTGCATCCTTAAGCCTGATTTCATAAAGCACCTTGTAATAAGACTCAATCATGAGTGTAAAGGTTTGGGGAATTGCAAACCCGTATACTTGAAAATAATGCAAAATATAAGAAAAATGCATTGCAGGTAAAATTTTTTCCAGTGTCAATACTAACAACTTAAGGGAGTTAGTGGAGGGAATTCAAGAGAGCCTTTATACTGTAGCATGATTTGTACTAGGTGATTGCTTTCAGATAGATGGCACATTGGCAAAGAGGTTGCCAGTGCTGTCTTCCAGGTCTGGGTCAATATGGAAACTGCATGTTTTCCTTGTGTGTGTGGGGGGAGGTTGTTCAATGTAACCCGGTCCCACCCTCCCAAAATTGTGTAGATTTCTTAATTGACTGTAAATTGGCCACCATAGGCGGGTGTAAATGCACTATAGGGGACTGATAGCTCACGTAAGGCTAGCTCTTGACATGCATTCCATAATACCATGATAGGCTCTGGCTTGCTGTGATCCTAAACTAGATATGCAGGACAGAAAATATTTAATTGTTCTTAGACTCACAAACTATATACACAAGCTTGATTTCATATTATTATTAATAATAATAATACATTTTATTTATATAGCTCCTTTCCCATGCTCAAGGCACTTACAGAATATAAGAAGAACGGCAGGGTATACAGTATATAGCGTTGTACAAACCAGATAAATAAATAAAGAAGATTACAACAGTGAATTCAGATTAAAAGCCTAACAGACAGCATAATTGATGGTCTCACACACACACATGCACACACACACAGGTTACATGAGCATCTTGAAATAGAGGTAAACTGAAGGAAGGGTAATAAAGTCACGTAGAGCTAAAAGCCTTCCTGAACAGATGAGTTTTGAGTTGTTTTTTAAAAGAATTCATGGAGTCAGCTGACCTGATTAATTTCGGTAGGTCATTCCAGAGTCTGGGCGCTATACAGCTGAAGGCCCTGTCACCCATGGAGTGTAAATTAGTGAGGGGCACAACAAGATTGCCAGAATCAGAGGAACTTAGTGGGCGGGCAGGCACATAGTGATGGAGAAGGTCACTGATGTAGTTTGGCGTGAGGTCATTTAAGGCTTTGTAGGTTATTAGTAGGATTTTATATTCGATTCTGTAAGACACAGGGAGCCAGTGAAGACGGAGCAGGATGAGTGTGATGTGCTCGCTGCTGCTGGTTCGAGTAAAAACTCTTGCAGCCGAGTTTTGAATAAGCTGGAGCTGTGATATAAGATTAGAAGGGGCATCTGCCAGTAGGGAATTACAATAATCGATGCGGGATGTGATAAAAGCATGGACAAGTTTCTCAGCATTAGAGAAGGAGAGGAAGGAGCGAACACGAGATATGTTATTGGAGATGAAAGTAAGAAAGTTTCTTAATGTGATTTATGTGGGCGGAATAAGAGAGTGAGGAATCAAAAATGACACCAAGATTCTTTACAGTAGAGGCAGGTCTGATGAGATCACCACCAAGATGGACTGGGAAGGAGCTCGTTTTATTAAGTTGCATATTAGAACATTAGAACACTCTAGATGAGAACAGGCCATTTAGCCAAACAAAGCTTGCCAGTCCTTTCCACTTATTTCTTCCAAAAAAACATCAAGTCGAGTTTTGAAAGTCCCTAAAGTCTTACTGTCTACCACATTACTTGGTCGCTTGTTACAAGTGTCTATCATTCTTTGTGTAAAGAAAAACTTTCTAATGTTTGTGCAAAATTTACCCTTAACAAGTTTCCAACTTGATGAACTCATTTTAATGTCACAGTCTCGATCCACTGGACTAATTCCCTTTAAATTTTCAACACTTCAATAAGATGCTGCAGATGTTCTATCAAACAGTTGTGGCGAGCGCCCTCTTCTACGCAGTGGTGTGCTGGGGAGGCAGCATTAAGAGGAAAGACGCCTCACGCCTGGACAAACTGGTGAGGAAGGCAGGCTCTATTGTTGGCATGGAGCTGGACAGTTTAACATCTGTGGCAGAGCGAAGGGCGCTCAGCAGGCTCCTATCAATTATGGAGAATCCACTGCATCCACTAAATAATGTCATCTCCAGACAGAAGAGCAGCTTCAGCGACAGACTGCTGTCACTGTCCTGCTCCACTGACAGACTGAGGAGATCGTTCCTCCCCCAAACTATGCGACTCTTTAATTCCACCAGGGGGGGTAAACGTTAACATTTAACATTATACAAAGTTATTGTCTGTTTTTTTTTTTTTTTTCACCTGTATTATTATCATTCTTTAATTTAATATTATTTATTGTATCAGTATGCTGCTGCTGAAGAATGTGAATTTCCCATTGGGATTAATAAAGTATCTATCTATCTATCTATCTATCTATCTATCTATCTATCTATCACTTCAATCATATCACCTCTTAATCTTCTTTTGCTTAACCTGTAAAGACTCAGCTCTTTTAATCTTTCCTCATTATTCAACCTCTGCAGCCCTGGAATCAGCCTAGTCGCTCTTCTCTGGACCCTTTCCAGAGTTGCTATGTCCTTTTAGTAAACTGCAGACCCAAACTGCACACAGGATTCCAGATGAGGCCTCACCAGTGCGTTATGAAGCTTGAGCAGAACCTCTTTGGACTTGTACTCCACACATCGTGCTATATAACTTAACATTCTGTTTGTTTTCTTAATGACTTCTGAACACTGTCAGGAAGTCGATAGCTTAGAGTCCACTATGACTCCTAAATCCTTCTCCTAAGGTGTACTCTCGATTTTCTGACCGCCCATTGTGTATACAAACCTCACATTTTTATTTCCTATGTGTAATACTTTACATTTACTAACATTAAATTTCATCTGCCACAAATCTGTATGCTATCCAAGTCCTTCTGTAATGATGTAACGGATTCCAAATTATCTCCTAATCCACCTATCTTGGTATCATCAGCAAACTTAACCCGCTTGTTACTTATATTCCTATCTAAATCATTTATATATATTAAAAATAGCAGCGGCCCTAGCACTGATCCCTGTGGTCACCACTCTTAACATCGGCCAGTGCTGATGAGGTTCCTCACACCATCACCCTCTGCTTCCTGTGTCTGAGCCAATTCTGCACCCATCTAAAAACATCACCCTGAACTGCCACTTCTTTTAATTTGATGCCCAACCTCTCATGTGGCACCTCATCGAATGCTGTCTGAAAGTCCAGATAAATAATATCATAAGCTCCACTTTGATTTTATCCTTTTGCTGCCTCCTCATAGAATTCCAGCATGTTAGTAAAACACGACCTCCCTCTTCTGACCCCATGCTGACTTTTCCTAATAACTCCTGTCCTTGCCATGTGCTGCTCAATCTTATCCTTAATAATTCCTTCCATTAATTTTCCTGTTATGCACGTTAAGCTTACTGGCCTGTAGTTGCTTGGATCTGCCCTGTCACCCTGTTTATATAATGAGATGATATTTGCCATTTTCCAGTCCTTTGGAATCTCTCCAGTGCACAGTGACTTCTTGCACCTTGTAATAAGACTCAATCACAAGCATAAAGGTTTAGGGTACTGCAACCCCATATTCTTGAAAATTACAAAAATAAGAAAAACGTCTTCACAGACACAAGTTCAATGCAGAACTGAGGTAGAACATGATGGTGGTGGATTTATATAAAGAGGACAGGAAATGGTGGGATTTTAAGTGAACCGGAAACTGGATGTGATGTCATCATCATCAGGCGGGATCTTGGGAAGCAGAAGTGACATCAGTAAGATTCTGATGAGGGTTTGCAGAGGGAGAAAAGGAGAGAGTGTTACTGGACAGCGCCAGCCCCTGGCTCGGCTGAAAAGCACTTACTTTTGAGACTGTAAACCATCTCCCATGTGCACGTGTGTGACAACCTTTACATAATGTGAAATTTAGGTAAACATTTCTAAAATGTTTATACTAACATGTTAAAGGAGTCAGTGGAAGGAATTTGAGGGAATCTACATGGCATGATTTGATTGCTTTCGGATTGGTGGCACATTGGCACCGTGGTTACTACTGCTGATTCCCAAGACCGGGTCACTGGGCTCGTCTCTCTGTCTGTATGGAGTGTGCATGTTTTCATTGTGTCTTTTTGGGTTTTGTTCCATGTTGCTTTGTCCTCCCATCCCAAAGATGTGTAGATTTCTTAATTGACTGTAAACTTGCTACTGCGACTGTGTGTGTGAATGAACCATAGTGGACTGATAACCCCAACTAGGGTAGTCCTTGCCACGCACCCCATGATGCCATGATAGGAAATGGCTTGTTGTGATCCTGAAGTAGGACAAAAAAAATTGAATTGTGTGCAGACTCACTACTTATGTTAAGAAACCTTTCTTATAGCACCTTTTCATAATGGACACCACCATGCTCTATAGGTTGTCACAATCAAAGAAGCCACAGAAAGGGTTGGGACAGCCACCCGTATATTACTCCCTGGCTGCAAAATGATTTAAAGGTTTGTACTGATGTGTACAGATTGGAGTCCAGAACAGAAGTGCGGGGAAGGAGGAAAGGTGGCAGCTTTAAATGTCAGCATAGGAAGTGACATCAAAGGGGCAGGAACCAGAAGGGTCTTCCTCCATAAGCTCACACTCAGAAGTGAGGTCAAAGTGGCCGGAACCAGGAATGGCATCATCAGGGCCAGGTGGAATTTCCCGTGAACGGTCCATAGAAAAGCGAGCCAGTGCACTTCGCTACCTCCAAGGTGACAAGGTACACAACCATTATGTCCATATTTCTGCACTGTGAGTCCAAGTGGGTTAAGGGAATCTGTCATGCTCAAAAAAGAAGTAAATTAGTGAAGAGAACTGAGCAATTTGCCTTATCATTTCATTTAGTACTCTTTTACAGTGAGCATCAAGCAATATTTGATATTTCATGATTTCTACAAAAAAATGACTTGCAAATTAAGTGGCTCAGAATGGATTACACAATGAAAAGTATCATTTCATATAACACTTTTACCTAATGGATATCTTTACAAGGCCCACTGCAAGCACACCATGATTTTTAAATGTATACTATATCGTTACTTACAGAGTCACTAAGCATCACACAGCAATAATTTAATATAGTGCCCTTACATCCATCCATCCATCCATTATCCAACCCGCTATATCCTAACTACAGGGTCACGGGGGTCTGCTGGAGCCAATCCCAGCCAACACAGGGCGCAAGGCAGGAAACAAACCCTGGGCAGGGCGCCAGCCCACCACTGGCCACACCCACACACCAAGCACACACTAGGGCTAATTTAGAATCGCCAATGCACCTAACCTGCATGTCTTTGGATTGTGGGAGGAAACCGGAGCGCCCGGAGGAAACCCACGCAGACATGGGGAGAACATGCAAATTCCACGCAGGGAGGACCCGGGAAGCGAACCCAGGTCTCCTAACTACAAGGCAAGTGCCCTTACATGATAAACACTATTGTTTCCATAGTTCTATAATGTGACTACTTCCCAGCTGTTCATACAACAATAAATTATTTTGTGGTCAATTTTCTATTGAAGAATTTCATGTTTACTTATTTGAGACACAATTCCAGTTGGAGCAGATAAAGGTGAAGTGACTTGCTCATGGTCACATGGTGTCAGTAGTGGGATTTGAATTCATATCCTCTGGGTTTGGGGGTCCAAAGCCTGAACCAGTATGCCACACTGGCTGTGTAGCACCATTAAATAATGAAGACCATGCCAAGGAATTTCACAGCTTCAGCACAGGGCATTGTCTTCCATGTTTCTACAGCTAATTTAATAACTTTGCTAACTTTTTAAAAAGTCTCTGGATGTGATATTGGGACATGTGAGCTGACCAGATGAACTTGATGGATTGAATGTCATTTCTTGGCTTGGTGAGTGAGTGGCTGATGCTTATCCTGAACTGTCATCCCTATGCTTTGCACTCCAACGCCTTTCTCACGTTGCTCCCCTTCATCTACCGTTTGTAGTTTTATTCTTTCCTTTTTGTCCTTTCCACACTCCTTCTTCCATGGCCATCTTGTTCGACATGTGCCATCTACACTCATCCCTCCCTCCTTCCTTTCTTTCTTTCCTGCCCACACCAGGCCATGCCGGATCCTTCTCCTCAGCACTTTCCCTGTAGGCGGTCGGGAATTATGGATCCGTGGCACGCGCAGGAAGGGATTACACAGATTGCAGGGAGCACAAAGTCGGATTAGCTGGGTGGCGGCGTTGATGAAAGCATAAAGGATTAAGAGGGTCTCCTACTCGGAGCTTTGCAAAGGAACAAGAAGAAAAGTTAATGGCAATGGATTAGAAAGCAGAGTCGCTCCTAAATGATTATTTCAATTAGCCGCTCTTTGAGGCGCTGTCTCAGCGGTCGCCGGCAGGCTCCTGGTCGAGACTTAATGACAATCATCTAATGCCATATTGTGCATTTCATTGTTTATTTATTTACTTAAAGAATTAGAAGATTTTGTTTTTCAAACTTGTTCTGGGAACTGCCACTCAGGCTACCGAGGGAACACTTGGTCCCCGGGTAATGGACCACCACTGCCCTTCCCCTGTTTGGCCTCCCAGCTGGGAAAGGGAACGTCAACCATTCTGGCTGGGATGTATATCCACCCATGGTGCTCATCTTTGATGGCCTTCTGGCTTCAAAAGGGATAATTATCCATCTTTATCAGGATGCCCTTTCACCCCTACTGACCATCCATTATAATGTCCATTATAAGGTCCAACCCTCCAGGGATGCAAGTCCATCCATGAAATAAGTTAACTGTCAAGTCTGAATTGACCCCACATGTGTGTGAGTGGAATGGTGCCTTTGCACCCAATGCTTCTGAGATATCCTTCAGTCCCCGGCCAGCCAGTATTAGATTAAATTGACTGGAGATGTCTATGTTATATTTGATAATGGGTGTTTGAGATAAGGGAGACACAAGTATAAAAGGTGTGTTGCAGGAAGATTATCTAAAAAAAAATTAAGGTATACTGTAAGTGCAACTGCCACACAGCCCCGTTGATCTCAGTTTAGTTCTCTGCCTAGTTACACTCAGTGTGGAGTTGGCATGTTCTCCACATGTCCACATGGACCTTCTCCCAACACTCTCAGGACTCAGCTTTCAGCTCTTTGATGGAGTTAAATTGTGAGACTCTAATGGCTCAGAATGACTGAATTAAATAAAGCCGCCATTCCAGTACGTGGTCCTCACTGATGTGGTGCAGTGCAGACGCTGACTTTTACACTTTGTGATTTCTGTCTACATCACACATTAATACAGCTTTAATATTCAGTATTGTTTCAGGCAAAACTGCTTGTAATGCTGTAATGACTGTCTCTAGTTTGAAAGCTAATACATTTTTAAAATGGGTCTGAGTTATTAAGATCTTGACAGAATTACACATCTACTGGTGAAATGTATATTCAGGGATTTCACACCAAGTAAAAAAAGGAGGAATACAAAGACCAGACTGATCCCATCATTACTGGCTACTGATTGGGGTAGATAAAATTAACCAAACTGACTTTTCTTAAATTAGGGAACCTCGCCCCCCCTGCTCCCTTAGCTCGCCCACCCTTTGGTTTGGTTAACCAAATATACAATTTAAAGAGATTGTTATTTTCATGGGAATTGTTACATATGTATTATTTTCACTTTTACTTGAAAACTTTAGTAAAAACAATATTTGGAATTAACTTTTCTTCAAGATCACATTGAATTTTGATTCCATGTTTGGACTTACATTGTGACAAGGCAACGTATAACTGCCTGTGAGTGAATATTGTTTCCTTCTCTCTAATAAATAAAATAACTTCTTTAAATGTTTGTCCACGCTCTTTCTTTTTCGCTTACTCATTGACGTGTCATCTAGAACATATACAGCTAGCCAACCCGCGGCGTAGCATACGCCGCATAATTACTGTATGTATTGATGGGTGACCACTTCCTGAACGACACAGTTGTCAGTACTTGTAGTCACAGTTGAGAAACACTTTTTTAATGTCTTTTAAGCACAGGGGAAACAATGAACATGTGAAACATCCGTAATGTAATAAGCCACCAAGAAAAGTAAAATTGCAACAATACTATCTACAAAAGTGAAAACAAATTCGAGCCCTGTGTATTTTTTAACTGCCTTGTGGGGCTGTAGTAGTGCTGCTACTTTGCGGTAAGGAGACTCTGGAAGATTGTGTGTTCGCTTCCCGGTTCCTTCCTGTGTGGATAGTGCTTTGAATACTGAGAACACCGCTATATCAATGTAATGAAGTATTATTATTCCTATGTGTCCAGCGTGCTCTCGCGCGCGTGCGTGCGTCTGTATGTATGTGTGTGTGTGTGTGTGTGTGTGTGTGTGTGTCACATGCTCTCGCTCTCTCGCTGCACGTGGTCTTGTAGGCAAACGCCGCAAAAATAATATATTGATAGCTGAACACTTCCGGAAAGACACAGTTGTCTAAAAGGAGAGAAAAAAATGAACATTTGCAAAATCCGTAACAGTGCTTTCAGTAAGTACAATGCACACGCGTTTAATTTGTGGGCCAGTTTTTGCCAGCCGACCGCCGTCGCATGGTCATTCAGCGATTCAGTTCCGAGACAAACATGCCTCTTCTTACCTGGTCCTCCCCTGTCCACCTTCGTTCTCTAAGCTTACACACCCCCTGGTCATGTGCCTGCTTGCAAGAGCAACTCACGGAGACCCGGCCACCAACATTAAGACCATGGCGTAGTTGAGAAACACTTTTTTAATGTCTTTTAAGCACAGGGGAAACAATGAACATGTGAAACATCCGTAATGTAATAAGCCACCAAGAAAAGTAACATACTATGCTATGCACAGAAGTGAAAACAAATTCAAGCCCGGTGTATTTTTTAACTGCCTTGTGGGGCTGTAGTAGTGTTGTTGGTTTGCAGTAAGGAGACTCTGGAAGATTGTGTGTTCGCTTCCCGGTTCCTTCCTGTGTGGATAGCGCTTTGAATACTGAGAATCAGTATCGGTATATCAATGTAACGAAGTATTATTATTCCTATGTGACCAGTGCTCTCTCTCTCCCGCGCACTCACGTGCCTGTATGTGTGTGTGTGTCACACGCTCTCGCTCTCTGTCTCGCTTGCTCGCTGCACGTGGTCCTGCAGGCAAACGCCGCAAAAATAATATATTGATTGCTGAACACTTCCGGTAAGACACAGTTGTCTAAAAGGAGGGAAAAAAATGAACATTTGCAAAATCCATAACAGTGCTTTCAGTAAGTACAATGCACATGCGTTTAATTTGTCGGCCAGTTTTTGCCAGCCGACCGTCATCGCACGGTCATTCAGCGATTCAGTTCCGCGACAAACATGCCTCTTCTTACCTGGTCCTCCCCCCTCCACCCTCGTTCTCTAAGCTTACACACCCCCTGGTCATGTGCCCGCTCGCAAGAGCAACTCACGGAGCCCCAGCCACCAACTTTAAGACCATTGGATGAAGCAGGTGAGACGCCAATGAAACAGAGGCACAGGGCTTATTGATTTTTAAAGACTGCTTCCTTCATTGTGTTTTGAGAGGGAAACATACAATTGTCCGTGACTTACAATTGGAGGACCGCCGACGCTAATGAAACAGAGGCACAGGGCGTATTGGTTTTTAAAGACTGCTTACTTCATTGTGTTTTAACCTCAGTTGTAAAGGATTGTTTTAAGGATCCCATGGGATACCCCTCGCAAACCGTTTTACACGCTGCATATGGCGATTCACCTCCACGAGAAACATGCTTCTATGAACAGTCAATGTGGCTCAGAGGTGCATGTGGCCTCTATGACAGACGAATATAAATGACGCCGTTTTTTCTGTGTCGTCGCGTCTGAGTTGGTGGACGTGGCTCTGCGAGTTGTCGTCGCATCCAATGGTCTTAGAGTTGGTGGGTGTGGCTCCTTCCTGCGTGCGCCATGGGTGTCTTACTTGTCGGCGGCTTAGTGAATCCACGCCCCTTCCGGCATGCTTTCCATGGTTGGCTACTTGTCTTCTGGCTTAGTGAATTATATATATAGATTATTGTCCTGATAAAATTTATAAGAATTGAGAGGGCAGGAAGTGTGTCTGCCAAAAGCATTTACACGATTGAGGTTAGATGACCGTGGTCTTGTTTGAAAATAGTTATAAGTAGGGCGTGACTTGAAAGAATCTCATGTTAAAAGTCTCCATCTCATGGGACTTCATACCGCTCCAATGTTTTTGGAATCATTCAATTCTTGCTGGCAACACGAATTAGACTTAAAGTTTAAATCTGAACAATATATTCAATCTCATTTTGCTGTTCCGTTATTTCACAGAGTAATAATTTCTGTTTGTTTGCACTAATGTGATCTTTACTACCCTTTTTTTGAGACTTTCGAATTTTCATATTTCCATTATCTCTAACCTGCTCTGCATGTGTACCGCGGCAACGTTTTTGGAATCTTTTAATTCTCGAGGATAGGCCTCTTCATTGCGTAGAAACACTACTTTTTTTTCCCCTGATGCCAACATGAATTAGACGATCTACAAGTCTCTGACTTAAAGTTTAAATCCGAACAATATATTCAATCTCTTTTCGCTGTTCCGTTATTTCACTGAGTAATAATTTCTGTTTGTTTGCACTAATGCGATCTTTCCTATCCTTTTTTTGAGACTTTGGAATTTTCGTACTTCCATTACCTCTAACCTGCTCTGCATGTGTACCGCGCCAACATTTTTTAATTCTTTACGATGTTCTACTTTGTCATCTACTCTTTGTCCTTTATTTCCAGCCCCGGGCGTGGTTATAAATCTCTTGACACAAAGACTTGTCTCGTGGGACGTATAAGTGTCTCTCCGAGAAAATCACGTCTCGTCTCCTTCCAAGATTTTTATTTTTTATAAACAGAGAGTGTTATAAGAAGTCAGAAAAACCAATATAAAGAGTTGGGGATTGGCCCCATATATTGCTGTGGTCGTTTTAGCAAATTGGTCAATACTGTAGTAAATTCAGATATTCGACAAAATACAGAGGATTGAGGGTGCTTTTATAAAAGGAAAATTGCTGCTGAATGATTAAGGAGGAAGTGACGTCATCACTGGAGGACCGGAAGTGGCATCATCATCGGAAGCCGGAAGTGACGTCATCAAGGGAGGACCAGAAGTGATGTTATCAATGGAAGCCGGAAGTGACGGGGAAGATGAAATATTGGATGGACAGCCATTTTCTGAAATGTGAAGTGATGTTGGTAAATGCTTATTTGTCTTCTTTGGTTCTGGAAAGTTAGAGAAAGAGATATCAATACCATCAAACAACCCTTCATCCTTTATACCTTCACTCACCTCTGGGCTTGCTGACAGTCTCCTAAGCACTCATGTGTGACAAGAGATAATTTTAACACATTTCATAGGAGTAGCAAATATTTACTTGTGTTCAGATGCTGGCTGGTACATCTATGTACAGTAAGTGGAATGTCCTCCTCCATTGCAACAACACTTATTACTGGGGAGAGAGGAGGCACGCTACATGGTGGTAGTACCTTTATGTATCATTTTACAGTCTGGGGTGGGACACCAGGACACACTTAGGCACACTCTACATACTCCAAAACATATACAAGCACAATTAACAGCTCAAGTGACACCTCAGTTTAAAATGAATACTTTGTATCTTGCGTCTGATGTTTTCATGTTGTGCTCCACCATCCATGGCACTGAACTGGATGATTAAACAGTTTCAATACTGGATGGATGGACAACGTCTATTTGTCCATTTTCTAGCCCTTTGGTGATCAGGGCCAAAACCTATCAAGTGTTCTAAGGTGGATCAATGGCATAGCTAGCGGTAGGCGGAGGGGGAGGTCCACACCGGGCAGCACATTTTTTGGGGATGGCATTATTGGCCAAAAGGCTCAGTACAATTCTTGTGTAAGCAACAGGGTTCAGAAAAATATCACTCAAGAATGAAAAAAAGTAAAATTCTCTGATTTTTATCCACAAATGCTTCAAAAATAATTTTCAGACTGTCCTTCTGTGACGGCATAAGACACAGCAGTTGAAATTTATGAGGCAATAACAAAAATAAACATAAACATTACACCTATAACAATTTCTTGGAAGATAAACAACTAATTTACAATTTATAATTTTGTTTCGTTATCAATCCCCACCTATCACTTGTACACTATACTGGTTCTGGTTTTCGCAGCGTAATTATATTAAACTAATAATTACAACACAGCTTATCAGTGTGTCTATACTGTATTCTTGTCTAGTTGATGCTTATAAATAATTATATGTGAAAAAGTATTGCTGTTTCTCTATATATGAATACATCTATGCAAAATGTATCTTAATTTTTCTCTATACGTCATTTTAATTTTCTATTTAAATAGGTTAACATATTCAGATATGTTGGAGGGCGGCAAACTGAAACACCGCCCTGCCCTGAGCGGCACTAACTCGGGCTACGCCACTGGGCTGGATGTGTCTCTCTCTCTCTCTGTGTGTACAGTGCATCCAGAAAGTATTCACAGCGCATCACTTTTTCCACATTTTGTTAAGTTACAGCCTTATTCCAAAATGGATTAAATTCATTTTTTTCCTCAGAATTCTACACACAACACCCCATAATGACAACGTGAAAAAAGTTTACTTGAGATTTTTGCAAATTTATGAAAAATAAAAAAATTGAGAAAGCACATGTACATAAGTATTCACAGCCTTTGCCATGAAGCACAAAATTGAGCTCAGGTGCATCCTGTTTCCCCTGATCATCCTTGAGATGTTTCGGCAGCTTAATTGGAGTCCACCTGTGGTAAATTCAGTTGACTGGACATGATTTGGAAAGGCACACACCTGTCTATATAAGGTCCCACAGTTGACAGTTCATGTCAGAGCACAAACCAAGCATGAAGTCAAAGGAATTGTCTGTAGACCTCCGAGACAGGATTGTCTCGAGGCACAAATCTGGGGAAGGTTACAGAAAAATTTCTGCTGCTTTGAAGGTCCCAATAAGCACAGTGACCTCCATCATCCATAAGTGGAAGAAGTTCAAAACCACCAGGACTCTTCCTAGAGCTGGCCGTCCATCTAAACTGAGCGATCGGGGGAGAAGGGCCTTAGTCAGGGAGGTGACCAAGAACCCGATGGTCACTCTGTCAGAGCTCCAGAGGTCCTCTGTGGAGAGAGGAGAACCTTCCAGAAGGACAACCATCTCTGCAGCAATCCACCAATCAGGCCTGTATGGTAGAGTGGCCAGACGGAAGCAACTTCTTAGTAAAAGGCACATGGCAGCCCGCCTGGAGTTTGCCAAAAGGCACCTGAAGAACTCTCAGACCATGAGAAAGAAAATTCTCTGGTCTGATGAGACAAAGATTGAACTCTTTGGTGTGAATGCCAGGCGTCAAGTTTGGAGGAAACCTGGCACCATCCCTACAGTGAAGCATGGTGGTGGCAGCATCATGCTGTGGGGATGTTTTTCAGCGGCCGGAACTGGGAGACTAGTCAGGATAAAGGGAAAGATGACTGCAGCAATGTACAGAGACATCCTGGATGAAAACCTGCTCCAGAGCGCTCTTGACCTCAGACTGGGGCGATGGTTCATCTTTCAGCAGGACAACGACCCTAAGCACACAGCCAAGATATCAAAGGAGTGGCTTCAGGACAACTCTGTGAATGTCCTTGAGTGGCCCAGCCAGAGCCCAGACTTGAATCCGATTGAACATCTCTGGAGAGATCTTAAAATGGCTGTGCACCGACGCTTCCCATCCAACCTGATGGAGCTTGAGAGGTGCTGCAAAGAGGAATGGGCGAAACTGGCCAAGGATAGGTGTGCCAAGCTTGTGGCATCATATTTAACAAGACGTGAGGCTGTAATTGCTGCCAGAGGTTCATCGACAAAGTATTGAGCAAAGGCTGTGAATACTTATGTACATGGGATTTCTCAGTTTTTTTATTTTTAATAAATTTGCAAAAACCTCAAGTAAACTTTTTTCATGTTGTCATTATGGGGTGTTGTGTGCAGAATTCTGAGGAAAAAAATGAATTTAATCCATTTTGGAATAAGGCTGTAACATAACAAAATGTGGAAAAAGTGATGCGCTGTGAATACTTTCTGGATGCACTATATGCGTGTGAAACCTGAACTTTCAAGTTCAGTGATGGAACCTGAAGGCCAGAGCCCCTTATTCGGATTCTCAATATTATAACAAGGATTGCCTTTTTTTGAAATTGCATATTTGCATTTGTTAGCTGCTGTGAATTCTCCAGTTCTACCACATCCCAAAGGTATTTTGTTGGGTTCAGATCCAGCGAATGGGAAGATCACTGACCTCATTGTCATGTTCATGAAACTAGTGTGAGATGATGTTTGTTTTGTGACATGGTGCATCATCATGCTGGAAGTAGCCATTAGAAGATGGATAAATGGTGGCCATGGAAGGATGTACATGGACAGCTACAATTCATAAATATGCTGTGGCACTGAAGAGATGATTGATTGGTATTAAAAGATCCAAAGTATTCCAAGAATACATTCCCCACACCATCACACAACGACCACCAGCCTGGACTGTTGACACAAGGCAGGTTGGGTACATGGATTAATCCCATTGGTGGTAAATTCTAACCCTACCATCTGTATGCCTCAGCAGAAATCAAGATTCATCAGACCAGGCTGTGCTTTTCCAGTCTTCAGGTGTCCTATTTTGGTCAGCCTGTGCACACTGCAGCCTCAGCTTTCAGTTCTTGGCTGACAGGAGTGGAGCCTGAGATGGTCTTCTGCTATTAAAGCCCATCCACCTCAAGGTTTAACATGTTGGCCATTCTGGGATGCTTTTCTGCTCACCGCATTTGGTTATCTGAGTTAGCCTTTCTGTTAGCTTGTACCATTCTGGCCATTCTCCTCTGAACTCTCTTAAGAACGAGATGTTTCTGTCCCCAGAACTGCCACTCACTGGACATTTTGTGTTTTTCGCAACATTCTGTGTAAACTCTAGAGACTGTTGTGTGTGAAAATCTCAGGAGATCAGCAGTTACAGAAATAGTTAAACTAGCTCATCTGGCACCAACAAACATGCCACGGTCCAAATCTCTGAGATCACATTTTGTCCCCATTCTGGTGTTTGATGTGAACTTTAACTGAAACTTCTGACCTGGATATGTGTGATTTTATGCACTGCAATACTGCCACGCGATTGGCTGTTTAGATAATTGCATGGACAAGCAGGTGGACAGGTGTTCCTAATATTTCATTTAGTGAGTGTATGTGGCAGTATTTTGTTAGATGATGCCAATGTCAGAGGGTATCATAATGATCTGATGCCAACTTAGATAGACCTGGCATCTTCCTTCCATTTTTTGATTGATATTTTATGACACAAATGGTGAATGAACTTGCATGTTGGCAAAAGATAGACAGATATCATTAATAAGGTACAGTACATTATTGTTGATGTTAGAGAAGACTGCACACAGAAAAGAAAATTCTGGAATGGCCTCACCAGAATTTTCATTTTAAAAATGACACTGACCTTCATTTACCAGTTCATCTGCTGATGCCATCTCCAGTTTATGGAATGGACTGCATGGCCATCTCTTCACACTTCATTTAAGCCCTAAGCACTCTAATCTACTGCCATTTTCATGCGGGTGCCCTTTCTTGTTGTTTTATGTAAATGTCATCTGGATTGCTCCTGACGATATGTCTTCTTTGCTTTAAATGTGATTTTTACTGAATGAGGACTGACCTCCTGACGTCAAGTTGAACATTTTTTGTAATTTTATGCACTAGGCAGTTGTAGCTAGTGCTGTTGTGAATTAATGCTTTCATTTTGGCGGCTGTTTTTATGTACTGTCTGCTGGGCCTTGTTGACTTGTGACTCTGATTTGCCATTCAGGTTGGCCTTGATGATCTTACATGCAAAGCTATTTCAGTAAAAGCATCACCTAAATATATAAAATTAAACGTGAAACACTTCTCGTAATGAAATGCTAATGAAACTCCTGCTGTGCCGTTTGACTCTATCGTCATTCATCCATCAAACTGGCTCAGACAATTCCATGGTGGTGGGGAGCTGGGTTCTGTCCTGACAACAGGAGTACAAGACAGGAGCCAACTCTGCATGGGGTGCCACTCCATCCCAGGATATGCCCGGTCATATCATCAATCCATTCATTTTCATTTTCAAACCTGCTAATCACTGTCAGAGTTGTGGGGAGGCTGGAGCCTATCCCAGCAAATATCGAATACAAGACAAGAAACCAACTCTGGATGGGGTGCCACTCCAACCCAGGATATACCCGGTCATATCATCAGTCCATCCATTTACAATCCTGCTTATCCTTGTCAGAGTTGCTGGAACCTATTCCAGCAAATATCGAATACAAAACAGGAACCAGCTATGGATGGGGTGCCAATCGCTCCCAGGATATGCTCACCCATAACATCCATCCATTTTCAAATATATCTATCCTCGACAGAGTTGAGGGGAATCTGGAGAGTAATCCAGCAGACATCGGGCACGAGTCAAGAATAATTCCTGGACACGGCACCACACCATCGCAGTGTGACACTAATGCCAATTTTGCAATACCAATGCACTTAAACCTGCGTGTCTTTGGGCGGTGGAAGAAAAGCAAAGTATCTGGAGGAAACCCATGCAGACATGAGTAGAACATGCAAAGTCTGCATAGGGAACACTTGGGATATGAACCGCAAGGCAGCACCTCTACCACTGTGGCACTGTGCTATTCTCATGCATAATGAGCCAGTCAAGCTTTTATACCTTGTCTTCAGGTTATAGGAGAAAGACCACCATAAAGAAGAAATGGATTTCCCTTAACTTAGCTAAGTTTACTTTATATAATAAGTGCCTCAGGATGAACTAACCCCCCATCCAGAGCTGATTTCTGAAATCCACCAGATGTAAGACTTCAGCCCTCTGTAAACCTACAAGCTTGAGAGTGTTTTATCCAACTAACATCACTAGAAGCCTTCTTAGCTGCAGTGTGTACACACACAGTGTGTAATAAAAGGGAAGCACATGATGTCTGGAAAGGGTTGAAATCCTCTGCTGAAGAATATCCTGTTTATTACTGAGGTTTAGCTTGTGAGTAGTGTGTGACCACACCATACACAATGGCTGTTGCACTTTAAATAGCTGTTAAAACTCTTTTAGGGCTGATTATTTTTCTTTTCCTTTTGACTTAAGGCTGAATATTTTCCCAAAAAGCTCAGTTTTCTAAAAAGCACACAAAGCAATGGTTTCACACATCAATCATCAAAAAATATTTATTTATGACAAATGTCATTGTCTTGAATGTTGTATGAGCCAATAAACTATGTGATGTCACATACATATTACATACCTGTTACATGGTGTGGTTCTGCAAAGTATGGCAACGTTCAAAGCAAAGAAGTAATAAGTTAAATTTGAAAAGATCCGGTCACTGTTATGATGCCGATGATGTACAGTTATATCTTAGTACACACTCCCCTACAGATTCACCTCCCAGCACACTCACTGACTGCATCACTGATCTTAAGTTGGGCAAGGTTGTGGGGTCCAGCGGCTGTGGGGCATCTGTTGGTGAAGAAAGATTCACGGATCTTGACTTTACTGATGATGCTGTGATCTTCGTGGAGTCAATGGAGTCTCTGATCGGGGTGCTCAAGAGATTGATTGAGGAGTCTGAGTGTCTGGGCTTGTGAGTGTCCTGATAAAAACCAAGATCCAGGTCTTTAATGACCTCTTGGGCACGGCCATCAGCAGTGTGTCTGTCTGCGGAGAGAGTGTTGACCTTGTTGAGAGGTGTACTTACCTCGGTAGTGACATTCATGTGTCTGGTGACTTTTCCTATCAAGTCATTAGATGAATTAGAAGGGCATGGGGGGGTCATGAGGTCACTGGAAAGGGGTGTGTGGTGCTCCCGATATCTCTGCAAAAGGATGAAGGTCCAAGTGTTTCGAGTCCTGGTGCTTCCTGTCTTGCCATATGGTTGTTAGACATGGACGCTATCCAGTGACCTGAGACGAAGGCTGGACTCCTTTGGTACTGTGTCTCTCCAGAAAATCTTTGGGTACAATTGGTTTGACTTTCTGTCGAATAAGCGGTTTCTAATGGAGTCCCGAATGAGGCACAATACCTGCATTGTGAGGGATTGTCAGTTACAGCACTACGGCGTTTCCCTGAGGGTGAACCAGCTTGTAAGATCATCATTGTTGGGGACCTGAGGGACTGGACCAGGCCAAGGGGTCGCCCACATAACACCTGGCTGCGGCAGATAGAGGGTCATTTCCGGAGGGTGGGACTGGACCGCACGTCTGCCTGGGGGGTTGCCAACTGGGATCCCCAGTTGTTTCGTCATGTGGTGAGTGCGCCAACGCACTGCACCAGTGCTTGCTCCCCAACTTGACTTGACTTGTTACTGCTAGGCCCAAACTCCCAACTTTCTAAGGCATCCAGCTTCTCTGTTTCTGTTGATGGTACTCTTGTCAAACCTGCTCCTGTTGTCAGAAATGTTGGTGTTTTGTTTGATTCATCTTTTAACTTTGAGATGCACATTAGGTCTCTTTCCAAAATTTCATTCTATCATTTCCGTAACATTGCTCACCTCCGTCCATTTCTGTCCTTTAATGATGCTGAAACTCTGGTTCATAGTTTCATAATGTCTGCAATTCCCTCTTCATTGGCCTTCCTGCAAAATCTCTACAGAAGCTAGAGTACATTCAGAACTCCGCTGCCAGAGTCCTCACCCACGCCAAGCGTTCTGCTCACATCTCCCCTCTTCTCTCCCAACTTTACAGGTTACCGGTTCCATCAAGGATTAAATTCAAGATTCTGCTTCTCACCTTCAAAGCCCTACATAACCTTGCCCCCTCTTCCTCACTCAGCTCCTAGCTCCTTACACTCCTTGTCACTCTCTCAGGTCCTCGAGTAGTAATCACCTTACTGTCCCACACACCAGACTCTCCACCCTTGGAGGCAGGTCCTTCAGTGTTACGGCCCCTCAACTCTGAAACTCTCTTCCTCAGTCTCTCTGAGATTGCTCCTCTTTCTCCACCTTTAAATCTCAACTCAAAACTTTCCTCTTTTATGAACTTTTGTGTACTGTGTATATATTTTTTTGTTTTTATTTACTCTATATGTAAACAGACCTTGGGTTTGTGAAAGGAGCTCTATAAATGCAACTTATTATTATTTATTTTTATTGCACTGCTTGCAATATGTGCTGCACCGGTGCCTCTTTTTCAGTGGTCTGTTGCTTCACCCAACACAATCTGTATAAAACTTTGCAGAAACACGCACCTGTCGCACGACATGACCTGTGCAAAGCTACCAGGGGACAGAGCAAATTTGGACCGGAGATCCCTAAAGTTATAGCGCAAGTCTAGTCCCATTTCTGTTTGCAATGAAACATAGCACTTCATGTCTTCTTTTGTTGTAGGCTTCCACCTTGAAAAACAGGAATGCATTGCAAGCTCAGCACGGGAATCAAAAAATTGCTTGGCATACCTGTTTGTCTTGGTAGACATTAGCTAAAAGGCATCCTGAGGAAAGAACAGCCTGAAGTAGTCCTGGGGCTGGTAATCCGTTGAGTCCACCAGCAAACCACTACATCTTGTGAAGTCTGGTAGCCAACTTGCCTTCTAGACATTGATGTCTGGGTATTCCTTGATGCCGTAGGTGCACCAACTACGTGAACTTGCTCAGCTGGGGAGGAATCATCTAGGGTCAGATCATCTGATGCCAGTACCTCACTCTCCTGTTCGATCTCCAGATCACTCGCATCAAAATCAGAGTCTGAAAAGTCAGAGAGGCCGACTCGGCGATAATACATAAAATGTTACCCACTGAGTATTTTGCTTTGTGGGGTCGCTTTCCTCTCTTGCCTGATGTCAGTGCTATTTTTGCGTTGTTTGCTCTTTGCTACTCATGCACATGCAAGGATTAGACATGAAGTCAATGAGTCTAACATTCCTCCTAACAAAGAGAGTCTACCTAAAACTTAACAGCGAGTTTTGATGATGCTTACAGCTGATTATCGCTCTCTAACCCTGGATGTTGATTGTGGTCGACATCAGCTCTAGATGAGTTTTTTTAAGGTGATGATACCCAGGGTTGTTTTAACAGCATCATAATACGCTGGGGACCCTGTTTGGATAGCAAAACAGAAACATATATAGGCATTAAACATACATTACAGGCATTAAAAATATCATGGGCCCCTATGCTCCTGGGGCCTCCAGCCAGTGCCCATTGTACCCATATACCATCTGGTTGAAAGACAGAACAATAGCGAAGTAGAGGAACCTTTAGGGCGATGATGGGCTGGTGGGTCGATGTCCCTGCTCTTCATCTAGGTTAGCCACTTAAACTGTGCAGGAAATAGACAGGCACTTTAATTTTATGACATTAACAACAAACCCTTCCTACGTTCCTATAAACTTAGTATCTGTTAGCTCAGGTAATGGGTGCCTTCATGAAATTCATAAATGCATAGCCTTTTATGGCATCATTGGGTCAAAGTCTGAGACCAGCCATGATGCCTGTCCATCACAGGAATGAATTATGTTGTGCTGCTGAGGTGTATTTTCTTTGCTCTGTGAATGGAAGGTGCTATTTAAAACTGATGGATGGCATGGTGGTATAGTAGATAGTCTTGCTGCCTCACAGTTACAGAGATCTGGTAGTTTTCCCAGTGCATGTGTAGTCCGTGGGTCCCTGGAGCTGTGTGAGACAGTTGTGCCACTTTTTATTAACATAATATAAAATTCTCAAAGTCATTTCATCCAACTGGATATCTATTCCTGCCAGTCCATTGAAGAAGCCACTTACACCCACCCAACCATTTATGGACAATTAAATATTACCAGTTAGCTGTAATGAAATTACCAACACACAAAGCTTGGGGTGTGGTAGGAATAACGGAGAACCTGAGGGAAAACCTTGTGTAGACACCAAACACCATGTAAGCTCCATACAGACGGCCACAGGAATGGGATTTGAACCAATAATCTGTGTAGCAACAGCACAGGCCACTGTGTATGAACAAATCTGAATACATAAAGAACAGTTTTGAAGAGAACAGGCCATTCACCCCAACACCTACCTGTACTGTTCAATCCTAGTCACCTAACGTTTGTAAAATTTAATCCAGTCTGGTGTTAAAGATCTCCATAGTGCTACTACCCACCACCATATTCCTCAATATACATGATTCTCTGTGTGAAGAAACACTTTAAAAAATTGTGTGACATTTACCATTTAATGGCCACCATCTGTTCCTCTGTGTTCTTGTCAATTAACTTTTTTCAAAGTCACAGCTTGCATCTACCCTACTAATTCTCTTCATAATCTTGAACACTTCTGTTATGTCACTTCTTAATCTCAATTGGCTTAAACTGAAAACAACAGGAAAAATGATTGTATTTAGTTGTGTACATGAAAGTAGTGCAAATAATGCAGTGTTCTATTTATCCTAAACACATCCTTCCTTGAGTTGTACTGCACACATTTGGAGCGCTATATAACTGCACTCGCTTCTGTACACTGCCATGATGTTGACAGTGACGAGTCCACTGTGACCCCTAAATACTTCTCACAAGCAGTACTTTCAAGTTTCAGACCTCCCATTGTGTAATCACATTTAACAGTTGTACTTCTTATGTGTAATATGTTACATTTATTTATATTAAATTTCATCTGCCACAAGATTGTCTGTCCTTCCACCATACAAATATATTTAAAGGGGCAATACTTTTAACATCACCTAATTCTGGTAAACTTCTTCTCACTATAAGCCATTATTTCTGATGTTTAAGTCAGTTGTGCACCAATCTACATGCTGTGCCTCAGACTTCCGTTTCTTTTAGTTTGATGCCCAACCTCCCACATGGGTTCTTATTAAAAGCTTTCTGAACATCAAGATAAATTAACATCATTTGCACCTCTCTTATCATGTGCATTTGTTGCTTCTTCACAGAATTCCACCATATTAGTAAAATACAATCTCCCTGCCTGCTCACTAACATAGAGTGCCTGTTCTTAACAAGAGGTACTCAAACTTTTCCTTAATGCTTGCTTCCATTAATTTATCATTGATACCTATAAAGCTTATTGACTTTTAACTACTTGGACTGACTTATCTGATAGATAGATAGATAGATAGATAGATAGATAGATAGATAGATAGATAGATAGATAGATAGATAGATAGATAGATAGATAGATAGATAGATAGATAGATAGATAGATAGATAGATAGATATGGAAGGCACTACAGTAATCCCTCACTTATCGTGGGAGATAGGTTCCAAGGCCGACCGTGATAACTGAATTTCCACGAAGTAGGGACACCATATTTATTTAATTATTTAACGTGTATTTGGACGTTTTTAAACCCTCCCTGTATTGTTTACAACCCACCCTTTACTCTATTAATAACAGGGACAACTGCTAAGCAATATGAAATCGGTAGATAAGTTTACACGTACTGTATAGCGAAGTACACGTAGCAGCTTGTAGGCGGTCATGACGTCGTCGACCTTGTTGCAAAGATTCCTAAAGCAGATTCCATCCAGACTACTGCCTTATCACATCCACTTGCAACTCGTTTTGCGCCCTGGTTAAAGGACACTGCGGCCGTAGATCTTATATGCTTTTCCTCCTTTTTAAATAAAAAGAATCGTGGACTCATTGATGCCTGCAGCGGTGTAGCTGTTCCCTTCCTTCAACATATCCAAAACGTTTACCTTTTCTGCAATCATTTGCATCTTCTGTTGGCCCTTGGACACGGCCCCTGAAGCAGTAGCACGTTAATGCTGAATGAGTGAGATGAGACTTCCTGGTTAATGCAACACTCCGTCGCTGAGCCAATCAGCAGCACACAGGAACTTAACTGCGTGCTTTGATTGGGTAGCTTCTCAGCTATCCGCCAATAGCATCTCTTGTATGAAATCAACTGGGCAAACCAACTGAGGAAGCAAGTACCAGAAGTAAAAAGACCCATTGTCCGCAGAAAACCATGAAGCAGCGAAAAATCCGCGTTATATATTTAGATATGCTTACATATAAAATCCGCGACGTCGTGAATCTGCGAAAAGTGAACCGCGAAGTAGCGAGGGATTACTGTATATAGTAGATAGATAGATATGGAAGGCACTATATGATAGATAGATAGATAGATAGATAGATAGATAGATAGATAGATAGATAGATAGATAGATAGATAGATAGATAGATAGATAGATAGATAGATAGATAGATAGATAGATAGATAGATATTGTGAATGACACTTTATTTGTTACAAGGAGGAGATTTTTATAGAGGTTTAAGAAATATTACAAGGAACAACAATAAACCCTTTAAATATACACAAAGAATTATTAAAAAAAAAGCAAACAAAATAAAACATTCTGACTTGTCTAAAGATAAGAGAGGCGACAGCTTCCAGTCTTTAGAAATTTCCCCATTGTGCGCATCAGTTTCTGCGTTGAGTTTATATATTTAATTACTAACATCCTAAGCACATTGGGATATGTTATTTGGCTCCCGCAAGGAATTTGATTTTATCCTTCATAACCCTAGCAGCATTTCTCTCTGTGAAATTTCCAAGTCGCTGAGAACCCCCCCTTGATAGTTCCTGTACTACACGTGAGGTTATCGATTCCCTAACATATGAAAATTTCAGAAAAATTACAATGTCAAGCATTACTCCTTAAGTTTGTGTATATACAGTATTATTTTCATCCTTAGTGTTTCTAATAAATTTCACCTTCTTGTTGACTTGTACTACTGTAATATTAAAAAACCTTTTATACTTAACATTTGCAGTGTTTGCAATTTTTGTATTTAACCCTTTTATCATGTCTAATACAGTATCTCTCTAATTGTCATTCACAATAAGCTCTGCATTTAATGCTAGTGTTAATTATCTTTTATGTGTTATGCAGCAGCTTCTACTTTTATAGATTCCTTTTTAGTTCCTTTTCCATCCACTGCATATTTTTTAAACTATTAAATATTTTTAAATTTAGTATAAACTTATCCTGTGCTGTAAGTAGATCTATCTATCTATCTATCTATCTATCTATCTATCTATCTATCTATCTATCTATCTATCTATCTATCTATCTATCTATCTATCTATCTATCTATCTATCTATCTATCTATCTATCTATCTATCTATCTATCTATCTATCTATCTATCTATCTGTCTTGTGGCCAGGTGTGGAAATGATAGCTCAGGATGCAGCAAGAAAATTTTGGGCCACCAACCAAGTTGTCCCTCTTATTGTCCAGAGAAAGCAAAACAAACAGAAACAAACAAAAATAACGCTTGTAAGCATGGGGATCTCAAAAATAAACAAGGGTTGCAGTCGCTCTAGTGGTGCTCTGTCTATCTATTTATCTGTTTGTAGTATTCTGCATGTCAGTGGAGTCAGACAGTTTTTATCCCTTCATTTATTGCTCCCTGTGGAAATGACCCCTAAAAAAAGAGAACTTTTGAAGGAGGGCCACAGAGTTAAGGTCATTTAGCATTTACTGTCTAAGCTCTCTTCCGTTCGGAGTGATTGCCTTCTTTTCACACTTACACCTCACACTACACTCCAAGCTGTCACACAGCCAGACTGAATGTCTTTGTAGTTCACACTGGCTGCCCTCTTCCCCACACTTCCAAACGTGTAATTATATAACATTGGAAATGGAGTATTATATGTTAGTCAAATACTTTTTTCCAAAATTTCCAAACTTCAAAGTTTTCTAATATGAATTAGTTAATGTTTACTATTGCAGTTTTAATTTAACATACTTTAAAATTAAAAGGTAAAACAGCATTTGTCAGCCTGTTCTGCTTCTACATGAATGCTTGCTACATTTCCTTGCGACTGCCTGTGTGCCAAGGACAGTTATTCAGCACTCATAAGCAAAATGTATTTCTAAAATTACCGAGGACATACATGTTAGACTCATTAGTATCTAATGTGGTTATGGCGAGTGGGAACCAGTCCAATCTACTGCAGGGCACAGAAAGGTGCCTACATCCACACTTACTAATTTCAGACATATGCACAACATGCAGACCCCATAGAGACAGTGACCGGGCCAGGATTTAAAGCCAAAGCCCCAGGAGCTGTGGGACAGCAGCTCCCTGCCAGCTACAATTCAATGCATTTCTTCTAAACAGATGTTGCAGAGTCGGATTTAGGATTAAAATGTCAATAAAGGACCCTGTCTTATCTTAATGGCAGCAATGATTTTGAGCAGTAAATTAGGTGGATTCTACAACCAGTTCTGTTCTTCTAGACCAGTTAATAACATAAGGCCTGGACATAAGAGCACAGAATTAAAGTCAGGGAATACAAGAGCAGATTTGCTAGAGGAGACACTGAAGTTCACATTGATTTAGTCAGACTGGCTACTGCGATCAATGCATACATGTACTCACAGTCCATAACTGGTGTCACTCCAGCTTACGTGGGCAGGTTATGTCTGTCTGTCTGTCAGGTTATGGTAACTCATGGAATGTTTTAGTGTAAAATTCTCTAAGTCAGATAATACCAGCATGATTTGTCCCCACCAGAACGAGCAGTCAAGTTGACTTCTGCTAACACTAATGTCTATCTACTTGACATCCGTCCATCCATCCATCCATCCATCCATCCATCCATCCATCCATCCATCCATCCATCCATCCATCCATCCATCCATCCATCCATCTTCTTCTGCTTATCCGAGGTTGGTTCGCGGGGGCAGCAGCTTAAGAAGAAATGCCCAGACTTCCCTCTCCCCGACCACTTCTTCTAGCTCTTCTGGGGGAGTCCCGAAGCGTTCCCAGGCCAGCCGAGAGACATAGTCCATCCAGCGTGTTCTGGGTCTTCTCTGGGGCCTCCTCCCGGTTGGATGTGCCCGGAACACCTCACCAGAGAGGCATCCAGGAAGCATCCTGATCAGATGCCCGAGCCACCTCATCTGACTCCTCTCGATGCGGAGGAGCAGTGGCTCTACTCTGAGCCCCTCCCGGATGACTGAGCTTCTCACCCTATCTTTCAACCGCTCATATTCGCGATCTCGTTCTTTTGGTCACTACCCATAGCTCTTGACCATTGGTGAGGGAAGGAACGTAGATCGACTGGTAAATTTTTCACCACGACAGACCGATGCAGAGCCCGCATCACTGCAGACGCCGCACTGATCCGCCTGTCGATCTCACGCTCCATTCTTCCCTCACTCATGAACAAGACCCCGAGATACTTGAACTCCTCCACTTGGGGCAGGATCTCGCTCCCAACCCTGAGAGGGCACTCCACCCTTTTCCAGCTCTACTTGACATATTTATTTATTTATTGCCAGCTTACATCCAAAAGAGAAATACTTCCACGGAGATGGATAAGCTACTTTTTGAAAAACTCCCATCAATAAGCATCAATTTAGGTTTGGAACATACACAGCATATAAATGTATCTAACCTCTTGGAATATGTCATATTTTATTGTTGTATAACATTGAATAGTAGTGGGTTTAATTTTTTATTTTTATGGTACTTGATCAACAGAAAAAGACTTTTTAATTTTCAAAGTGAAACCAGATCCCTACAAAGTGGTATAAATTAATTACAAACATAAATACAAAATATCTGATCCCTAAGCATTCACCCCCTTCAGTATTTAGTAGATGCGCCTTTGGCAGCCCTGACAGGACAGAGTTTCTGTGCCCAGGCCTCTCTCTTTATCAGCTTGGCCAATTTTCTCAGTTTGTCTTTGCGAATCAGATGTCATGTTGAACGTGAATGAAGAGCCTTTTTCAAGTTCAACCACAAGTTCTCAATTGGATTGAGGTCTGGACTCTGATTCAGCCACTCTAGAACTTTCACATTGTTGATTTGAAGCCATTCCTTAGTGGTTTCGACTTTATGTTTGGGGCTGTTGTCTTGCTGGAACACAAATCGTCTCCCAAGGCAGAGGATTTCTGCAGACTGCGTCAGCTTTTCATTCAGGATTTCCCTGTATGTTCCTACATTCATTGCACTCTCCCACAACACAAGTCTTCCAGGGCCTGCTGCAGAGAAGCATCATCACAGCCTGATGCTGCCACCACCATGCTTTATGGTGTGTTTTTGATAAAATGTGCAGTGCTCACACATGATGTCTTATCTGGTGGTCCCAAATCTCAATTTTAGTCTCATCAGGCCATATAACCTTCTTCCAGTTAACTTCAGGGACTCCCAAGCGTATTTTGCTGAGATGTTTTGTGCGTTTTTCTCTTTGCCACTCTTCTATAAAGCTGCGACTAGTGACGCACCTGGATGCGGTTGTTGCCTGCATACTCTCTCCAAACTGACCAACTGTAGCTTCTAACTCATTTAGAGTTCCCAGAGGTCTGTTGATGGTTTCACTAGCTGTCTTCTTGCAAGATCATTCCGTTTTTGTAGACTAGGGGGCTTTGCCCCCTGCTCACTTCGCTCTCCAACCCCCCTGCCTGCGCTACACGGCAACAACTTTGTGTCTCTACCGCACGTGTATGTGGATTTCACTTTCACCAAACAACAAAACTTTTAATTCTAGGACTCTTCATTGGGAAGAAACACCACTTTTCCCTGAATTAGATGATCTACAAGTCTTATAGTTTAAAGCGAAACAATATCTACATACCTATGTCATACTGTATATTCAATCTCTTTTCGCTTTTACTTTTTCGTCAATATCGCATTGAATTTTGATTCCGTGTTTGGAATTACATCGTGACAACGTAACGTATAACTGCCCGTGAGTGAATATTCTCTCTACACAAACTTTTTCTGACAATAGAACTCATACAAATGAGAAATGATTGAACTGCTTGTAAGGTTGTTAATGTTTTAGATGTGGGCAGGACTTTTCCAAATCTCTTTGCATACAGTCTTGTCTCGCAGGGCTTGAAATCTTTTCTCACGAGATTTCACTTTCACCAAACAACAAATCTTTTAATTCTCGCGGATATGCCTCTGGGAAGAAACACTACTTTTCCCTGATGGCAACACGAATTAGACGATCTATAAGTCTCTGACTTAAAGTTTAAATCCAAACGATATATTCGTTCTCTTTTCGCTGTTCTGTTATTTCACCGAGTAACAATTTCCGTTTGTTTGCACTAATATGATCTTTACTATCATTTTTTTGAGACTTTCAAATTTTCGTACTTCCATTATCTCTAACCTGCTCTGCATGTGTATCGCGCCAACATTTTTGAATTCTTTACGACGTTCTACTTTGTCATCTTCTCTTTGTCTTTTATTTCTGGCCCCAGGGTTAAATCTCTTGGCACAAAGTCTCGTGTCGCAGGACGTGAAAGTGTCTCTCTGAGAAAGTCATGACTCGTCCCAAGATTTTTTTATTATAATAGAGAGATATCCTGCTTTATCCATCCATCCATTATCCAACCTGCTGAATTTGAACACAGGGTCACGGGGGTCTGCTGGAGCCAATCCCAGCCAACACAGGGCACAAGGCAGGAACCAATCCCGGGCAGGGTGCCAACCCACTGCAGTATCCTGCTTTAGCTGTGTCATAATCTTTTATTTCTTAATTATTCATTTAATTGGATATTCAGTGACTTGAATATTTGCTTGTCTCCATCCCCTAATTTGTGCTCTTCAGTCCCCTTCTCGTGGAGCTGCCTGAAGTGTTTGCTTGTCTTCACTGAGTAGGTCAGGCCACCATACTGACTACCCACAAGCTGGACCTTCCACATACCCACATACCCATTTAGACAACAATCAGCTGAAACCCCAGACAGGTGACCTTCATTGAATTCATTCTGGAACTTCTAAAACCAACTGGCTGCACCAGGGATGATTTAGGGGTGTCATATTAAGGGTGTTAATACTGATCTGATTAATTATTTTATGCTTGATATTTGTAATTAATTTGGACATTTTTGCAGAGATCTGAGTTCAGTTTCACATTAAAAAGTCTTTTTTTTCTGTTGATCATTATTAAAAATAGCAAATTAAACCCACTGTGATTTAATGTTAAATAATAATATAATGTGAAAACATCCAAGATGGTGTATACCTTTTATAGCCACTGTACTTAAGGGTAAACCAGAATATAAAATGGATGTTGTTTAAGCCTGGTAAGTTTAAGTGAGCAACCTGAAAACAATACATTAATTAATACAGTAATAAATGTGAAGTCTCCAAAGACAGAAGTCTATCCTATACAGTATTAAACTCCACACAAGACACCACCATCTCAGGGGCTGAACTGGAATTCAAATACTTTGAGGTGGCATCACTGCCATCTGTGCCACTCCAGCCAGGATTATACACTTAACAATTTTAGTGTGTGAAAACCCAACCTAGAAAGCAGCCCCACTGTTTGCCTTTAAAAGCGTTTGGTTTTCTGAGAGGTAGACAGAAATTTTAATAGCAAATAAGGATTTCAGGCAGTTGTGATGAGTGCTGCGCTCATACAAGTATGAGGAGGAGATAAAAGCTTAGGCCAGCACACTTAAAGGTATGAAGATATCTGATGAATGCCTGACCAAATTTGGAGAACTTCAGTACTGTGCTGAAGTAGCTCCACGTTTGGTGATTTTTTTTCCAGTCTGTAGGAAAACCACAAGGAGCAATACGGAAGATGTGAGACACTCTGCTGGGTGCCAATCAGCTTATCTGCTGCTAAATTATTCCACTCTCTACGCATTTGCGTCTTTCTTCATCCATGGAGTCTGCTTTATTTGAGCATTCGCTAACTGTTTAAACGTTCCCCTGGGTCTTAACTGTTTTTTTTAACGAGCAAATAAAAGAAATGCAGACTGTTAGCCAAGTAAGAAACCCGTCTTTCCTTCAGAAAAATGCTTATGTGGCATTGTCTTTAACAGCGAGTGGACCGAGAAACCATCATCATCTGTCAGGGGGCCTCCCAATGTCACCGTTTGAATGTGAGCACCTGAAGTATAAGTGGACAGCTCTGCATGGAGTCATCGTCTGAGTTACATGACAGGTCCCTGTGTGGGACTGTGTTCAAATGACAGTCCAGAAATGCACACTGGCAAATTGATAATTCACCAATTATTATTCAGTTAGTTAGACAGAAAATCTAATTATTTAATTACTGAATTCATTTCTTTATTAGTCAGTTCATTCATTTCTCTGTGTGAAGCCGAACTGTTACATGACAAAGTAAACTCTCCCACTGACTTTCATGAGAAGTCCCTGCACGGCACTGTAGTCCTATAACTATCCATAACTGTTCAGTTAATTAAAAAGGAAATCCTGATTAACAATCCATCCATTTTTCAGATCTTAAATAAATCCATTCAATGTCATGGCAGGAGAAAGGGCTCATCATAGGAGCATTAAAACTGACGTGAATGGTGCAGCAGTTCATCTCCCCATGTTAACCTGCAGATCTTGGGGTTGTGGGAAGAAAACCAGAAATGGGGTGCAATACTGAACTCATTTTACAACCTTAATGGGGGTCTTTCAGGGATGTAGATTAACCCCTTAACCGCCCTCTGCCGGATATATCCAGCATCGTAGCTTTATTGCTGACGCCTTACTGCCGGAATTATCCGGCACATTTGCCTGTGGTTATGTGAATGCCTGGCACGTAGTATAACTGACAGTTTGGCGTGGGTATTATTACTACGTTGTATTTCGACAACTCTGCGGTTGTATTGGCCACTCACGTGATGTGATTCGAAAGTGAAAGCTGTGAATATGGCGAAACGTAAACTGACTTCAAGTGAGGTTTTGCAGGCGATTTTGGACAATAATTCCGATCATGATTGTAGCAGTTCTGAAGAAGATTTTAGCGACAATGATGATCAGCAACGTGCGCTGCATGATACTGTGAATGACAACGCATCGGATGATGGCGATGAGTGGGTGTATCCCCAGCATCTCAGCTGGACTGCTGCCCGTTATCTGAGCCAGATATGAAAGATCCAAACCGTGACCTCTTGTTCAAGCTACGTCCTTTGATTGACCAATTATTTGAAACATTTCAGCAGGTATTTCAGCAGGTAAATACTGCTTGAATAAATGTAAAGTAAAAAAACGAAAATTGTTCAGATAGTGAAAGCTGTGAATATGGCGAAACGTAAACTGACTTCAAGTGAGGTTTTGCAGGCGATTTTGGACAATAATTCTGATCATGATTGTAGCAGTTCTGAAGAAGATTTTAGCGACAATGATGATCAGCAGCGTGCGCTGCATGATACTGTGAATGACGACGCATCGGATGATGGCGATGAGTGGGTGTATCCCCAGCATCTCAACTGGACTGCTGCCCGTTATCTGAGCCAGATATGAAAGATCCAAACCGTGACCGCTTGTTCAAGCTACGTCCTTTGATTGACCATTTATTTGAAACATTTCAGCAGGTAAATACTGCTTGAATAAATGTAAAGTAAAAAAACGAAAATTGTTCAGATTTCTCCTGGCATGGGGAATATTTAGGGAGCTGGCGGTTAAAGGGTTAAGAATCTACTATTAGTTTTAGTAACCAAGCCTTCATTTTGTTTCGTTATTAGTAGGGGGCTTTGCTCCCTGCTCGCTTCGCTTGCCAACCCCCCTCCTGCGCTACGTGCCATCAACTTTGCGTCTCTGCCTCTCACAAATAACAAACCTTTTAATTTTAGATAGGATAAGCCTCTCATTGGGAAGAAACTCTACATTTCCCTGATGGCAACATGAAATAAACTTAAAGTTTAAAGCCAAACAATATCTACATACATCTGTTATATCACCTATGTCCATACTGTATTTTCGATCTCTTTTCACGTTTACCTTTTTGTCAATATCACATTAAATTTTGATTCCATGTTTGGACTTACATCATGACAACGCAACATATAACTGCCCGTGAGTGAATATCGTTTCTTTCTCTCTACACGAACTGTGTCTGACAAAAACATCCACACAAATGAGAAATGATTGAACCATGTGCGTGGTTGTAAATGTTTTAGATGTGGGCAGGACTTTTCCAAATCTCATTGTATAAACACTTGTCTCGTGGGGCTTGAAATTTTCTCTTGCGGGATTTCACTTTCAACAAACAACCAATCTTTAATTCTTGCAGATACGCCTCTGCATTGGGAAGAAACGCTACTTTTCCCTGATGGCATTACACAAATTAGATGATCTACAAGTTTAAATCCGAATAATTTATTCGATCTCATTTCGCTGTTCCGTTATTTCACCAAATAATAATTTCCGTTTGTTTGCGCTAATGCAATCTTTACTATCATTTTTTTGAGACTAACCTGCTCTGCATGTGTATCGTGCAAACGTTTTTGAATTCTTTATGACGTTCTACTTTGTCATCTACTCTCTTTTATTTCCGTCCCCGGGCGTGGTTAAATCTCTTGGCACAAAGTCTCGTCTTGCAGGACGTTGAAGTGTCTCTCTTCAAAAGATCACGTCTCGTTGCAGGATAAAAAGTCTAGTCTCCCAAGATTTTTTTATTATAATAGAGAGATTTGTTTTACAGTTACCGTCACCATATTGTGTAGGTATGGCCGGCTCCTTTTTGTTCTCTGGTTGCTAGGGCTGCCTTTGCATCTCTAGGGGCGTGTCTTCAGAGGTCACAAGTCTTGCCCAGTTAATTGCTGGGGTTAAAAGTTGTTCGAAAAGGTCATTTTCCTGTCTGAGCTGACAGATTGCGAATCAAACCTTTTGCCTAATGCTTTTTGGAAATACTTTTGAAATTTCAGATATTTTGATCCTTGTCTGCCTTTTAGACTTTGGATTCTTGTCTCATGTTTTTGGTTTGGTAATGGCATGCTGACTTTTTGGCTGTCGATACTTTTTTATACATTTGACTCTGTCTCTTCTCCTGGTTGTTATTTTAAACCTTTTTGCTAGTCTAGTAGCATAACATAGGGAATTTGAGCAAACTCCACACAGTGTTATGATTTGCCTTTTTATTTCCTTCTTTGCTAGTTGCAGTTCATAATTATTTATGTAATTGTTTTACAGGTTTCTAATGGGAAGTGCATCAGAAACATACATATATGTTTTTTCTTGGGAAGTGCGTAATGCGTACTGGTTGTTATGGTATCTAATGTGCATCACATGGTGTCTACAACATTCAGGCCATATGATTTTGAGATCATTCGTGATTATGGATAAACAAGGAGGTTCTGCCAAATGAAAGAAAATGGCAAAAAACAGAAAAATTGGGTTGGAAGATGAACTATAAAGAAATGAGTGTTTTCAAAAGCAGGAAAGAAAGCCTAATAAACGTTTAAACCCAAAATGTGAATCAAAATCAAGGTCAAGAAAGTGTTATGAGATATGAGCCAAAGAATTCAAATCCTGAAACATTTTAACAGCACAAGTAGAAGCAGTCAATCCTGGACGGTGAATGTGCAGTACTGAGGAGCCGATTTAAGCATTGTTCCTTCAATAACTAAATGTAACCTCTGGTTACGTCATTGCACAAATTAAATGAAATTAAAATAAGGAAAGTAATTAATTTATATTTACACAGTCATAACATTCATAACGGTGGTGGTGTGTGTTACAGTTCGATTCTCTATTTTCCAGAACTCTGTCTCTCTTTCTCCAACTATGATTTTTGTTCTGATATTTTGGCACTGAAGAAAAGATAGAACAGACTCCAAGTTTAGAATTAGGCCTGGTTTTTGACTTAAATTTCATCTCTCTAACAAGCTACATGACCTAACCACCTGAAATGGCTGCTTATATGATCTGAACAAGCAGTAGCTCTACTCCAAGGTCCACCAATATTGTTCAGCTTCTCACTCTGTCAAGGAGAATGAACCAAGTAACACTGATCATGAGTTTTATTGCAGCTGCTTGTTCTTGCAGTCTCATTCTTTCAGTCATTACCCAAAACCTTATGACCATAGGTGAGATGCACACTGAGCGATTAATCTAAAGCTTTGTTGAAGGCGGAGTGGTGGCTCTGAGGCTAGGGATCTGCACTGGCAATCAAGTCCCGTAAATACCAGAAGTGACTCTACTATGTTGGGCCCTTGAACAAGTCCTTAACCTGAAATTGCTCCATCTTGGGTATAACGTTAATCTGCATCCAGTCCTGCAAGCTGGTCCTTCAACTTGCAGGGAAACCCTGGGAGTTGGTGGCAGGATTTGCACACCAGCCGCTGTAAACACCATCACACTCTTCAGTATGTGGTGCTGAGATGTTAATGGCTGCTCTTGGATCCCTGTCTGGATGGTGTGGACCCAACCTCTGTCTCTCTTTGTTGAAGAACTTGGTTATGATAACCATAAGACTGCTGCTGCTTCATTGATTCATTGCGTAATCTCATGGTCACCTCTGCAATCAGTTGTGAACAAGATACAGAGATGCTTGTCCACTTGGAGCCGATGGTCTCCTCTTACCTGTAGGGAATATATCTCCATTAATGAATAAATGAAATATTGTTTAATTAGTATCTTCTTTTTTTGGGTGTCTGAGTTGTTATATACAGCACTCCCACTCAGGGACTTCATCTCCACATGAACTCACTTTTTGACTCACATTGATACTTTATAGGTACCTGGGTGGATCTATGGCCATATACAGTAACAGTCCACAATGGCATACGGAGGCATTTAGCTAACAACATTAATGGACAACCAGTTAGTTCAGTTAGTTAATAAGAGAACCTAATTCATCTGTTTTCAAACCTATTCAGTGCCACAGTTGGGCATGGAGTTCTAGGTTCAAGGCAGGAACCAACCATGGAGACAGCAAAAGTCTATTGCAGGGCACAATCACACCGGGACTATTTAGCCTAGAGGAATACTCCACCCAAGAATGATATGTTTTAATTGTTACTTAGGCAGGCAATGTGGTGTAGTGGTTAAGGCCTTTGGACTTCAAACCCTGAGGTTGTGGATTTGAATCCTGTTACTGACGCTGTGTGGCCATTAACAAATCACTTGACCTTCCTGTGTTCCATTAGGCAAACTTAAAGAACTGTAACCAATTGGGTCATAAAAGTTGCCTTGGATAAAGATGTGTGCCAAATAAGTAAATGCAGCCCATGTAGTTTGTAGTGATGTGCAAGAAAGAAATTTAATTTCAAGTTTTCATGGAGAACAGGAAAAACAAAGTTTCAGATAGAAAGAGTGTCTATGAAGGTCAATGCTGGCCCAGAGCAAACAATATAAAAACATCTAGGGAAAAATCTCACTTTACTTGTGTGATGTATTCTCATAATGGTCAAAATGCACACATTTTTTGATAAAATATTGCTAAATAAACGCTTACAGAAAATCGGAGACAGTGCATGGAGAGAAAACGCATTTATATATGGGAGTGACCTTTTGAGGTGAAGACATTATTATTGACCAGTGAATGAGGGGGGAAAGGCGGGTATTCAATTCAAAAGCTCCATCTCGTGTGAATGCATTTCCTTTGCTTGCACTGTTCTGATTTTTTTATGGACACTTTTATATTGTTTGCTGTGTACAAGTGTTGGATTCCATAGATGCCCATTTGATCAGAGATTTACTCTCCGTTCTCTTTGTTCTCATCGGACTTCCAATACAACTCGGAGTCCTGCCATGTGCAAAAGTTCGCTGATGACACTGCTATCGTGGGCTGCATCAGGAATGGGCTGGAGGAGGAGTATAGGGACCTAATCAATGACTTTGTTAAATGGTGCGACTCAAACCACCTATACCTGAACACCAGCAAAACCAAGGAGCTGGTGGTGGATTTTAGGAGGCCTAGACCCCTCATAGACCCAGTGATCATCAAAGGTGACTGTGTGCAGATGGTGCAGACCTATAAATATCTGGGAGTGCAGCTGGATGATAAATTAGACTGGACTGCAAATACTGATGCGCTGTGCAAGAAAGGACAGAGCCGGTTATACTTCCTTAGAAGGCTGGCGTCCTTCAACATCTGCAATAAGATGCTGCAGATGTTCTATCAGACAGTTGTGGCGAGCGCCCTCTTCTACGTAGTGGTGTGCTGGGGAGGCAGCATTAAGAGGAAAGACGCCTCACGCCTGGACAAACTGGTGAGGAAGGCAAGCTCTATTGTTGGCATGGAGTTGGACATTTTAACATCTGTGGCAGAGAAGAGGGGCGTCAGCAGGCTCCTATCAATTATGGAGAATCCACTACATCCACTAAATAGTATCATCTCCAGACAGAAGAGCAGCTTCAGCGACAGACTGCTGTCACTGTCCTGCTCCACTGACAGATTGAGGAGATCGTTCCTCCCCCAAACTATGCGACTCTTTAATTCCACCCGGGGGGGTAAACGTTAACATTTAACATTATACATAGTTATTGTCTGTTTTTCACCTGCATTATTATCATTCTTTAATTTAATATTATTTATTGTATCAGTATGCTGCTGCTGAAGAATGTGAATTTCCCATTGGGATTAATAAAGTATCTATCTATCTATCTATCTATCTATCTATCTATCTATCTATCTATCTATCTATCTATCTATCTATCTATCTATCTATCTATCTATCTATCTATCTATCTATCTATCTATCTATCAATGCATTTCTTTTTCTCGGCCATCATTACAAACTAGATGGGTAAAGTTACATATATAAAAAATGTCATTTTTGGGTGGCATATTCCTTTAATATACACCTTTGTGGACTGTGGAACAAAAAGCCATACAGACATAAAGACTATGTGACTGTGTCTCCCAGATGTCTAATATTTATTTCATTCATTAATTGCATTGGGTTTTGAACTGTTTGACAACAGTTCTCCCTGAGTTCTGCATGGACATGCCACTTGACCAACATTGGGACGTGTTGTCATATAACTTACTTCTCTTGAAAGTCACTTTGAATAAACGAATCTGCTAAGTGAATAAATGTAAAGATAAATGTAAATGTAATGGTCCAGAATCCTCGGTGATGAATGACAATTGACAATCAACCAGTCAATTAATTACAGCTTTACTTGATAACTTTCATTGAAATGAATCAATCAATTATTGAAATGACTTAATTAGTAATTACTTTGTCTGTGTTCATCTGTGAATGTTATTTGGATTATAGGCCTGCTTGTGGACTTAGACTCTATGAGGACTCACCCATTGACCTGCACTGGCACATAACCTGTCCCTGTCACTCAGAATCCTAGTGTGAAGGAAATAATGAATTAGTACTTAATCTGTTAATTAATTATTAGTTTAATTTTATTATAAATGAAACGAATTTCATTAATTAATTGATAGTTTTGCTGAGTGGGTCTCTCAACTGTTTAGTCCTGGTTCTGGACTTGAACGCATGAACACACCTATTATCCTTCACTGGTGCATTACTTTTCCTTTTGCAGGTGTGTTGTAATATAATGGTTCAGAATCTCATTCAGAGATAGTAAATAAAATTAATTATTTAGAATCAAGCTAATGATGGCTTATTTGAGCTAAGCAGGCTTTAACTTTGAACTACACTGGAACATCAAAAGTCCCTGTGTGGAGTTGCCAAATATCAGTCCAGAATCCCACACAGAGACAATCCAAGTAATTATACTATTCATTCATTATTTACATTGTTTTAATTAGCAAATCATTAAAAAATTAATTTATTCAGCATAAGGAGAAAGTGTGAGATAAAAGCAAAGCTGCCTACAGTGTCTGGCAGTGAGCTGTGTGACAAATGGTGATGTATTCCATGCACAATCCATGGAACCGAATGAAGGACCAGCGTGTGCCAAAGTAGGTGATTGCAAGTCATGACAGTGCAGCCACGACTACATGCCACTTTCCTGCTTCCTTCTAAGACCAAACCCAGATTTTCCTTAATCCACCCAAGACAGCAGATGATGTCTGCATTTGTTGAGTCCCATTGTCTCTAGATCTTGAATTTGCTCGTACTGGTCTTGTCTCATTGTGGTAGTGAGGGCAGCACACTTTCTTAAATAAAGCCTGCCATGATTTAAATACAACAGTAATTCCCCCCCTTGGCCTTCCTTTATTCACAATGAAGAGCACCAGGTTTTTTTTTTTTTAAGCTATTCATTATCCTTGTAACCTGGGAATTATCTTCTATGCCCTTCGTTGAACTTGATGTGATGCGCTGGAGCACATGCATAGATTTCATCCAGATATGAAAAGCTTAACAATGAAGAGAGCGTCTGATCTGCTTTGTTCCCTTGTTTGAGGGCTCAGAGCTTCTCTGAACTGCTTCAGTCCCTGATGGCGGCAATAAAAGAAAAAAAAATGCATGCACAATATATGCATAGATTTTCATCTTCTGCATTAGCAAGCTGCTCAGGTGCTTTGAATATTAACGCTGGATGAAGTTTGTCAGCTTTTATGTGGTACAGAAGAGGGCTCTTATGCTCTGCTTTTATTCTGCTCCACTTCTAGTACTCACTTTGGAATTTGCTTAGAGGGATGAACCTGCATTATGGGTCACATCTCTCTGAAACTGTATCTGCCCACTTTGGGTTATTTTAACATTGTCACTTTTCTTCTGGTGACTAATATGAGATCGTCAATAAAATCCTAAGTGATAAAACAAGGAATGGGAGTGAACAAAATTGTCACGCATTTTTAGCTCATTTAATTAATAAAGTCACCCATCATTAAAAGCTCCTAATACAGTTCATCCATTTATAGGAACATCTGGCTATGTGGGCCTTCTTTTATCAAGCTGTGCTGATGTTAACTAACACTACACTATATAAATCTCACAGACTTCTGATCACACAAACGCTAGAGGCAACCAGAAGATATTCTTTGGAAAAATGTGACTGATGTTAGTCAGTCTGGAGATGGTTATAGAACCATACCTGCAGCGCTGTGCCTCCACCAAAACACAGTGAGATACATAATCATGACATGAGATTCTTAAAGCAGCTTAATCGCATTGAGAGTTGTGGGAGGTTGGAGCCTACCCTGACAACAGTGGGTACAAGTCAGTAGCAGCTTAGGTTCAGGGGGCAACTCTGTTCCAGGAGAAGAAATGGAGAACAAATGGTTGAATCTTCTCAAATGTAGTCATAAATTAGGGTCAGTGGGCATTATCTTAAATTTGAGATAATAGTGAATCTTCTCAGATATGGTCATACTACTAAGGTCATAGAAGATCATCTTAAATTTGGGATAACAATGAATCTTCTCAAATGTGGTCATACTACTAGGGTCATAAGGCATCATCTTACATTTTAAGTAATAATAAATCTTCTCAAATATGGTCATACTACTAGGGTCATAGGACATCATTTTAAATTTAAGATAACAGTGAATCTTCTCAAATGTAGTCATACTACTAGGGTCATAGGGCATCATCTTGAATTTAGTTAATAGTGAATCTTCTCAGATGTGGTCATACTACTAGGGTCATAGGTCATCATCTTAAATTTAGTTAATAGTAAATCTTCTCAAATTTGGTCATACTACTAGGGTCATAGGACATCATTTTAAATTTGAGATAATAATGAATCTTCTCAGATGTGTTCATACTACTAGGGTCATAGGGCATCATCTTGAATTTAGTTAATAGGGAATCTTCTCAGATGTGGTCATACTGCTAAGGTCGTAGGATATTATCTTAAATTTGAAACAATAATGAATCTTCTCAGATGTGGTCATCCTACTAAAATTATAGGACATAATCATGAATTGGACAAAGTGTATTTCTTGTCCTCAGTGACAGGTAACATTTCCATGATGGCAATAAGTGTAAGAGATGTTTGCCGAGGTGAGTGTAGCCTTTGATTATATTTCCGACACGTTGATGTATACACAATCTCAATGGAGTCCATCCCAGTAGTTTATGCTTTGAGTGAGCTGACGCTTTGCCATACGGGAGAGTTACAGATAAAGTGAGGACGCTTTCAAAAACTTCAAACTGCACCAACACTGATTGGGACAGGTTAAACATTTTAAGTTAACAGAGAAAAAACACCCACTGCTAAACTTTTTTGAGAATAGTTACTATATTTTCATCCCATATTAGATTGTGAGTGATAGTGGTGCTGAGAAATTTAAATGATTCCACCCTATTCATTTAAAATTAGGGTTGTAAGAGGTGATGACGGTCACCTAAAATCCACAATCATTTTCACTGCTTTCAAGGAACTCAAGGTACGATTGTTGTGGCCAGCCAATCCAACTCCTTCTGATATGGCACCTTGTCCCTGTCTGTGATCAGGCCAATCAGGGTGGCGTCATCAAGAAATGTCATCAGATTAATAGATTGGTCCCTGGAGTTGCAGTCATTGGCATAAATAGCGGATGGAAGAGGAGAGAGAACCCAGCCCTGACCATGTGCTCAGGGTCAGAAACCCTGACTGATATTTCTCCATCTTCACTGTCTTAATGTCTGTTCATAAGAAAGTCAGAGATTCAGAGACATGAGACATAGTCCAAATTCATACTGAGAAGTTTTCTGTGGAGAAGCTCTAGTATGATTGTTTTTAATGCAGAACTGAAATCGACAAATAAGATCTTGAAATAAGTAGACAAGGTGTCAAAATGCTCTAAGATATAGTGGAGAGCCATGTTTTTTTGACCTGTTAGCACAGTAAGCAAGCTGTAATGAGTGAAGGAGTCAATTTGTGACAGATTTGAGATGCTGAAGAATTAGATGTTCAAATGTCTTCAGTATTACAGAGGTCAACACTGCTGGCCTGTAATCATTTAGACTGTAAGTATTTTGATTTTTAGGCATAGGGATGATTGTGAATTCTTTGAAACAATAATTTAATTCGTGAAACTTTTCAATGCCGTGCTTGGTTTCATACTAGCGCTGCCATTTCTTGTCGTATTGTCTTTTAAAACACCCTGAGGTGTGTGGCGTGTGACGTCACAGGCGTAATGGGATAAAAGGTCAGCTCTCACATCCCATAGCTATTCAAGACTTTGCATTCATTCCTAAAAAAATAAGAAAATCTTTCATAAAAGATTCAACCATAAAAGACATTATGGTTTTTGACTTGATAGGCATATTTCTTCCACTCTGATTTTTGGTTGACAGCAGTTCTTTTAACTTTCCAGTTTCGATCTTTGCTTTGTTTTTTGTTTATGACTCTTCTCCCGATCATAGACATTTATGCTGGTAGTTCATTTCCACCAGTACCCTCAAGGATTGTTATTATACTGAAAGCAAAGTGTAATGAATGTGAACTTTTGGCATCTTGGACTATTTCTTATTAGTTATAATTTTTAACCCATATTCTTGTGGTGTCATTTTGTTTCTTGTCTTTGTATGGTTAATATATTATATTATATTATATTATATTATATTATATTATATTATATTATATTATATTATATTATATTGTATTGTACCACTCTTTGAACAGCCATGGCCATATTGTATACAGTTGCTAATCTCATTGCCTCTATGTGATGTATTATGTCATCTTGTACCCCCTATATATGATGATGGCACACAGGTTCTGATATATGAGCATTGGGTACTTCTTTAAAATAAACAATGAAAATTAGAATTAGTTAGCGGTAATGTATAACCTGGAAAGAAGTAAGGTCTTGTCAAATGGATGAATTGAACATGGACTGTGAGATGAATTACAAGGCAAAATCAAAGAACAGTAGAGAGTGCAGGAGAAGGTCAACACCAAAGAGACTAAGCAACGGGGTGCCAAAAATCACAATATTAGAAAAAAAATCCTCGGTTAAAAAGAGGCTGGAAAAAGGTCTTAACTGGCTAAAATTCATTTCCCTAACTTTGATACTCACCGTCTTCACATGTAGAGTTTCTACTTGTATTCAAAAGCTTTGGTATGCAGCAATGCATTGCTATTTCAATTGCTGAATATTTTTTTTTGATGATGTCACACATAATGTGGTATCATGTCATATGATTACCGGCCTCCGGTTGCTAAAACAATATAGTTGAGGCCACATAAAGGACACATAAAGTGGCATTGTGGGAAAAGAGAGACAAAAATAGTAATAATGACAAAAAATCTGATAATATTACAAATTACAGTATTAACAGAAATTACATTTAAATCATAACACAATGAAGACAAGCTAGTACGAGGCCTTTGCAACATTTATTTTCAACTATAACATTTGGTTTAATGTTTTGGTCTTGACGATTGGTTTTGACAGCATGTTTTGCTTTTCTGACTCTTATTTGTAACTAGGATGCAGTTTTGATAGCTCCTGCTTGTTTATTTCACTCTTGGTCATTGTACTATCACTCCTGTTACTTCAGAACCATATTTTCCATTCCTGGGGATTAATACACATAGGACATAATCCTACTAAAGTATTGGGACATTGTCTTAAGATGGGGTATATTTGGGAAAATATGGAATCTTCTCAAAGGCAGTAATTTCTTCACATAAATAACCATAGACATATGGAATAGACTCTCAAGTAGGTCTTTGGGGACAGTCAACTTGATGTTATTCTAGACAATCTAGGTGAATAGGATGGGTAAACTTTTTGGGCTGAATGGCCTGTTCTCGTCACAATTTTTGTAAGGTTCTCAAGTTCAAATTGTACCAAAGTCATTTAGAGGAGTAAAGTGGAATTAGTAACCAGGAAGTTGAACTGAATTGAATGGATCTGCAAGCCTGATTAAATTTGGATCAAAGCAGGGTTTATGACTCCTTAATGAGAATGATGATGATATCCACAGGTATGCTAAAAATATTTGCATTTTCCTTTAGAAGAAATGATTTACAGACAAAAGAGACACAATTGAAAGTTTTGAGCTTTGTGTGTCATTTTATGCTTTACAAATACCAAACTCGGCATACACCAAGAGTAGAAAGTCATAAGAACTGACAATCATGCTGGTGGACTCAAAGTTTTGAGATATTTGCGGTATCAGAATTTAGACATCTTCCAAACATTGAAGGAACCATGAATTCCTTCACTTGAGTCTGATATGTGATAGGATAAGAATGATAGGTTGTGAACCTATCAGAGTCCAAACATAACCTTGAAGAAATGTTTTGTATGCTTGAGAGAAACCTTGAAAATATTACCAACGTGAAGCAGTTCATAATGAAGTAATAGAACAAAACCCCTTAGAGCATTGTGAGAGAATGGTCAAATTGTGGGACCTAAAAATTCATGAAATTGTTAGAATACAACTTTAATTGTAAAACTTGCAAAAATTCCCTTTTTAGTAACCTTCGAAATATTCTCCTTGAGATGCAATATAACATCTCCCTGCACTTCTTCCATTCCTGAAAATATTTCCTGTACTCATCTTTTATTACCATGTCTAGAGTCTCCTGTGTTATTTCTTGGATTTCTTCCATTCTAGCAAATTTTCTTCCCTTCAGTCTCAGTTTTAATTTTAGGAAGAAAAAGAAGTCACAGGGAGAATGATCTGTCACATATCGGAGTATAAAGTAACAATCACGTTGTTTTTGGTCAAAGCTGCATGGGAAAGTTTTGAAAGTCACAATGTTAATGATATGAAGTGGCCGAGTCAGAGTCTAGATCTCAATCCAATTGAGAATTTGTGGCTGAATTTTAAATAGGCTTTTCACTCGAGATCAACATAACATCTGACAGAACTTGAGCAGTGAAGAACTTGAAAAAAGAAGAATAGGGAAAATAGAGAACATGGTGTGTGCAAGTACACTTTCATGGTGCAAAATCCAAGTTTAGTTGCATCACTCCTCAAGACGCATTTCCTGATGCTTTCCCAAAGCGGCCTCAGCATTTCAATGTACGGTTATTGTATTTGATAAAGGGAATTGCTGCAAGTTTTATAATAATAAATCGATTCCTCTATTAAAATTAAGTAGCCCACAACCCAATCTGCTTTTGTTTTAGAGAGGAATTCATTTAATAATATTTTTTGGAAAAAATGAACGCGTTTTGCATGTTTTGAGTTTTCAACTGGATGACTTTATGTGACACGAGTAATGTGACATTTTTTCATTGACATTTTGATATTGTATTCAGTGTTAGCCACCTTCTGCCATTGAAGCTTCAACTTTTTATTACCTTCATTTTCCATGAAAACATGAGATTACATTTTTTTTCTCATCACTACAAAAGAGAGTAGGGAAATAACACACCGCTGACTGACGAGTCCCCTTCTTGACCCTTCAAGGGGCTATCATTAGCAACGTCTCTCAACCCTTAGGTGACGCGGAATACCCCTTAAAACACTAACCACCCACTTTCTTTTCATTTTATGTAGCACCTTTCAAAGGCTAGAGCCTATTTAGAAATCATATGAGGACACAATTCAAAGCAACAAGACAGAAAAATGTAATCATTCAGATATGAGAGTAAGAACTTCTGCAGAGAGGCTAGAAAAGGAAAACAAAATGACCTGAATGCACTTAGGAGAAGATTGACTTTTTTACAAAACTTTACTTTTAAAGCAAAAACAATTTGTACTTGGTTTAATAATACATATGCTGCCAGACTATATGAATCATCTGAAAATAATAAAAAATGAAAAATTGTAGCTCACTTGCTGACTGCTTAATGCATTCTTCACTTCATAGCAAAGAAGGCATTAATTAATCACCAGGAGACAACAAACAAGCATAGCATCTAAACGCAAGATAACAATCTTGAACACGCTCGGTCTAATTCTGAGTTGTGTGAAAGAGAGAGAGAGAGACGATCCTGTTGACATAAGGTACAAGGCAGGAACCACACAGTTTATCACAGGGCCTGCTCATGCATAGTCCAACCCAGTATCACAGGGGGCTAAGTTAGGAGGAAGTTGGCAGCATGTGTTGATAGTGCATTGCTGCACCCACCACATGATGAACCACCTGGATTGGGACCTGAGTGCGGTGGGTGACACTCAGCACCACACTGGAACAGTGTGAGGTTTTAAATTAGAGGACCTGTTCCCAAGGTTGGATGCAGATTAACGTCATACCCAGGACATAACAGTTGCAGGTTAAGGGACTCGCTAAAGGGCCCAAAGGAGTAGAATCCCTTCTGGCATTTACGGGATTCGAACCGGCAACCTTGCGATTATCGCCACAGATCCTAATTTAGAGTTAACAATTAATTTTACCTGTTTGTCTTTGGAAATGTGGGTGAAAAACACACACTGACATGTGAAAACTCTACATGGGTAAACAACAGCTTTGTAGGCGATGAATAGTGTAGTGGAGCCTGCTGAGGAATCATGTGGTCATTGCCTTCTGTTTCAGGAATAACTTTAGCAGCATTGTTTTTAACTACTTGCAGTACTTGAACATTTTGGGACATATTGTATTCTGGGACTGTTTCATAAATGTTACAATGGTGTCTTGATTTTAGTTAGAGATGGGCCTGTCACAATTCAGGTCTCTGTCATATCTAACTGTCTAGATAGATAGATAGATAGATAGATAGATAGATAGATAGATAGATAGATAGATAGATAGATAGATAGATAGATAGATAGATAGATAGATAGATAGATAGATAGATAGATAGATAGATAGATAGATAGATAGATAGTGTGATAAGCTGCCCGGACATAGGCAGACAGACACCATTGTACAGTCAACCACACGTTTATTATACATAATCAATCCATCCATCCATCCATTTCCCAACCCGCTGAATCCTAACACAGGGTCACGGGGGTCTGCTGGAGCCAATCCCAGCCAACACAGGGCACAAGGCAGGAACCAATCCTGGGCAGGGTGCCAACCCACCACAGGACACACACAAACACACCCACACACCAAGCACGCACTAGGGCCAATTTAGAATCGCCAATCCACCTAACCAGCATGTCTTTGGACTGTGGGACGAAACCGGAGCGCCCGGAGGAAACCCACGCAGACACGGGGAGAACATGCAAACTCCACGCAGGGAGGACCCGGGAAGCGAACCCGGGTCTCCTAACTGCGAGGCAGCAGCGCTACCACTGCGCCACCGTGCCGCCCATTATACATAATTATATGTCCAAAATGTGCACAAACCCAGTGCCTCCAGCACCAATCTCTCCCAAAGTCCAGGCCTTTCTCACTCAGTCTCTGCCTGCTTGTCAGGCCGCCTCCTCTCTCCTGCCTCCAAACTTTGTCCACTCCTCACCCGACTCCAGTCCTTCTTTGCAGGGAGGCGGCCCCTTTTATAAGTGCCCGGATGAGCTCCAGGTGATCCCCGACACTCCCTAGACACTCCCCTGTGTGGCGGAAGTGCCGGCTGTGTTCCCAGAAGCCCTCCGGGTGTTCCCAGTCTTCTTCCCCCCAGCACTTCCTGGTGTGGTGGAAGTGTTGGGGATCCGGGTCCTTCAGGCATGGGGGCGCCCCCTGGCGGAGACCACGGGCCCCTACAGGGTTGGGCTTCCAAGCCCTGCACCCGTGGCCACTAAAGGAACCAGGGCAGTCGCCCTCTCGTGGTCTGGAGGAGGCATGAGCCCTCCTCCTGTCTTCCTGGGCGTCCCGGCTGGGTACCACCCCCAGCCGTCTGCCACGATAGATAGATAGATAGATAGATAGATAGATAGATAGATAGATAGATAGATAGATAGATAGATAGATAGATAGATAGATAGATAGATAGATAGATAGATAGATAATTTATTTGTCCAAGGGTGAAATTTAAATTTTACAAAAGCTAACCCTCAAAAAACCCTCAAATGGCTAATGATAAGAGAGAAGCCATAGTGAGGCCTTATAAAGGTGTATTGACATAGGTATGGTCTGCTAATGAACCTCAATCCAGACACTTTCAAGTGTAGCTCCTCACGGGTGGAATTACCTGCTGTCTCCAGCAAACTGCTGAGTCTCTGAATGTGCTTAAGAAACTTTTGTTCTGTGAATATTTGTCTAATTGATTATGCCTTTGTTAGGTTCTTGTAACTAGGTGAAGATTAACTAGTCTTGTGTTCTGTTTGGTTTAAGGCTGCTCACTTGGAATGATCAATTTTGTAACCTTGTCCTGTAGTACTTTTCCCCAAACTGCCACCCAGACTGATGTTTACTTGATTATGTTGACCTCTTTTGGAAGTCACTTTGTACAAATTGCCTGGTAAGCAAAAAACGTAATGTTAGGTAAGAAAGAGTTTTAACAGTTTCTTGACACACTTCTGTTGAATAAATCATTGTCTAAAAGTCCTTAGAGCTAGTGTGCCACAGCGAGAATGTGCAGCATTGTTCACAATGGCTCTCAGTTTTGTTTTAATTCTCCCTTCCACTACTACATCCAAAGGTATCCAGGGTGTGCCCCATAACTGAGCCTGCCTTCTTAGTCAGCTTGTTGATTCGGTGAGACTCTCATAAAGTGACTTTACAACAACAACAACAACATTTAGTTATATAGCACATTTTCATACAAAAAAAGTAGCTCAAAGTGCTTTACATAATAAAGAAAAGAAAAATAAAAGACAAAGTAAGAAATTAAAATAAGACAACATTAATTAACATTGAGTAAGAGTAAGGTCCGATGGCCAGGAAGGACAGAAAAAAAAAAAAAAAAAAACTCCAGACGACTGGAGAAAAAAATAAAATCTGCAGGAGTTCCAGTCCACGAGACCACCCAGTCCCCTCTGGGCATTCTACCTAACATAAATGAAATAGTCCTCTTTGTATTTAGGGCTCTCACGGAAGGACTTGATGATGACGGTCATGCAGACTTCTGGCTTTTAATCCATCAATGTTGGAACATAACGGTGCTTTGAGTAGATGGTGGTGGCTCAGCCCGCCACCACAAAGAAACCGGAAAAGAAGCAGAAGAGAGAGTAGGGGTTAGTGTGGATTTTAGAGCCACCATGAATAGTTATTATAATGAATTGAATATACAGAGTATCAGGATTAAATTAAAGTGAAGTTATGAGAAAGCCATGTTAAAATAATGTGTTTTCAGCAGTTTTTTAAAGTGCTCCACTGTATTAGCCTGGCGAATTCCTATTGGCAGGCTATTCCAGATTTTAGGTGCATAATAGTAGAAGGCCGCGGCCGCCTCACCACTTCTTTTAAGTTTTGCTCTTGGAATTCTTTAGAGGCCCGGCCCACTGCACTGGTCATCCCTGCCCACATTAAACTTAGACAGTCTCTGAAGAAGAAAGAGTCTGCTTTGTTCTTTACTAGACCAGTCTGGCCTGTCATTGTTGTGGACCTTCAAGTACTTGTAGAAGTACACCACCTCCACATCCTCTCACTGTATAGTGACCAGGTGTAGAGGATCTTTGGGGGAGTAAAATTTAATAACCAGTTCCATGGTTTTACTGTTGAGTAGCAAGCATTTCTCAAATTTCTCCATCTGACTCCTCTCCTCTGTCTCACCCCCTTGTCAATACACCCCACTAGTGAAGAATCATCTGAGAATTTCTGCAAGTGATATGACCTGGTGTTATATTTATAATCTGAGGTGTTCAAGGTGAACAGAAATAAGGATGACAAGACTGTTGCTGGTCGTTCTCCAGTGTTGCCCACATCTTTATCAGAGGCACAGTTCTTAAGCCTCACAAGATATAGTCTACCAGACAGGGAGTCCATTAATCCAGTTCACCATAGGCTCATCCACTTGCATATCTCTGAGCTTACCCCTTAGCAGGAATGGCTTCATGGTACTGAAGGCATTGGAGAAATTCAGAACATAATCCCCACAGTACTGCTAGCTTTGTCCAGATGGGAATACACTTTATGGAGCAGGAAGAAAATTGTATCTTCTTCCCCAGTGTTTGTCTGGTAGGCAAACTGCAGTGCAGGTACTCTTTCACACAAGGACTTACATAGTCCAGCACCATCCTCTTGAAGGTCTTCATGATCTTGTGCGTAATGGCCACTGGTCTGTAGTCCGTAGTTAAAGAAGTGTCTGCCTTAAAACAAGAGATGTTTTCCACAGCAGTGTCACTTTTTGCAGCCTTAATGACAGACTGATCAGATGACACAGGATACTAGAAAGTTGGTCAGCACAGGGTTTAAATACTTGAGGGCTGACTCCATCTTGTTCCATGGCTTTTCCTGTGTGTAGCCTCCTCAGTTGTGTCCTCACTTGGTCATCAGTTACGGACAGCCCACAAGTGACACTGATGACAGAGGGGATAATGCTGCTGCCTCAAAGATCTGACACCCACTTGTTTTTCTGTGTGACTTTATACTTTGTCCCCATGTCTGCATTGAGTTTTCAGGGTATTCCAGTTTTCCTCTAAATTCCCAAAGATGTTTTTTAGGTTGATTGGCATTTCCAAATAGACCTTGTGTGTTTTAGTAGGATTAGTAATGGCTGGTGTCTGCCTTCAAATGATTCTACCTGGATAGACTCCAGCTCCCCACAATCCTGAACAGGATGATTAATGTTTATGAATGTTATATTAGTATTTAACAGGAAGGAGTCAATCATTCACTTATTTCTTCCAAAAAACATCAAGTCAAGTTTTGAAAGTCCCTAAAGTCTTACTGTCTACCAGACTACTTGGTAGCTTATTCCAAGTGTCTCTCGTTCTTTGTGTGTCATTTTATGCTTTACAAATACCAGACTCAGCATACACCAATAGTAGAAAGTCATATGAACTGAGAATCATGCTGGTGGACTCAAAGATTTGAGATATTTGCAGTATCAGAATTTAGACATCTTGCAAACATTGAAGGAACCATGAATTCCTTCACTTAAGTGTTAAATGATAAGAATGATAGGTTGTGAACCTATCAGAGTCCAAACATAACCTTGAAGAAATGTTTTGTATGCTTGAGGGAAACCTTGAAAATATTACCAACGTGAAGCAGTTCATAATGAAGTAATAGATAGATAGATAGATAGATAGATAGATAGATAGATAGATAGATAGATAGATAGATAGATAGATAGATAGATAGATAGATAGATAGATAGATAGATATTAATCCCCAAGGGGAAATTCACATAGTCCAGCAGCAGCATACTGATAAAAAACAATATTAAATTAAAGAGTGATAAAAATGCAGGTATAACAGACAATAACTTTGTACAATGTTAATGTTTACCCCCTTAGAGCATTATGAGAGAATGGTCAAAAGGTACAAGGTGGGACCCAAAAATTCATGGAATTGTTAGAATAAAACTTTTATTGTAAAACTTGCAAAAATGCCCTTTTTAGTCACCTTCAAAATATTCTCCTTGAGATGCAATATAACATGTCCCAGCACTTCTTCCATTGCTGGAAATATTTCCTGTACTCATCTTTTATTATCATGTCTAGAGTCTCCTGTGTTATTTCTTGGATTTCTTTCATTGTAGCAAATTTTCTTCCCTTCAGTCACAGTTTTAATTTTAGGAAGAAAAAGAAGTCACAGGGAGAATGATCTGTCACATATCGGAGTATAAAGTATTTAACAGGAAGGAGTCAATCATCTTAAATTATTGTTGGTCATTCCCCAGGAAGTTGACCTGTCTTGCTAGCATTTGTCCATCCATTGATTTTGTAACCTGATTACCCAGTTATGGGTGGTTGGGGGGGGAACAAGAAACCAACATTAGATTGAGTGCCAGTCCATTGCAGGACACAAAAGCCCAGATATTTCCATTTACCCAGACACTGGGACATTGATTCAGGCAGTGGTATCATCTATGGCTGATGTGAATCTTAAAGGGATTTTCATACTGAGCTGGTTGTCATCAGCATAGAAGAAGAACATAAGGACATATTGTTGAATAGTATAACCCAGAACAAACATGTACTGTAGATATAAAAGAGTGGTGATCCGATGGCAGACTGTTTAGGATATCGAAACCCACAGCCGATAGGGGATCAGATTTTCGGTTAAAAAAGATAAAAAGAATGAGGTCAGAGAATTACAAACACCTCCAGATGTTGAAGGTTCCATTTAGACCAGCACAGCTCCCTCACGAAGTTTCAGAGGTTTTTAAGTTTAAATATTGTGAAAAGCATCAGTGAAGTGAAGACCCTCATTGTAAGGAATCCTTACAGCTCTGAAAACTGTGGAAAAGCTTGTTTCTTTATCAGGCATTGAAGTGTTAAGTTAAACAATAACGCCTTGATTGGAATCAACATGGGGAGTAATTGCAGAGACACACAGTTCAGATTAAGCCTGCCAGATGTTTTCTAAAAATAGCAAAGGTAGAATCATTAAGTTCCTAGACTGATTTTCTTGTGATAACATTTTATCAAAATGAATTTTTAACCTCAAGAAATGGTTTTGTATAAGAAATAACAACCCAAACAGTGCTTGCCACCCACCAATCCCAACCCTGTCCTATGCCACCCACAAATCCCAACCCTGTCCTATATTCTGTGCCACACCACCAGGAACAGCAGTGATGCCAGCTCACCACATCATCACTCCCAGCTTATTCTAATGAAGGACTTGACCCCAGAATTCCAGATTTGGATTTTCTAACTGGATGTTTCATTCATTTACTTGAGCTGAATGAACTTGTAAAACATAAGGCCATGTTGGTGTATTGTGTCAGTCAGAAGAAGACAGTGTTCTAGATTCTGAAAAGCAGTGATCCAGTTCTGCGAGTTATTAGTTCAGGGGTCTTCAATGTGGAAGAAAAGAGCAATTTAGCAGTTCCTATGCCCAAGCAGATAAACCTGTGCAGATGTACAGAGAGACAGACAGAGGGTCTTTAGAGGTCAAGGAGAATTAGAATTTTAGGTAAAGGAGGGACAACATCAAAGAAAGTAAGTAAGAAGTTAAGCAAGAAAGGTTGAAACTGGAAAGCCAAACCAGCATATGTAGATAAACATGGTGGGAACGTTGAATGGGCAGAGAACTGGGCCAATGGACCATTAAGTGTTGTCTGAGAGGGGATGCCATGAAGTCTATACACATATTAAAACTGAGTAACCTGGTTTCTTGTGGAGTATCTAATATTTTTTAACATAGTACCCAGGACAGAGGTGAAGATGAGGTGAGACCTCAACACCACTGAGAAAGGACGGGAAAATTAGTTTATAGGAGGCCGTACATAGCAAAGGTTAGAAAACCGAAACGGACCTTCTGAGAGTGGAGATGGAGCTTGCAAGGGAGAAAACTGCATGTATGTGTGGAGGAATTATGTTATGTGGCTGATGAAATAAAACAATATCTACAAACCTTAGTAATCCACTTCAGGATCAGTCGTGGCAACACAGGGTGTAAGGCAGGAATCCGTCTTTGGACAGGCTGCCAGTCCTTCACTGAGATCAGTTGTACAAGCACCATGATGGCTCAATTTACATTTGCCAATTAACCCAACACGCATGTCTTTGGCAATCTGAGGGGAACACTGGCATAACTGGAGGAAAACATATGCAGGCACAAAGAGAAACTTTAGTGAAATAACATGTTTCTGAAACCCTTCATAATCTAATTCAGAGTCATGGGGAGTTGCTGGAGTCTACCCTGGCAGCACGTGGTGCAAATCAGGAAATAGATTGATGAAATGTTTGTAATTAGTAGCAAGATGCTTGTGGTAACACTCGGCAGAATTCCTCTTGTAATTTGGAAACATGAAGACTCATTAATATATATATATATGGAATTAAAAAGCAATTAATCAAATGTATTTTCTATTGCAGCTTTGATATTGCTTGCTATCACACATTGCTAAATCCATCAATCTTTCTTTCACATACTAAGTTCCCACTCATTGTCAGATATTTAATCAATCTCTAAATTTTATAGCATAACAATAGTCACCATAAGAAAACATTCTATAGATCAAAACTAATTTTCTACAGCACCTACAGTGCCATAAAATGTACTTACTCCCTTGGAAGTTACATTTTATTGTCATTCAACATTGAATCACAATGGATTGAATTTGGATTTTTTAACACTAATCTATAGGAAACGACTCTTTAGTATCAAAGTAAAAACAGATCTAAATTAGTGGTTCAAATTAATTACAAATGTAAAATACTGAATTTTTTGATTGCACAATTCACCTCTTTAATGCTCAATGGTGCAACCAATTGGTTTTAGTAGTCATAGAATTAGTGTAATGGAGATAACCTGCCTGGGGTTTCAATTGATTGAATTAGAAACGTACCTGGATGTGGCAAGGCCAACTTCTGGAGAGTCAGTATGGTTGGCTAACCCACACAATGAAGGCAAAAACAACACTCTAAGGAGCTCGTTGAAAAGGGGATTGAAAAGCACAAGTCAAAGGATGGAGACAAGAAAACATCCAAGTCACTGAGTATTCCTTGGAGTCCATTTAAATCAGTCTCATAAGTATTTACCCGCATTACGTCAGTGTTTAGTAGATGCAACTTTTGCAGCCATGACAATCTTGAGTTTGTGTGCACAGGCCTCAATCAGCTTTGCACATCTCCACGCTGCCATTTTTCCCATTCTTCTTTGCAAAGCTGCTCAAATTCTGTCAGATGTCATGTTGATCATGAGTGAAGAGCCTATTTCAAGTGCAGTCACAAAATTCTCAATCGAATTTACATCTGGAATCTGACTCGGTCGCTCTATAATATTAACATTGTTGTTTTGAAACTGTGTAGCCTTGGCTTTATGCTTGAGCTCATTGTCTCCCGGGAAAAATAAATCTTCTTCCAAGGCATAGATTTCTTCCAAACTGCATGAAGTTTTCCTCCAGCTTTATCCTGCTTTTTTTTTTTTTGCTGCAATCATTTTTACCTCTACACTCACAAGTTCTCAAGGGCCTGCTGCAGAGAAGCATCCCCAGAACCTGATGCTGCCACCACCATGCTTCGTGGTGGGGATAAAGAATGTCCACACTGTTAAGGAGTGAAAGTTAAAAACACAAGGAATGAAGGCTAGAGACAAAACATTTTGGCTGTATAGCTTTCATAAGGTGTGCACAAGAAAAAGAAAAAGCAGGTAACATAAATAGGAAGGGAAGGAGGGAACAAAGTCAATTGGTGTGAAAAAGGTGCCACTAGAAATGATGAAGGGAAAGATTAGTACGACATTAAGTCCTGGAGAATTATGTGATTCCAGACGGTGTATGAAATTGGCTTCTTCTGACATTCTTTGAAAGGAGTCTTTAAAGCCCTGTGAAAGAATACAAACAGAGAGATCAGTGTGACTTTGATAAAGGGGTGTGAAGTATTCTACAATAAGCTTTGAAAGGCCATTGATCTTAATGATTTGGACATGTTCTCTGAAATGATCTGCTAGCCATTTTACGTTTACATCTCTGTAGATGGATGGCAACTTCCTACAAGAGGCCTATTGTATAATACTGAATTAAGCAGAGGTACCAGATACAGGGGTATTGTTGGTGACATATTTGCAATCGGCACACTGGCTCCTCTTGCAATTCAAAGTGTCTGGTGAGAAATCTGGCTCTCCTCTGTGAAGTGAGCTATGGACGAGAAGTTTGCAAAAGGTTTTTGGTTGATGGAAGGAAGTCAAGGGAGGGTTAGGAAAAGGGGCTCTTGTGGAAGGATCAGTCTACAAAATTGAGAATTTTCTTTAATGACCTTTGAGATCGCGAGAGAAAGAAAGTTAGGGTGGACTTTTAGAATCAGTGGGTTTATTATTGGGGTTTCTTTTAGAGTGGATGCTACAAGGTATACTCCTGGCTTGATTGAGGGCCCCATTCACATCATGACGCATAGATGGTGTGTTTTTTATGATACAAAGTATTCAAACGTAGCTTTAAGTCTCATGGCCAGGAAATTCAATTTCAGTCTCATCAGACCACAGAACCTTCTTCTGGATGACTTCAGAGTCTTCCATGTCCCTTCTGGTAAATTCTTTGCATTTTTTTTTAAATATTGGCTTTCTCTTTGCCACTCTTCCATAAAGCTACAACTGGTGGAGCAACAGATGTTGTATGCACTGTCTTTCTAATCTCAGCCAGCATGTTATATATGGCATCATCTTTCATATGGTACTGTTGCACTATGGTACTGGTCCTCTTCTGTTTTATGAATTCAGTGTCCTATTTTATTTCTACACATTCTTCTTGTGACATCAGCATCCTCACTCTATGTCTATGTGGATTCTGCTCCCAAATTTCAAAGACATTCTGGTTAGGAGAACCTGTAGTTTTAAATTGGCTATGGCCTACTGCCACAGACACCCACACACTGTGCCAATATAGACTCACCATATTATCAGACCTGTACATTAGACATTGGTAGAGCATACAAAGTCCAAACAGACAACAATCAGCTGTAGAATTTAAGCAAGGACTTTGGATCTGTGAGATAGACATCTTAACCACTGCACCACCATTCTGTACATTTTCTGAATTTCTTTAATCCTGTAATAGGGTTACAGGTGCCTGGCAATGATAGACAGTGGAACCGGACATTGTCACAAACACACCCAGGCTCACTCATTCTGGACTACTTTAGATGTGCCAGACTACAAAACCTGCATACATCTGAGATTTGGGGAGGGCCTGGAGAAGAATTCAAGCAAGATGCGGGCTTGTTGCTGGCCACACCCTGAGTGTCACCACATGAAGATGTGAACCTTTGAAAGGCATCTGAAAGTTACTTCAAATGATCAAGTGAAGCATGTTATTTAGAAGTCAGAATGGCCTAACTCTTTCAGTGCATCTCCAGAGAGAGGATCCAGCAATTAGAACATTAGAACACTCTAGATGAGAACAGGCCATTCAGCCCAACAAAGCTCATCAGTCTTATCCACTTATTTCTTCCAAAAAAATATCAAGTCACGTTTGGAAAGTCCCTAAAGTCTTACTGTCTACCACACTACTTGGTAGCTTATTCCAAGTGTCTACCGTTCTTTGTGTAAAGAAAAACTTCCTAATGTTTGTGAGAAATTTACCCTTAACAAGTTTCCAACTGTGTCCACATGTTCTTGATGAACCTCATTTTAAAATAACAGTCTCAATCTACTGTACTAATTCCTTTCATAATTTTAAAAATTTCAATCATGTCTCCTCTTAATCTTCTTTTGTTTAAACTGTATAGACTCAGCTCTTTTAATCTTTCATCATAACTCATCCCCTGTAGTCCTGGAATCAGCCTATAAATACTTGGGAGTGCAGCTGGATGATAAATTGGACTGGATTGCCAATACTGATGCTCTGTGCAAGAGAGGACAGAGCCGACTATACTTCCTTAGAAGGCTGGCATCTTTCAACATCTGCAATAAGATGCTGCAGATGTTCTACCAAAACACGCGGTGGTGTGCTGGGGAGGCAGCAAAAAGAAGAGGGACGCCTCACACCTGGACAAACTGGTGAGGAAGGCAGGCTCTATTGTAGGCATGGAGCTGGACAGTGTTGACATCTGTGGCAGAGCGACAGGCGCTGAGCAGGCTCCTATCAATCATGGAGAATCCACCGCATCCACTGAACAGTATCATCTCCAGACAGAGGAGCAGCTTCAGCGACAGATTGCTGTGATTGTCCTGCTCCACTGACAGACTGAGGAGATCGTTCCTTCCCCACACTATGTGACTCTTCAATTCCATCCCAAGGGGTAAACGGTAATATTATACATTATATCTGTCTCGCCTAAAACTCTCCAAAATGTTTCCAGGGCAAGATCCAACCTGCGAATGCTGCAATCAAGTCCCAGCCTCACTGGGTCACATATTTTGGGCCTGCACAAAATTAACATCATTTTGGACCAAAATTTTTAAATGTCTCTCAGACAGCCTTGGTGTCCCAATCCCTCCTAACCCATTAACAGCTGTGTTTGGTGTTCTTCACTACACTTTTGGCACACAGACTTATTTTGCTAAACTGGAAGAATCCTAACTCTCCTCTTTTAAGTCAGTGGGAAACCGATGTTTTATACTATTTGAAATTGGAAAAAATCAAATATTCAGTTAGAGGATCTGTACAGAATTTTTTCAAAACCTGGCAGGATATAATCAATGATATCTTAGAATAAGCTCTTAAAGCACCGAGGAAGCAATTATCTCCACATTTCTTTTTCTTCTCCATTTATCTCTATTGCCCTATTAAACTCATCAATTCAGGTATGTCTACAAGCCTTAAGTTTCACTCTGTTGGCCATGCTCTCTCTCTCAGGGGTGGGGAGCGACTTGTTTTCAATCCTATCTTTTGTAAAAATTGATCTATTTGTATGTAATGATTACAATAAAATTAATAAAATGTAAAAAAAAAAACAAAACAAAAAAAACAATCCTGAATGATTTAACAGTAAGGACTGGAGAAAATGGGGGCGGAGTTTCAGGGGGAAACCTGGTGGGTGGAGCCTTTTCAGCAGCAGATTTCACAGCTATTTACTACAAACTTTTGAACAAGTTGTCTCCAGACAGGTATTATCATCCTGAGGAATGCATCTGGCCCCACCAGACTATCTGTGTGGTGGCTATGGCTATGTATAAAACATTTTCAACTTATTAATATCTTTTTATTTAGTGCCTTTCACAATTAGTCATGTTAAGTCTTCTTCTTCTTTCAGATGCTCCCATTTAGGGGTCACCACAGCAGATCATCTATCTATCTATCTATCTATCTATCTATCTATCTATCTATCTATCTATCTATCTATCTATCTATCTATCTATCTATCTAGTTGCTCTTCACTGGACCTTTTCTAGTGCTGCTATGTCCTTTTTGTAGCCTGCAAACCAAAACTGCACACAGTTGGCCAAGTTTAGGCAAAACAGACATGAGTGACTGGAGGTAAAGAGGAGTAGAGTCACACAGAGACATACAGATCAGGACAAAGGGCTGTAATCATGGTGGCTAAACATTTCATCATACTCTTTACATGTGACAGTAATGACCCTATAAACCTAAAAACACGTGCACATCCCCAAAATGGACCTAATCAGAATGCCTTTTGTGGAAAGAAAAGCAGAGGATCTGGTGAAGAACCTACAAACTCCACACAGACAATAACCAAGTGGCATTCAAACCCAGGATGCTGGGTCCATGAGGAAGCTGTGCTATCCGCTGTTAGACCACTAAGGAAAGACATAATTTGTAATAATCGATGAAACCTGAGGAGAATGTGTGGATATCAGACAGAACCTTTTCTTTGACATATTGTTAAATGCTTGGGAGCTTCATCCTTTGTATGAAAATGAGCTATAGAAATAAATGTTGTTGTTGGCGATGGAAAAAGCTCCAAATTGTGTCACCTGTCTGGTTGACTGCCCATTGAAAGTGAATTCTACTTCCCTCACAATTACAGAACTGCTTTTCTACAGCGTTTTTTTTATGGAGGAACACCTTGTGTCCACCTAGATGCAACAGATAAAGAAAATCCTGAATAAGCTTAAACGTCTGAGGGTTGGCTAACTGCTAGTAAAAATACTGAAATGAAGAAGTTGTTGTTTTTTTTATTTTTGTAAAGAAATGTGTTTTCCCTGAAATGTACATTGTCCTCGCAGGGGAAAGGCCCTCATCCGTGGCACGTGTGGACAGTGATAGATCGGCGGTGACACGCTCCTCTGCTGTAAATGATCAGACTCCTGTCTTCTCTCCCAAAAGGAGCAGGGCTGACAAGAAGCTTGAATCTCAGCAGCTGCAACAGCACTAAATTGGTCCTCGGATAGTGAGTGTGTGTGTGTGCTAGCCTTGGCCAGAGCTGTTTGTTTTAGGAGCTATAAATTACTCCCACAGTTAAGCAAACAGCAACTGCTTGTAAGGAAGCAATGCAGCCCCCCTAGGGTTAGCGTTTGGTAGGCAGGGTTAGAGAAAGAGAGAGATTTATAGACTGCCCCGGATCTGCAAGCTGATCACAAGTGGCTCGGTCTCTCACCCCATAAACTACAGCACAGCTGCGCCGGTGATGCTGCTCCGCTTAGGGAGATGAGATGATGGCAATGTGAGGAGTACTCATAAGCTGACCGTGATCTTCTGCCCTCTCTGTAAATCCTGAACTGACTGAGAAGGTCTCAGGTAATGAGCTGTGAGATCTTATCAGGCCAAGTGGGCAGAGGTGAACCTGCTCTCCTTTGACTGGTATCTTAGACGTGATCACCGGGTTGACTGGCGATCACACATTGACCCTGTGTGTGGGTGAGACATTTGGGGTGTGTGTGAGTCGGCCCTGTCAAAGATCACTGCTCCGTCCAGGGCTGTTTTTTGCATTATGGCCTGCATTGCTTCTGGCTCCCTGTGACCCTGATTGGGATTAAGCAGGTTTGATAGTGCTGTGGTACAGTATGTTATGTCTTTGTCTTGTGTTTATCCAAAGCAGTTTGCAAATTGAAATTTGTATTTATTTTAATTTCTGCAGTGTAGTAAGTTTAAGAGCTCACTTTTTGTCATGCTGGAAGGATGTGCTCATGATTTTTATTCTAATTGCTTAGTTACTGAAATAACGTAATATAACATAACATAATAAAGGACCATTAAGTGTGGTCTATGAGGGGTGACATAACGCCTACACATATATTTAAACTGAATAAAATAATGATTAAGGTTTTTTGCAGATTATCTAATATTTCTGAACATAATATCCCAGGGCGGCACGGTGGCGCAGTGGTAGCGCTGCTGCCCTGCAGTAAGGAGACCTGGGTTCGCTTCCCGGGCCCTCCCTGCGTGGAGTTTGCATGTTCTCCCCGTGTCTGTGTGGGTTTCCTCCGGGTGCTCCGGTTTCCTCCCACAGTCCAAAGACATGCAGGTTAGGTGGATTGGCGATTCTAAATTGGCCCTAGTGTGTGTGCTTGGTATGTGGGTGTGTTTGTGTGTGTCCTGCGGTAGGTTGGCACCCTGCCCGGGATTGGTTCCTGCCTTGTGCCCTGTGTTGGCTGGGATTGGCTCCAGCAGACCCCCGTGACCCTGTGTTCGGATTCAGCGGGTTGGAAAATGGATGGATGGATGGATAATAAAGGACCATTAAGTGTGGTCTATGAGGGGTGACATAACGCCTACACATATATTTAAACTGAATAAAATAATGATTAAGGTTTTTTGCAGATTATCTAATATTTCTGAACATAATATCCCAGGGCGGCACGGTGGCGCAGTGGTAGCGCTGCTGCCTCGCAGTTAGGAGACCTGGGTTCACTTCCTGGGTCCTCCCTGCGTGGAGTTTGCATGTTCTCCCCGTGTCTGTGTGGGTTTCCTCCGGGTGCTCCGGTTTTCTCCCACAGTCCAAAGACATGCAGGTTAGGTGCATTGGCGATCCTAAATTGTGCTGGGTGTGTGTGTGTGCCCTGGGGGCCTGCCCGGGGTTTTTTTCCTGCCTTACACCCTGTGTTGTCTGGGATTGGCTCCGTGACCCTGTAGGTAGGATATAGCGGGTTGGATAATGGATAGATGGGCGGATAATATCCCAGCACAGAGCTGAAGATAATGTGAGATCCCAAGACCACTGTGAGAGAGGAGGGGAAGAGGCTTTATAGGAGAACTTACATAGCAAAGGTTTGTATTACTAGGGTGTTGTACCGTGTTAGCCATTATGAATGTAGAGAAAAGCCAAGCAAAATGACACCTTTTATTGGTTAACTAAAAAGGTTACAATATGCAAGCTTTCGTGAAGAAGGGGCCTGAGTTGCCTCGAAAGCTTGCATATTGTAATCTTTTTAGTTAGCCAATAAAAGGTGTCATTTTGCTTGGCTTTTCTCTACATAGCAAAGGTTAGAAGGCTTGAACAGGCCTTCTAAGGCTTGAGAATTGAGTTTGCCAGGAAGAAAACAGGATGTCTGGATAGAGGAACTCAGTACCAAATTGATGAAATAACGTTATGCAACATTTGCAAACTCGTGGAATCCAATTCAAAGTCATGGAGGGGCTAGAGGCTTTTTCTGGCAAGAATCATTCCTGGACAGGGTGCTATTCCATCAGTACCAAGTCATATAAACATACAGACATTTACAGTCGCCAATTAACCCTTCTATTGAGAATGTGGATGTAACGCTTGAGTTCCTGGATGAAAACATGTGCAGACATGGTAAGAATCTACAGACTCTGATGAAGTAACAAAACATTCTCAAACCTACTTAAACCATCCAGGGGTCACGGAGGGGTGCAGCCTAGTCTCAGCAGCACTGGCTGCAATCCAGCCAAGGATGGAACAAATCTCTGATGCAGTTAAGAACTGCTAGTGACCTTTATGTGCACCTCCTTGGGGATGTGGACTGAAAACAGGAATACCCAAAGAAAAAGTCACTTTAACACAAGGAGATCATGCAGAATTGAAATAGTTAATAATTCGCTGGAGGGCGGCACGGTGGCACAGTGGTAGTGCTGCTGCCTCGCAGTAAGGAGACCTGGGTTCACTTCCCGGGTCCTCCCAGCATGGAGTTTGCATGTTCTCCCCATGTCTGCGTGGGTTTCCTCCGGGTGCTCCAGTTTCCTCCCACGGGCCAAAGACATGCAGGTTAGGTCCACTGGTGATCCTAAAATTAGTATGAGTGCTTGGTGTTTGTGTGTGTGTGTGTGTGTGTGTGCCCTGCGGTGGGCTGGCGCCCCGCCAGGGATTTGTTCCTGCCCTGTGCCGGCTGGGATTGGCTCCAGAAGACCCCCCCGTGACCCTGTGTTAGGATATAGCGGGTTGGACGATGATGAATAATTAGTTGGAGCATTTGAACTCACAAAGCTGAATCTCAAAGGCAGCAGCACTAACCTCTGTGCCATTTTGTCAATCTAGTAAGTAATGTAAACTATTCACTCCAAATTGGATGGTCTCAAAATGCTATACAGAATTTAATTAAAAGTCAGTCATATTATTCCATCCATTTTCCAAACTTCTGTTACTTCTGTTTCAGGACTGAAAGTAGCTGGCAACATTAGGAGTTAGGCAAAAGGTAGTCCCGAATGGAGATCTGGTCTATAAGCCTTTGTTCAGTCCTTTATAAGATGTGTGAGGAATGTGGACCACCTAGAACATAAGAAATCTGGTAAAATGAGAAGAGACCACTCAATCCATCATGCTTGTTTTCTTAGCTATTAGATAAACTGTCCCAGTATCTCATCCAGTTACTTCCTAAAGGTTGTCGAGGTTTCTACTTCATCTACGTGACTACAGATTCCCCCAACTCTTTGTGTAAAAAAGTGCTTCCTGGTTTCAGTCCTTAATGGACTTCCCTTTAATTTTGAGTACTTGAGTCACTGTTTAGTTGAAATGACCTGGTTTATGTCCTCATGTAGTCTCCTCTGCTTGAGACTAAACAGGTTTAATTCTCGAAGTCTGTCAGAGTAGGACATGGCATGTCTTTAAGTCCTGAGATTCACCTGGCTGCTTTCCTCTATACAACTTCAAGTGCTAAAAGTGTCTTTCTTGTAGTGTGGGGACCAGAACTTTGGTGACACAATACTCCCGATATGGTCTCCCTAGTGCATTATATGCTCTATGCATAAAGTCCCTTGATTTAGATTGTACAGATTTTATGATATTACTTAACATTTTATTTGCCTTTTTCATTGCTTCTACTAAATGCTCAGATGATGAAAAAAAATGTGTCAACATAAACCCCTAAATCCTTTCCAGAGATTTCTTCCTATAGGACAATGTCACCTATCTTGTATTTATAATCCACATTTTTTTTTTTTTGCCCACATGTAGCACTTTGTACTGTTTCTGCGATTAATTGCATTGTTCCGGTGTTCGTCCAGTTGTGAAGCTTGTTGAAGTCTGTGTCTGCAAGTACTCCAATTTTAGTATCATAGCCAAGAGGCTAAGGATGTGCGCTGGTATCTGGAGGGTTCAAATCCCTGTTACTGCCATAAAGAGATCTTACTCTGCTGGGCTGTTGAGCAGGGCGCTTAACCTGCACTTGCTCCAGGGCGCTGTACAATGGCTGACCCTGAGCTCTGGAGTATGCAAAAACAAACAAATTCCTAATACAAGAAATTGTATAAGGTGAAATAAAGAACAACAAAAAATCACAAGTTTATTAACCACACCAGAAGCAATGTCATTAATCAAAAATAGTAACAGCCTTTGCACAGACGCATGAAGGGCCCCACTGATGACCTTACTCCATGGGAAGCATTCCCCTCTTATTTGAACTCTTTGCCTTCTGCCAGTTTATCAACTTGATGTCACCTGGGCAGAAACCCATGAGAAGACATGGAAGACTAGTAAACTCCGCTCAAACTGGCTGAGAGTCAAAATCCTGTTCCTAAGGCTGTGAGACAACACTATTATTATTATTATTATTATTATTATTATTATTATAGAGCGGCATGGTGGCGCAGTGGTAGTGATGCTGCCTCATAGTAAGGAGACCTGGGTTCACTTCCCGGGTCCTCCCTGCGTGGAGTTTGCATGTTCTCCCCGTGTCTGCGTGGGTTTCCTCCCACAGTCCAAAGACATGCAGGTTAGGTGCATTGGCGATCCTAAATTGTCCTTAGTTTGTGCTTGGTGTGTGTGTGCCCTGCGGTGGGCTGGCGCCCTGTCCAGGATTTGTTCCTGCCTTGTGTTCTGGGATTGGCTCCAGCAGACCCCTGTGACCCTGTAGGTAGGATATAGCATGGCTGAATGATAACTTTTTATTATTATTTATTGTATATTTGGCCAAATTATCCAAAGTGGCTTATGAGATCAATGTACATTGTTTTTTATAATTAATGCACAGACATCTTGCTTAGTGTCACAGACGGAGTCAGAAGTAAGAATTAATCCAGCAGTTAAACATCCATAACCCCAGCTCCCACACCACACTGCCTGCCACCATGACGTCTGAGACAGTAATAGTAAAATGAAAACGATATGCTGGCGTCCCTTTCTAGGGTTATTTTCTCATATCATGACAATATGAAGAGATGTGGTGTACCTGTAAGGCAACGTATTATGAAAGGTACTTTCGGATGATTATGATGATGTCCCCTGCATGAACATCAAAATATTAGAACAATCTAGATGAGAACAGACCATTCAGCCCAAAAAGGAGGCTCTGCTCAACCTTTCTAATGCACTGGTGAGGCCTCATCTGGAGTCCTGTGTGCAGTTTGGGTCTCCAGGCTACCAAAAGGACATAGCAGCACAAGAAAATGTCCAGAGAAGAGCGACAAGGCTGATTCAGGGCTACAGGGGATGAGTTATGAGGAAAGATTAAAAGAGCTGAGCCTTTACAGTTTAAGCAAAAGAAGATTAAGAGGAGACCTGACTGAAGTGTTTAAAATAATTAAGGGAATTAGTCCAGTGGATTGAGATTGTTATTTTAAAATGAGTTCATCAAGAACAGGAGGACACAGTTGGAAACTTGTTAAGGGTAAATTTCTCACAAACATTAGGAAGTTTTTCTTTACACAAAGAACGATAGACACTTGGAATAAGCTACCAAGTAGTGTGGTAGATAGTAAGACTTTAGGGACTTTCAAGACCTGCCGATGCTTTTTGGAAGAAATAAGTGGATAGGACTGGCGAGCTTTGTTGGGCTGAATGGCCTGTTCTCGTCTCGAGTGTTCTAATGTTCTAAAAAAGCTTGTCCATCCTATTCACCCAGATTGTCTAAAATAGCATCAAGTTGAGATTTGAAGGTCCCCAAAGTCCTAATCTCCCATTACACTACTTGGGAGTTTATTCCAAGTATCTATGGTTCTTCGTGTGAAGAATATACTACCTTTGAGAAGATACACTGTGATCCCAAATATTCTCCAGTTCAAGATTATGTCCTAAGACTTTAGTAGGATTATGTCCTACATGTATTAATTTCCAGGCATGGACTAACGTACTGTGAATAATAGGAGTTTTAGTAGAACCACCAGAGGTGGAAGAAACAATCAAAAAGGCACTTTGTGATGATGATGATGTTGCCTCCTGCATGAACATTAGAACATTAGAATAATCTAGACAAGAACAGACCATGCAGCCCAAAAAAACTCACCAGTCCTATCCATTTAATTCTTCCAAAATAACATCACAATAGCATGAAATAACATAAGTAACATGAATCCAAATGTGACCAGAAGTGTGACTTTTTTAGTAGGAAGATATACACTATCTGTCAAGGAGACATCAAAAGGAAATGGCCAGTAGAACACTTTTTTTTTTGTCTTCTGTACTTATCCTGTCTGTCCTGTGGAGGGTGAGGCCATTAACACTTAAGTCATGTCCGAGAAAATGGGATGTTTAGCCTTGATTTCATGCTTGGACAAGCTGTTTAAACATCCTAAGAACATTGGTACACAAATGCCTGCTGGTGGAGCGAAGGGATGGTCTCTCGGGGCGGCGATGAGAGGGCTGATTTACGCCCTGACCACATGCTCTACATGCTTCTTTCTCAAGACGATTACACCAGGGAAACGGAGATTTTGCAGTTTGTTTTGGAAGTCTGTAATTGTATTGTAAATTTGTTACTTGCTTCTGGGGTGGTGCTTGCCTTGAAAGGAACTTTATAAAATGAAAGAATAATTGGCATTTATGTGTATTTACCGGTCTAGAATGGCATAGCAGCACTGTGGTGTGTAGACCCCTGGTTTGCTTCTCCTGTTGATTTCAGAGATACAAAGTTCAATTGGTATTTCCTTTACTAAAAGCAAGTTATTAGGCTTTTCATGCTACATAGCAAATGTTAAAGAATGACATGAAGGACTATTCCCTGACGTGATCGGTAGCATGAGCCCCTTATTATGGAATTTAATGTTTGCTTTTTGCCAGACATAACGGCACCCACATAGTCTAAAAAGTTTCATTTTTGAATCTTCCATCCATATGTTTTGTTTCAGCCAGGGTCTGATCCTTTGCCAAGTATGTTTTCAATCACCTTAAAGTTTTTGTCATTTTTCAAATATTATTTTTCATTTGATGTTAGTTCTGTTTTGGATTAAGTTTGTCATTTTTGAATTAATGCAATTCTATGATTCTTTTAAATATTGTGTTTTTAATTTTTGTGGCGGGGGTCAGAACCTATCCCCAGCATATAAGGATACATACAGTAGTAGTGGAATAGAGAAGAGCAAGCAGCACTTTAGACCAAAAAGGGTGCAAAGAAGAGGTAGAAAAAAACAGGAATGGAAAAAGACAGCAAAGAATATAAAAGAATAAATAAGAGAGGGGTGGCAAGAGCAAAAGCGCTGATATTGTGATGGATGGCATGCAATGACAGGCATCCCTGCCAGGATGGTCTCCCTTCCCTTACCTGGCTGGAAGGCACAGTTGCCATGTGGATGGGAAGAGTGGCACAGTGTTTCCTGTCTTAGTCAGGAGGGTGGCAGAAGATGCCAGTGCAGATGTGGGCACACTGACATCCCAGCAGGGTTGGACCGAGGAATAATACCAAACTATGAGGCCAGTATGTTGGATGGACAGGGGGAGACAACTTGGCAGGGTTACATATTCTCCCAGCATGCTAGATAGCGACATCCCTGCGCAACCCTATCTTGCACAAGTCTGCTGGGAAATGTAGTCCCATAGGACAGCTTTGTCGGGTTCCAGGAGGTGCTGCAGGCACCCATGATCCCTATTTTCTCTGGCTTATGGTTAACCCGGAAGTCCTTTCGTTGGGCTATGCCCTTTCACAGGAAGTACTGCCAGGTCTAAGATAAAAGAACCTCATCAAGGTGAGCTGGAATCGGGTGGGGGATGAACAAAGCTCGGCTGGAGGAGTGGAAGGAGATGAGAAGGAGAAGAATACTTCTCTTTAGATAGATAGATAGATAGATAGATAGATAGATAGATAGATAGATAGATAGATAGATAGATAGATAGATAGATAGATAGATAGATAGATAGATAGATAGATAGATAGATACTTTATTAATCCCAAGGGGAAATTCACATTCTCCAGCAGCAGCATACTGATACAATAAATAATATTAAATTAAAGATTGATAATAATGCAGGTAAAAAACAGACAATAACTTTGTATAATGTTAAATGTTAACGTTTACCCCCCCCCCCCCAGGTGGAATTGAAGAGTCACATAGTTTGGGGGAGGAACGATCTCCTCAATCAGTCATCGGAGCAGGACAGTGACAGCAGTCTGTCACTTAAGCTGCTCTTCTGTCCGGAGATGATACTATTTAGTGGATGCAGTGGTTTATGTCACTTTATGTCACTTTCAGCACTTTTGTAAGGTACTATATATACTCACGTATAAGTCGGGTCTTGAAACATGAAAAATAAGTCATAAAATCAGACCCCGACTTCTACGCCCGTTCAGAAATGTGACACTTAATTTTTTTTTTACATCTTCTTGCCTCCTCCAATCTCGCACCAGCTTCTCAGACACATCAAATTTTGTTGTAACAGCGCAGTTACCAATTTCTTTTATCACTCCAACAACTTTTAATTTAAAACCAGCTTCATATTGTATTCTGATCGAATGCTGTATTGTATATAAGGGATGCTTTTATGATAAAGGCATATGAGGGTGTGAGATACAAAAAAACACAAAGCAGTGCAGACGTCGCTTCCGAATAGTTTGGATATTACCATGTGGTCACGTAGGTACAATACATAGAAAAAAAGGCAATATACTCCGTGGTTACTCTCTCAGGTGGGTGTTAGCATATTATAATCTCTTCGACCAATAGCGTGAGTTTTCCGCATTCGACTTGACTGACATTCTAAAAACCAGAAATTATACGGTAAAATCAAGCCCCGACTTATCCACGGGAGAACTTAAATGCGACATGGCAGCGTTTCTCAACCTTTAAGGATTTGCGACCCGAATTTTCATAACAGTTTTAATCACACCCCCCTAACATTTTTTTGAAACCCTAATAAAATTTATTCTTATATTTTTTGCTGCAAGTTTAAAATTTTCCTACGAATAGTGAAATTACGCCACATATGGCAACATTCGCGCCCCCTTTTTTGTTACCCCACAGTTTGAGAACCGCTGATATATATTTGTGTTTATAAACCTTTTATTTGAACCTGGGACTTGTTTCTGTACAGTTGCACCTGGGTGCTACAATGCCTCCTACTGGTCATAAGATGTACAAGGAAGTGGAAACTCCAGAAGAGGAGAAAAAGGCTTGAGACAAAGCAACAGAAGGTTTTACCCAAATCAAACAAATAAGTGCAAATAAGAAGATGTACTAAAAAGTACTGATAAAATTAAGGAGCATTGGAAGGCATACTTTGAGAAATGGCTGAATGAGCTTAATCCAAGGGGAATATTTGAAGATGGAATACCAAATGAGGGTGTAACAGCAGGGATTATTAGGGAAGAAGTCAAACAGGCATTGGAAAGAATGAAGAATTGGTAGTCAACTGGACTAGATGGGAAGCATGGGAAGAGTCTGGGGAAGGAAGGAATGGATTTGCTATGGGACCTGAGGTCAAAGATGTATTGTGCCAAGAAAATGTCAGATCAGTGGAGAAATGGTGTGATTGTGACTACTGTATATACTGTATAAGGAGAAGAGGGACATCCAGGTTTGTGGAAATTTTAGGGTTATGAAGCTAATATCACATGCAATGAAAATATAGCAAAGGATAATGGATAAAAAGGAGAGAAGACAGGACAAACAGGGGAGAACAGTTTGGATTTATGCTAAGAAAACATAGAGCAGATGCAATTTTTGCCTTGAGACAGATTATGGAAAATGTAGAGAGAAACAGATAGGACTGCACACAGTATTTAGAAATTTAGAGAAGGCATAAGATAGTGTTCCCTTGAAAGAAATGTGGGGATGTATGTGAGAGAAGGAAGTAACGGAGAACTTTGTAATTATAATTAAGGGTTTGCATGAGGGTGCCTACACACAAGTGAGAAGTAGTGTATGAATAACAGATGGATTTACATTTAAGGTTTGCATTACATCAAAGATCACCGTTAGGCCCATATCTTTTTTACTCTAGTTATGGATGTTTTTCCTAGAGGGATAGTAGATTAAGCCTCAGGGTGCATGCTATTTGTGGATGACATTGTGTAATGTGGCACAACTAAGAATATTGTGGGAAGGAAACCGGAGCAGTGGTAAAGACATATGGAGGTAAGAGCCCTTAAGGGTGTACTCACACTAGCAGTTTGATCCGTGCCTAAGCATGTTTGTCCACATGTAGCCCTGTTTGTTTGACTAGTGTGATCATTCCATGCCGGGCCAATCATACCATGCCCTGGCCCACTTGGAAGAGGTGGGCCTGAGCACGATTCAGTACGATTCGGGATTCCGCTAAACGTGCCCAAACATGGAAAACAGACATGATGTCAATGATGTGTCATTTCATTCAATACCATTTGAGTTAAAAACAGATTTTATTCATACCTTACACATGAACGTGAATTTTGGTTGGCAAGAAAAGCTGCAAATTTCTCCCTTAACCTCATTTGTCATCGTAAAAATCTTCTACGTGCAGCATGAAAAACAACAAAATGCTGCACTGCACTCTCCATAAATCTTTAAGAAAGTAGAGCGTTATCCCGCTCTACACGACTCCAAAACAACCACAACATAAGTAAAATCATTTTGACATGCATGCTGTCACTCCATGTTCAGATCTTATTTTGGTCATACGTGTTGCCGTATGATCATGATGAAAGCGTGCCTGGGCCCAGAACATTAAATGCAGTGTGAGAGCAGGCCAGTGGGGGAATAGGGAGGGGGAACAGTCGCACTTGAGCATGGTATGGAACAACCATGCCTAGTGTGAGTACACCCTAAGATTAGTAGGGAAAAGATAGAAGAACTAAGATTTATGGGAGAAGAACAAGATGGAGAAGCTAACATCCCAAGAGAAAAACTTAAAAATGTGGAAATGTTCAAATACTTTGGACCAACAATAACAAAGGATAAAGAGCTAGATCTAGAAATAAACCATAGGATGCATTCAGTTTGGAATAATTGCAAGAAGGTATTGGGAGTGTTATGTCGCCAAAGAATCAGTGCGAGGGTGAGGGGTAAAACAATGGTCAGACCAGCATTGTTGTATGGGTTTAAAAACTTACCACCTAAAAAAGTGCATGGAAGAAAACTGAATGCTACATAACTGAGGAAGTTGAGATGGACGTGTGAAGTAATAAAGCCTGATAAGAATAAGAATTGTAAAAAAGGTATCAGGAGTGTTATGTGACCAAAGAATCAGCGCAAGAGTGAAGGCTAAAGTGTTTAAAACAGTGGTCAGACCAGCATTGTTTTATGGGTATAAAACCTGGCCAGCTAAAAACGTGCATAGTAGAAAACCTTATGTTACAGAATTGAGGATGTTGAGATGGATGTATGAAGTAACAAAGTTTGATAAGATCAGGAATGAGGGAATCAGTTAAAGGTACAGTTAAAGTCTCTAAGGAAATACAGGAGAGAACTTAAAAGTGGTATGGGCATGTAAGGATAGATAGAATGATCTTTATTGTCATTGTCACTTTTACAAAGGAACAACGAAATTGAAGGGAGTTCACAGTACACAGCCGCAGCATCTAAGCGTGCCGCTATTGAGAGGAGAGTTGAACAATGCAGGGGCAAAAGAATCATGGACATGGAGAAGAAGAGGACAACCAAGGAGGAAGTGGATTGACTGTGTGAAGGGGGATTGAAGAGAGAAAGGGGTATTAGGCGAGAAATTGTCCAACAGATGAGAATGGACATGTTGGTCAAATGCGGCAACCCCATATGAAAGTGTGAAAAACTTTAGAAGACGAAGAAGAAATAGGAGTAGAACTTATCCTTGTAGAACTGGGCATAAGGAAGAATACAAACCCAGACTAGGTGCAGGTTCATCACAGAGGCCAATTTAAAGTTAATAATTCATCTAACTGTCACATCTTTGAGAAGGAAAACCCACCAAGACATGGGGTGGACATGCAAACGTCATGCAGACAACGACCAGGATGTTTGAACTGTGAATTAACCGGGCTAACCACTGTGGCACAGAAATGATTCTGAGCATCCTTTTATATGGATTCACTGAACTCAAGGAACATCATCGTTTTTCACCCTGTTGGGCAACATGGTAGCACAGTGATTTGTACTTCTACCTCACAGCTCCAGGGGACTGGGCTTGAATCTTCTTGTGTGAAGGTTGCACATTGCCAATGGGTCTACATGGCTTTCCTCTGACATCTTGAAGATGTGTGTGCTAGGTTATAGTTGACTCTACTCTGTGATGGACTGACCATTGGTTAATGCCTGATTTATGATCCTTGGTCCAGTGTTAATTCCTGGAGTGTAAGTAAATTAAAATACTTTGAGTGGTTTTCGCCAATAATCACCGTTTTATAGGGTACTAAACCTTACTAGTACACTAAGAAGATAGATGTGTAGTATTAACTTGCCTAGCTAAAGATTTCTGGACATTAGCCTAAGGACTGATTCTGAACAGAGAACATATTAGTTTTATTGTACATCTTTAAATTTGGGATACGTTACACTGTTTACAGATATTCACAGCTGGCAGTGACTGGCTTAGGGTTATACAGTGAGGCAGACGCTCTAATTGAACCAACAAGCTTGCGGTTTTGAGTTTCTAAACCTCAGCCATTACTGCACACTGCCTACCTCATCTAATATATAAAGCTGAATATGTGTGTGTGTGTGTGTGTGTGTGTGTGTGTGGGTGTGTTTATTCAGTATGCAAATCCACACCCACTTCACCTGAATTTTGCACAGATTCCCCATTTGTACAAGGGAAGACCGTTGGCAAGCTGTCATTCTGAAATCTGACCGCACTTGTTCTTTATTAAAGAAGTGCCCCTAGGAGACATTTTTGTAACTTGGCACAGTTGCTCGCCACAGTGGGTTTAGTCAGTGAAATTTTGTTATGGGGCCAAATTTTTTCCCCCAGACAATTTATTTAGTGACCACACCTGCACTTTATTTCACCCTGGGCAGTGTCGGCTGCCCCTGCTTGACTTTTCATTACGGGGATGTGCCTTGTTTGGACTGTTTACATGCTGTCCCATTTTTTTCCCTCTGGATCAAAGCACAGGTTTAAACTATGATTCCAATGAGTGACAACTGTTTGGGACACCAAAACTAGAGGTTCATTTTTAGGTATGTTGGTATATAATTGAGTGAAGCACCTATTGCGAAAGCCCATGTCTGTCTGTCTGTCCGTCCGTCCACCCATCTGCATTAAATTCGACCTTTCCCTGTGGACCAAAGTTGTTGAGGTGTTGAAATATTTTTGAAAGAAACTTGTCCAAACAGTTTAGTCTTCATTCAGATATCTCGAAACAGATCATACTGTTTGAAGTTTTAAAATTTCAAAATTTCCTATTGAAAAGCATTGGCGAATTTGCGAATACATTGGATTCCCAATACAAGCGAGCCACACACAGGTCATAGCGTGGGCACAGAAGATATCCTCCATGTCAGATGTTCATTTGCAGTTTGTGTTAACACACTAAGAACAGCAAATGGCAAATACAAAAAACAAAAATCAGGACATTTTGTTTGGACTGACAATAAGATATAAGGTGAACAAAGCAGGTGAGAAAATGTATTGACCAGGATTCAATCGGCGAAAAGCTACGTACTCATAATAAGCACAAAATAATCACAGTGCGAGTTTTTACCCATCCACACTGCAGTGCTGAGCCAGCAGTTTAAGAAATATACAGCTCTGGAGAACATTTTCAAAAGTCTCTGTTTTTGAGAGTTGAAGACACTGGGGTGGTGTTGACAAAAGGCCAAAATAGAGATTAATGTCAGCATTTTTTACAGAAAAATGTATTAATGTGGACATAGACTTAGACCGATACATGGTTGGAAAGCAGAAGGTGTTGCTGGTAACATGAGCCCTGATACTAGCATGTCAGTCCATCGTAGGGCATAATCCGTCACACGAGGCACATTTCAGTACCTGGAGAACATCCACAAAGACATGGGAAGAATTTGTAAATTGCACCAGATGAAAACTAAACTGTGGCCTCTGGAGCCGTGAGACAGTCCTTTAACTGCTGTGCCGCCAAGCCTCCAGATGGTAAATGTTAAACTAAGTTTCTACATTTTCTTTATTGGACAGCAGCACAGAGACCCATCTTTTGGTCCCTCAGAATTGTTTTTGCTTCGTTAGATTGCGTGCGTTAAAGCTGCCCCTCTGAACGATGCTTTCATATATGTTAATATCGCTCAGTGAAAGACTGGGGCTTGACACCCAAAGGCTTTTATATCAAATCGCAAAAGCTGCCAGCGACTCACAGCTTGATCTCGAAATGGCCAGCTTAACCTCACTGCACTCCCTCGGTCACATCAGATGGAAAAAGTGAGTTTCATTTGCAAATGACTCAGCAGTGGCTGTTTATATAAAGTACTTTAGAAAGGAAAAGTGTTGCATTTATTGTAACATTTAACATCACTTTATGTAAGGTGGCATGCAGAACCACTGGTAATAATTCAGCTTTCAAGAAATTTTATATTAAGTCAGTAAAAAGTCTTCAGACCTGAGTGTTATTGTATTGGTCAAGCTGGGAAGCCTTGGTTACATTCTGTAGGTATCATTTAATATGTGCAGTATATAATTATTTTCAACTCTAGTTATCTAAATGAACCTCAAAAATGTTTTGATGTCTTGTTGGGAGTAACTTGTATTGGTAATAAAGGGGATGAGACAGTGTAGGGGTCAGGTGGAGAACTTCAGGGAAATGCTTATTGACTTTCACCGCACCAAAGAGTCACTATTCTTGGAGTGGATGTAGAGGTGGTCCAGTCCTACAAATACTTGGGGTTCCATATAAATGACAGGTTGGATTGATCTCGGAACACAGAGGAACAGAGAAGGCTCTTTTTCATTAGGAGACTGTAATCCTTTAATGTGGGAAGTGACTTCCTTCACATCTTCTATATACAATACAATACAATTTATTTTTGTGTAGCCCAAAATCACACAAGAAGTGTCGCAACGGGCTTTAACAGGCCCTGCCTCTTGACAGCTCCCCAGCCTTGACTCTCTAAGAAGACAAGGAAAAACTCCCAAAAAAACCCTTGTAGGGAAAAAAATGGAAGAAACCTCAGGAAAGGCAGTTCAAAGAGAGACCCCTTTCCAGGTAGGTTGGGCATGCAGTGGGTGTCAAAGAGAAGGTGGTCAATACAATACAATACACAGAACAGAACAAATCCTCAATGCAGTATAAGAATAAAAATTTTACCAGAATTTAACAGTAGATGATATCACATAATAAGATTTGGATTTGTGTAGAGTCCTGGAGACCTCAACCATCAAGCTGCCTCCCCCATTTGGCCATTCCATAGCTGAAACATTGCTTGGCCAGCCAATCCAATGAAAGGACCCCTCTACCCCACGATTCCTGCGATCCTCTATCAGGGATGACTTTACCTTAGGCAGGCAAAACAACTTGGCAGGTGGGCCGTGGCACCAAGTGCCATATTTGAATACTGAGAAGAGAAACAGAATAGGTGAGGGTTAGTAACAAATTAGAACTATCATGTTACTTATGTTTTAGTGCTAATGACTAACAACAGAGATACAGTATGTACAGTTAATCAGCAGCTCTAGTCAGGATATGCTAAGCTGAAGTAGTGAGTCTTCAGCCGGGATTTAAAAGCTGAGACCAATGGGAAATCTCTTATAGTAGCAGGCACACCATTCCACAGATTAGGGGCCCTGTAACTAAAAGCTCAGCCTCCCATTGTTATTTTATTAATCCTTGGAATCATAAGCAGACTGGCATCTTCAGATCTTAATGTGCGCTCTGGTTTGTAAGTCATGATAAGTTCAGACAAGTAAGCCGGACCTCGGCCATTTAAGGCTTTACAGTAATCCCTCGCTATATCGCGCTTCGCCTTTCGCAGCTTCACTCCATTGCGGATTTTATATGTAAGCATATTTAAATATATATCGCGGATTTTTTGCTGGTTCGCGGATTTCTGCGGACAATGGGTCTTTTAATTTCTGGTACATGCTTCCTCAGTTGGTTTGCCCAGTTGATTTCATATATGGGACGCTATTGGCAGATGGCTGAGAAGCTACCTGGCTTACTTTTCTGTTTCTCTTGCGCTGACTTTCTCTGATCCTGACGTAGGGGGATTGAGCAGGGGGGCTGTTCGCACACCTAGACGATATGGACACTCGTCTAAAAATGCTGAAAGATTATCTTCACGTTGCTATCTTTTGTGCAGCTGCTTCCTGAAACGACATGCTGCACAGTGCTTCGCATACTTAAAAGCTCGAAGGGCACGTATTGATTTTTGATTGAAAAACAAACTCTCTCTCTCTCTCTCTATCTCCCTGCACCTGACGGAGGGGGTGTGAGCTGCCGCTTTCAACAGCTTTGTGCCGCGGTGCTTCGCATACTTAAAAGCAAACAGCCCTATTGATTTGTTTGCTTTCCTCTGTCTTTCTGACAGACTCTGCTCCTGACGCGCACTCCTTTGAAGAGGAAAATATGTTTGCATTCTTTTAATTGTGAGACGGAACTGTCATCTCTGTCTTGTCATGGAGCACAGTTTAAACTTTTGAAAAAGAGACAAATGTTTGTTTGCAGTGTTTGAATAACGTTCCTGTCTCTCTACAACCTCCTGTGTTTCTGCGCAAATCTGTGACCCAAGCATGACAATATAAAAATAACCATATAAACATATGGTTTCTACTTCGCGGATTTTCTTATTTCGCGGGTGGCTCTGGAACGCAACCCCCGCGATGGAGGAGGGATTACTGTATATGTTAAAAGGAGGACTTTGAAATCTGCCCTAAACTTAACCGGGAGCCAGTGTAAGGATTTAAGAACTGGAGTTATGTGTTCATACTTTCTTGTTCTTGTAATAATTCTTGCAGTAGCATTTTGGATTAACTGGAGGCTGTATAAAGAACAGTTTGAACATCCAGTGAACACCGCATTGCAGTAGTCAGTCCTACTAGAAATAAATGCATGAATTAGTTTCTCAGAATCCAGTTTATTTAGATAGTGCCTTAATTTCCTAACATTTTAAAGATGGAAGAAATATCTCTGTGATAGCCAGTGCGATCTTCTACACTATAGTGTGCTGGGATGGTAACATCACTTTGAGAATGAGGTCCACCAAATCAATGTTAATTAAAAGGGCAAAATCACTTATGGGATACACTCCAGATCCCCTGAAAGTAGAGGAGAAGAGAATTAAATTGAAACCGACTGCCATTATGAAAAATGCTGCACATCCTTTCTATCTATCTATCTATCTATCTATCTATCTATCTATCTATCTATCTATCTATCTATCTATCTATCTATCTATCTATCTATCTATCTATCTATCTATCTATCTATCTGTCTGTCTGTCTGTCTGTCTGTCTGTCTGTCTGTCTGTCTGTTATATAGTGCCTTATCTATCTATCTATCTATCTATCTATCTATCTATCTATCTATCTATCTATCTATCTATCTATCTATCTATCTATCTATCTATCTATCTATCTATCTATCTGTTATATAGTGCCTTTCCTATCTATCTATCTATCTATCTATCTATCTATCTATCTATCTATCTATCTATCTATCTATCTATCTATCTATCTATCTGTCTATCTGTCTGTCTGTCTGTCTGTCTGTCTGTCTGTCTGTCTGTCTGTCTGTTATATAGTGCCTTATCTATCTATCTATCTATCTATCTATCTATCTATCTATCTATCTATCTATCTATCTATCTATCTATCTATCTATCTATCTATCTATCTATCTATTGTCAAATGTGTCCTAATGTGTTCTAGTCGAAGGGGACATCAAATATGATGACTGCATATGTTGCTGATCTTGTTGTTAATTTATACGACCAGTAATCACTAGGAGTGTTAAATTAGATGTTTGCATGATGACTTCCCAGCACAGTTTCCCATTTCCAAACTTCTGTAAGCTCACTCCTTTTTCTGACTTCCAATAACATGTTGTCTGATGGAGCTGGTATCCATGCAAAGATCTTTCAGGTTGTTGGATTGAATTCAGTCGTAATCTCTGGCCTTTTCTGTTGTTTTCTCCACTCTGTCATAGTATGAGAAACACAAGACGTCAGACACTCAAGACAGGTCTAACTGCAGTCCACACTACCTATGATGTAGGCTACGTAATGCCTATAGTGTCACTCACAAAATACCCTTTGAGTCAGATAACTCTCATATAACCCTAGTCTTAATGACAGTGTAATCAAGCATGCGATGGGTGCTTTGTGACTGATGTTATGGGGTGTTTCATGATGTTGGGTGTTACATAACAGTCCTCATAGGTATTGCTGGCTATAATCACACTCTGTTGAGACACACAATCCTCCCTTCTGTTTCTGTCCATGTGACCATCATCATCAAGTTCTTCCATATCCATCCATCCATTCATTTTCCAACCCGCTGAATCCGAACACAGGGCCACGGGGGTCTGCTGGAGCCAATCCCAGCCAACACAGGGCGCAAGGCAGGAACAAATCCCTGGGCAGGGCGCCAACCCACCGCAGAGTTCTTCCATATGAAGCCTGAAAACCATGAGGACTAATTGAGATCATTTATGTTACGTAGAATGCCTACAGGGGGCTGCGTGGTCTTGTGGCCTGGAACCCCTGCAGATTTTGTTTTTTTCTCCAGCTGTCTGGAGTTTTTTTGGTTTCTTCTGTCCTCTCTGGCCATCGGACCTTACTTTTATTTTCTGTTAATTAGTATTGCCTAGTTTTATTTTTTATATTTTGTCTTTTTTTCTCTTTCTTCATCCTGTAAAGCACTTTGAGCTACATCATTTGTATGAAAATGTGCTATATAAATAAATATTGTTGTTGTTGTTGTTGCAAGGTCCGAAACACTTGTGTTCTGTATCCCTCTTCTCTGTATTCTATACATTGCACTTCCAGCTGAGTGCTCCTTGGTTGTCAGCTGTCATGTACACTCCTATGATTTAAGACAAAAGCAGTCCTGATTTTGTTGGGATGAGATGCAGACAAGTCAGGCCACATTACTGGTAGTCACAAGAGCGTGCTATTACTGCCTCTAACTTGCTAAGATTAAGCAAATGAAGGCTATGACTGAAAATCACCGGAAAAGCTGTGTAATATGACAGTACCGTTTTGAGGACTGAAGTCTGAGATAAGGTGGTATCACTCACTGATCATGGCACTGGAGAATGGCGGCATATTGTATGTTGATTAGCACATACAATGAAGACGTACAGTACATGTGGCATACAATTCATGTGGCAATAATGATCCTAATAAGTCTATAAAGAATAAACATGTACCACAGGGCCCAACATGTCCCTAAGAAATGGGAGAACCTGCACTGGTGTTAGAATTGCTATTCACATGCCACTGTGGGAAGACGGGCACCACCACAGGCGTAGTTAATCCCTATTGGATATGCACCTGGCGTCATTATCCATGGCGACTTAGAAAACCAGTGCATGTTACAACTCTTTACAGAGGTTTTTGAGGTTGGAGTACCTCAAATCAATGTATGGACATCATTATCTAGGAGTGTGGTATGGTTTGTGAACCAATGGGTATGGTATGGTTCTCCATCACCTCAGACACAGTTTCTCATAAGATATCACTAAACCGAGTTGTCCTTAGTAAAGCTCTTCCCTGAAAATTAGTACTCTTTCGAAAAGGCAGAGTTCTCATCTTCTAATCTGGTCAATGGGAAAAGGCTCCATCAGCAAAATTTACTTTTGATATGAATTATTTAATTGAATCACAAACAACACCAGCAGAGGAGCATCAAATTTCAATATTCCTCATTTAACTAGATTCCACCTTACTGACTTTAGGCTGCATTTAGACCAGTGGTCTCAAACTCCAGGCCTAAAGGGCTGCAGTGGCTACAGGTTTTCATTCTAATCCTTTTCTTAATTAAGGACCTGTTTTTGTTACTAATTAACTTCTTTTGAATTCATTTTAATTGATTTGCTCTTAAAGACTCAGACCTCTTAATTGTTTCTTCTTCCTTAATTAGCAGACAAACAATAATGAGATACAAAATGAGCCAAAACGTGACCAGCAAACTGTGTCCGTCATACAGGATCTGAAAATAAAGAAAAACAAATGTCTCAGGAATGTCGATGAGCTCAGATCCACTAAACATTTTACCAGTGCTCTTAGAAAAGTGAAAATCAACAATTTCAGAAATGTCTGCTAATGCACAACGAGAGCAGCAACAAGCCATGGGATTAAAGAACGAGTTTAATTAACAACAAGAATCAGAGCCTAATGAGGCAACTGGTTGGAGTGAAATTGGTTGGAGTTTGAGGCCCTGACTTAGTTGGCCTTCTGTTAGTTGACTCACTTCACATTTCATTTTTGTTTGGGTGCCATTTAAGGAAAGAAATGAAGCAATCAAACGAACGATAAAGAAATTCAGGGGAACAAATCTAGTTCATTAAAATGAAAGGAAAAGGAGTTAATTAGCAGTAAAAACTGGTCGCCAATTAAGAAAAGGGTTAGAATGAAAACCTGCCGCCACTGTGGCCCTCCAGAACTGGAGTTTGAAACAACTGATTTAGACAATGTTACCTGCTCTTGGTCAGGGCCACTTATTGAGTCATGTGATGCTGAAGTGTCCACCGCAAATCCTAGGACACCACAGTGTGCAATTCCTGATGCTGATGCCCAAGATGTACCATAAAATCAAGTTTGAGCTTGATCAACTCAGTTTTTACACCTTAGCACAAAACTTAATTCCTTGCATATCTTGGTAACTAACTGAGATGGGGTCTCAGGGATTATTATGAAGGATATTAAAGTAAAAGTCTAGGAGATAATAACACAAACCAGAATCAGAGTCTGAGCCTGGCAAAAGGTCAAACTGAGAGATCAATCATATATTGAGCAAACAAGGCACTTGGGCAAACTAAAATTCAAAATCAAAGTCAAAAATAGAAGATAGAACCAAAAAGAAACCTAGCACTAGGCCTGCTGGAAAAGAGATACTAACTACCGCTAAAGATTTATCTAACTGAACGATGCTTTTCATTTGAACTGTAACCATATTTGTACCAGAGCATCCAGTGATGTCATTGATGCGAAGAATAGCAGTCATATAACCCGTCAAACATGGCAAATAAACAATAAAACAAAACATTAAATGCGCAAAAAATAATATTACAGTGACCCCCCCCCCCGATTAATGCCCCTCTGTAGATTCCAATCTTCTAAACCTCATGCGTCATTCCTTCGATGAAAATAGCCCGCCGTCTGAAGGTTCACTCTGAGAGGCATGGAATTTAGAACTGTAAATGGCATTCTACTTCTCTTTATTACATCACACCTAAGAGGATGACTTGCTGAAATAATCACTTACCCACAGCATTGCATTAACTTTTTATTAAAGGCCGCCGTTCAGTTCGAGTTTCTGGGCTCTGTGATCAGTGAGTCACTCACTTTATAAAAATTAAAGGAAATCTCAAATTTGGCCTAAAAATGCCAGGAGTAAAAATAAAAATAAGAAAAAAATGACAAAAATGCAGTCAAGAGAATAAGACAAGGACAGGAGCAAAGGAGGAAAAAATGGTTGGTAGAATAAAAAAATGTAGATGAAGAGAGAAAAAGACAAAAAAATAGTTAGAAAGAAAGAAAGAAAGAAAGAGAAAGAGAAAGAAAGAAAGAAAACAAGCTGAGGACATAGAAGATATAAGAAATAGATGAAAATTAATAAGAAAATTGTTAGGGTTAAAAAAAGGAAGACGGGAACAACAAAGAGAAGTAGACAATTAAGAGGGTGAAGAATAATTGAAAGGGAAAAGGATTAATGTAGATAGGCAGAAAATGAAAAGAGCGGAGAATCAAGAATGACAGAAAAAGAAGCCTGTGAAGAAAAAGAAAAGGATAAAGCAGAAGAAGGAGAGGAAGCAAAGGAAGAAGTACAGGGCAAAGAAATGGAAAAATGAAAAGGTTGAGAAGGTTAAAGAAGAAAAGTATAAAAAGAAAGAATAAGGAGAAATAGAGTGTGAACAATAAAGAAAGAAAAAAGGTGAATACAAGAAAAGGAAGAAGGTAGAGGAACAGGAGGAAGCAACGAAGGAGGTGATGAAAAAAGAAAGGTGAGGTGAGTTTCCAATTTTAACTCTTAACGTTTCTCTTTTTATTTTTTGTTGGGTCACTGTGGAGGGCACTGTAAAGGTCTTTGGGGTCCTTTTTATGCCGGCGAACATTAGATTCTTTCCCATGCATGTGAATTTTGGCAGAACCGCTCCAGTCTCAGGCGTGTATTCATTTCGCCTTTGGTGGGCGTGGAGTTCCCTCTGCTTTAGAAGGATAGTCCCACTCCGCAGCTGCCATTTTGAAGACTGGGGGGGTCAGACAGGGTCATTGATGAATGCAGCCGGCCTATTTTCTGCATCGCGGTAATCACAGAACTATTGTCTGTCTCTTGACTGTTTGCACGAGGGGGCAGAGGGGATGTGGAGCGGATGGGTCGCTGCTCACCCTTTCACCTTTCTGAGATCGGGTTCATTGTGTGCACCCAGGGTGACAATCTGCTCGTTTTTCTAAATCAGCCTGACGCCGTCTGAAGTTGGGGGGCCGTGGCTTTTCCTTACTTTTCCTTCTTCTGTCTCATTGCAGTGCTTTTCATATTTTTTTCAGTGTGTCGTCTGATAAATTGAGAAGATGGTAGTGGTGAAAGCAGGGTGTCATGCTTATATCCTTACGTTGGTTGAAGAGCTCTATGACCTCGGTGAGCCTCCTTTCAGCTGGCCAATAAATGTGTGAGACTTGAGCAGGCTAGCTGTAAGCGGTTGGTGAATTCAACATGCAGAGGTCAAGTGAGTGAGCCGAACGCGTTCTAAAGGTCATTTCAGTCTGGAGGCAGTCATTAGGATTCAAGGCCATGTGGATTTGGTGATGGCATCTTCTCCACTGATGCTGTAGATTGTTGTGTAAGGGTTAAAACACACTCATGGACTTAAAATCTAATAGTAAATACATTTCATTTAGAAACTTATAAAAATCTAACAGTAATTGCATTTAATTTCATAATTGGAGATTACTTTTTTTACCTCGTGGGCAGGCCTGCCAGATGTAGTGAGGTCCAAACAGACCAATTTACTTGAGTTCTGTCACACAGAAAGTCCTAGAAAACCCAAAGGACTGAACTAATTAGTATTAAACCTCCACAGGCACCTCAGCAGTGGCTTAATAGGTATGACCTTTACTTTAATTAAAAACAGTTATTTTCTTAAAGGATAATTAAGTTTACTAAGACCAAAAAGCTTGAAAGTAACAGGAGCAATTAAAAGAGACAAAGGAATAAGTAATCAAAAGCTGCAGTAAAGAAATAATAATTTTTACAATAACAACAGAATTCATAAATGAATAAAGAATAAAGGAACTGCATGGGCAAAACACTAAGAAAAGAAACAAAACCTAGCAATTAAAGGGGAGCAAAACCAGAATAGCTGGAAAAGGAGGAACAAAATATAAAACCAGACCCTAAACTCAAAACAGAAATTTGCAGAATTTAGTACCCACTAAGCCTAAACAAAAAGATAAAAGGCACCGAGCTTTACTTTTAACAGAATTCTTCAGGCATAAACAAGGCCAGACCACAACCACAATATGATGCTTGATCAAGGCTGCTGGCTTTGACGTCTTTTGATTGGCTTAGCCCTGCCTAAAGGGGAATTGTCTGACATAATAGAACCAAATTAGGTTCACCCCCGACCACCCTGACACAATAATTAAGTCATCATGATGAGCCTAGCTCTACCTGGATTTTGACTCACAGTAGGCCAAACTATGACCAGAAAATGGGAGGGGAGTGGGGAAATGGGGAAGCCCAGGCCAGACCATAACATAACACAACATACTGTGACACAGCATGGGACATACTGATATTGCTGAAAGTTTTTCATGGCTGATTTATGGCTGATAATTAAACAAATGAACATGACATGAATTGAAATATTTGTACCCTGTAGCCTAATATTTTCTAGAACTAGGTGGCTCTGCCCCCTGCTCACTTTGCTCGCCAACCCCCTTGTGGGCTCTACATGCTAGTCATTTCCCATATCTGCCACTTGCGACGAATCGTGCTGTGCTTTTGGATAAACACGAATATCAACTCTGTCTTTCGAAAACCTATTGTTGCTGACAATATGTCACATGTTGGTTTATTATATATGTGAGTTGATTTGTATCTATTATTGGCTGTAGAATTTCTAATATGTCTGATCGTTTAACTCTTTCGATTCTATGTTACATCGCTTATCCGTGATCACTAATTGTTGCGGGACCAAAGATTCTCATAGCGTATGGTCCTGACTCATGTAAATCTACGTTTTGAGCATCGAATGATGCAAATGTGAGCAGATTATTATAGATTTGGATATTTTGCCTGTAGTGTTTGTAGATTTCACTATCACCAAATAACAAATCTTCTTATTTCTCGCAGATAGGCCTCTTCATTGGGAAGAAACACTAGTTTTCCCTGATGGCAACATGAATTAGACGATCTACAAGTCTCCGACTTAAACTTTAAAGCCAAACAATAACTACATACTTCTGTCATATCACCTATGTCCATATATTCGATCTCTTTTCGCTGTTCCGTTATTTCACCGAGTAATAATTTCCATTTGTTAACGCTAATGCGATCTTTACTATCAGTTTTTTGAGACATTCAAATTTTAATACTTTCATAATCTCTAACCTGCTCTGCATGTGTATCGCACCAACGTTTTTGTATCTCTTTACGAGATTACTTTGTCTTCTACTCTTTGTCTTTTCTTCTTCTACTGTTTGTCTTTTATTTCCGCCCTCTGCTTGGACCTGTTAGGTGTTCAATTCATCTCTTGGCACAAAGTCTCGTCTTGTGGCACTTGAAATTATCTCTCTGAAAAAGTCTCATCTCATCTCTCTGAAAAGGTCTCGTCTCGTTCCAAGTTTTTATATATAATAGAGAGACGGCCTTAGGAGACACTAACTTCCATCAAGTGCTGAGTGAGGTTTCTACACTTCTACAACTGATCATTTGGCCCACTCTTCTTCAGTTCTGTCAGGTCTGATGGGCACCTTCTCCCAACTTTGACATTGAGATCTTTCCACAGATGTTCGATGGGATTCAGATCAGGACTCATAGCAAGTCACTTCACAATGTTCCCGTCTTCTCCCTTCTTGGGTGCTTTTTGAGGTATGTTTTGGGTGGTTATCTAGCTACAGGACCCACAATCTGTGACTGAGACCCAGGGCTGTATGTTTCACTCCCAACAGTCTTCTGTTTTTAATGTGCGCTGTACAGATTCAGAGCAGCAGCAAAGGAAACCTCAATCCATCACTGACCCTCATTCACATTTCATGGCACGGATGGAGTTCTTTTCTTTGAAAACCTCATTTTTCTTTAGTGTGTACACTGAGTTGGTGTAATTTACTAAAACCCTCTAATTTTGTTTTTGCACTTTGAGCTACATCCTGTTTATGAGAATGTGCGATTGAAATACAGTACATGTTGTTATTGTTGTTCATCTGCCCAAAAGACATTTTCTCAGAAGGACTGTGACTTGTCAGTGTGCCTTGTGGCAAACTCCACAGCTTGTTGGTGTTTCCCTCTTAGAAGTGGAATCTTTTTAGGTGTTTTGCCCTGGAGCTCGTTTTCATCCAGACAGCGACAGATGGTCCAAATTGAAACTGTTGCATCTTGAGCTTGAAGGGCAGCTTAGACCTGTTTTGAAGTTTTCCTTGGTTCCTTTTCCATCATTGTCTTTCTGTTCAACTTTTGGATCAGTTTTCCTCAGGGATATTGATTACAGTTACGTAGCTTTTAAACTTTGTTGATCACAGGAACATCAAACTCTTTGGAGATGACCATTTTTGGCTGTTACTGTCTGTCTTGCCTCTTCAGACAACTTTTTCATCGGTTTAGTGAAACACAGAATAGCTGAGTGAACTCTTTTCTTTATTTAAACTGGCAGAATGTAATGATTGAAACTACATGTGATAGTCATTGAAAGACATTAGTCAGTTTGAAGGGTCACTATAAGACAGTTATTTCTTATAACTTCTAAAGCAGCATTCCCAACCTGTGGGGTGTTGCAGAATTTCTAGATTGGTTGTGGCCAAACTTGGACAAAACCCCATCTTCCGGTCTGATAATCGCACTCAATTCACAATGGAAGCATTGCAGGTAGATCACAATCGACCCTGGACAAAACCCCATCTTCCGGTCTGATGATTGCACTTGATTCACAGTGGTAGAATTGCAGGTGGATCATGGTCGACCCTGGACAAAGTCCCATCCACAGGTCGGATAATCACACGTAGATCGCAGGTGATCCTGGACTAACCCATTCTGATGATCATGTTTGAGTCGCTAAGGAGGAAAGGCATTGACAATCAAGCTTGATTCATTTAATGCTCTGATTGCCCAGGAACTCCCTCCACTCAGATGCTCATGCTCAATTCATCAAGGGGGGCACCACCATTGGTGGGTCGCAAACTCACTGGCATGTGAAAATCAGGGTTGTGACAACACAAAGGATAAGAAATGCTATTCTGAAGGGTTCCAGTAATTTTGTCCTGGCCATTTTGGAATGTCTTTGTAGCATGAATTGAGTTCCTTTCAAAGCTTTTTTGTTTTGTTCCACTGTAAACCAAAGAAATGCATGTTTGAATGACAAAGGATCTTTTAATTTCAATAGTTTTCTGGAAGAATTGTACATTATTTTAATAAATGCAAGGTTAGTGAGAAGTCAAGCAAAATGACACATTTTATTGGCCAACTAAAAAAGATTACAACATGCAAGCTTTCGAGGCAAATCAGGCCTCTTCTTCAGGCAATGAAAGGTGTCATTTTGCTTGACTTCTCACTACATTCATAATGGCTAACACTTTACAACACCCTAGTACTAAATGCAAGGGTACAAATGGGTTATTGTCCATAGAATAATGGGGAAAATCCACCCATCCATCCATTTTCCAACCCGCTGAATCCAAACACAGGGTCACGGGGGTCTGCTGGAGCCAATCCCAGCCAACACAGGGCGCAAGGTAGGAATCAATCCCGGGAAGGGTGCCAATCCACCACAGGACACACACTCACACCAAGCACACACTAGGGCCGATTTCAGAATCGCCAATCCACCTAACCTGCATGTCTTTGGACTGTAGGAGGAAACCCACGCAGACACGGGGAGAACATGCAAACCCACGCAGGGAGGACCTGGGAAGCGAACCCAGGTCTCCTTACAGCAAGGCAGCCGCGCTACCACTGAGCCACCGTGCCGTCCTAATGGGGAAAATGTGAAATTTATCCATTTAAAATTAAATCTACAATGCAATAAAGTCTGCAGAAACTGAAGGGGTCTGTATATGTTCCGAATCCACTGTAGTACTATCCATCCATCCATTTTCCAACCCGCTGAATCCGAACACAGGGTCACGGGGGTCTGCTGGAGCCAATCCCAGCCAACATAGGGCACAAGGCAGGAAACAATCCTGGGCAGGGTGCCAACCCACCGCAGGACACACACAAACACACCCACACACCAGGGCCAATTTAGAATCGCCAATCCACCTAACCTGCATGTCTTTGGACTGTGGGAGGAAACCGGAGCGCCCGGAGGAAACCCACGCAGACACGGGGAGAACATGCAAACTCCACGCAGGGAGGACCCGGGAAGCGAACCCAGGTCCCCAGGTCTCCCAACTGCGAGGCAGCAGCGCTACCCACTGCGCCACCGTGTCGCCCCTGTAGTACTATAGGGACCTTTAAAACATGACTTGATGCTAATTGGCAAAAGTTATGTGGGATAGTGATGAACAGGTTGCAGTATGTTGGGCTAAATCGTCTGCTCTTGTCAAAAATCATTCTTATTTTTTTAATAGCGACAAAATCCTAAGACCGACAGCAGCCGTACTGATTGAAGAGACAGCCCCATACACAGAAGACACATCACTGTCCACCCGGCTATTCACATGAGCTTTCCAAAAGCAAAACTAAGTGAGGATCTGTCTTGGAAACTACACAATGCAGGAAGCACTAATTGGGAGTGGGACTCCCACTGTGATGAAAACAAGTGTCTTCGATTTAATTAGTGGGTTATATAGTAAGGTCAAAGAATCTGGAGAGAAATATAGCACATTTCAAGTCATTATCTCTGGGTTTATTATTTTTTTTAAATTTCCTGATGACAGGTAAAGCTGCCGTGTCGACTCAGTTGCCTTTTGTTTGGCTTTCAGCTGCCTTCTAAAGTCATTCTGACAAGGCGGCTTGTGCCCGGGTTGTATTGTATTTGTCTTGCAACAGACTGCCATTTGAGGTCTCCTGTAAGTGGCATCCTTACTTTATTACACTGCATGTACGTATTCACCCCTGATCTACTAGTCACTCTTGATGTCTGTATTTGAATCTTATTCATTCTGTCTATCTATTTTAGGGTCATGGTGACCCAATTGAAGGGAAAGGCAGGAGCCAACCTTGGATTACATATTACCTTACATATTCAGTATATCCACACTCACTAATACAAATGTATATTATTGTATGTTTATCTGACACCTTAATCCAAGTCAGCTAATAAGATCAGTATTAATTATAATTGCTTACACGTTTATTTCTTTACAGTTGGAGTACAGGTCACAACGGGAGCCACAGGTGGCGTCTAAACTGAAACCTTTTGTAGTTTATAGTCCAGTCCCTTAGTCACTACATTACACTGCCTACCTAGAGACACCATTTAACATAACATGCATATCTTTGGTGTGTGGGAGGAAAACTTAATTAAACGGGAAAAAAAAAAAAAAAAAAAAATCTAACATGGAGAGAAGAAGAAAACACTACACAGGCACAAAATCGAATCTCAGGTCCCTGGAGCTGTGCAGCTACAACAGTAACCATTGGCCGACCCCCCGTAGAGACCACAATTCATTTGTCTGCTTATTGTAATACAGAGCTGCAGCCAAGGACATACAGAGGGGATATTAGGTCTGATTTTTGTTGTAGATGACAAAAATCTAAAGAGTTTACCTGCTTATATCTGATTTGGTGTGGTAAAAAAATGTAGGATGTCATTTCAGCTATTATTTTGGTTATGGTGAGAGAGACCTGTATTTGAATTAATAACTTATGGTTCTGACTTTTACATTAATATGACCTTTTATTATTAACATTTACAATTGTAACTGATTCGGGTTTCAAGCAAGGCATTGGTCGGGCTGCATGAATGGAGGTGGAAGTGTGACAGTCAAGTGTTATAGCTCTCCGAGTGAAGTGCCTATGCACTCCTTAACCAGTTACTGAGAACTGAGGCTCACAAGACCCTCGGCTTTACAATGAGAAATGGAAAGAGAGAACATAAAGGGTTGAGAACTGTCCAGGTAACCCATTTAATATAAAGCAATAAAGAAAAGAAAGTGACCTAAATTAAATTGTGGATGTCTCACATACTCTATAGACTATTCAATACATGTGATGAAGACCATGGAGAGGCTGCTGCTTCACTACCTGAGGCCACAGGTCCAACACGCCCTCGACCCTCTGCAGTTCGCATACCAGGAGACAGTGGCTCTTCTTCACAGGTGGCGCAGTGGTAGTGCAACTGCTTTGCAGTAAGGAGACTGTGGAAGATTGTGGGTTGGCTTCCCGGTTCCTCCCTGTGTGGATAGCGCTTTGAGTACTGAGAAAAGCGCTATATAAATGTAATGAATTATTATTTATTATTAAGGTGGGAGCAGAGGATGCCATCATCTATATGCTACACCGATCCCTCTCCCACTTGGACAGAGGCAGTGGCGCAGTAAGAATTATGTTTCTGGACTTCTCTAGCGCCTTCAACACCATCCAACCTCTGCTCCTTAGGGACAAGCTGGCAGAGATGGGAGTAGATTCATACCTGGTGGCATGGATCATGGACTATCTTGCAAACAGACTTCAGTATGTGCGTCTCAGGTACTGAAGGTCTGACATTGTGGTCAGCAGCACAGGAGCGCCACAGGGGACTGTACTTTCTCCGGTCCTGTTCAGCCTATATACATCTATATACATCTATAATCAAGGACTTTGTTAAATGGTGCGACTCAAACCACTTACACCTGAACAGCAGCAAAACCAAGGAACTGGTAGTGGATTTTAGGAGGGCCAGGCCCCTCCTAGACCCCGTGATCATCAGAGGTGACTGTGTGCAGAGGGTGCAGACCTATAAATACCTGGGAGTGCAGCTGGATGATAAATTGGACTTGACTGCCAATACTGATTCTCTGTGCAAGAGAGGACAGAGCCGACTATACTTCCTTAGAAGACTGGCATCCTTCAACATCTGCAATAAGATGCTGCAGATGTTCTATCAGACGGTTGTAGCGAGCGCCCTCTTCTACGCGGTGGTGTGCTGGGGAGGCAGCATTAACAAGAAGGATGCCTCACTCCTGGGCAAACTGGTGAGGAAGGCAGGCTCTATTGTAGGCACAGAGCTGGACAGTTTGACTATCTATCTATTGCTAATGGTTTTGAAGAAGAGCATCTTCTGTGCCCTAAAGATCCTCATACTCTTTAGAAGTAGGTTCCCATTTAAAGGATGATATCCAGTGCTGTTGCTTCTTAAATAACCACGGGGGCAGAAGAGTCGGGACAACAGGAACTGACATCAGTGTTCATCTTGGGGCTTATTTTCTGGTCTGTGGGTGAGAGAGAAGAAGGAAATCATGATCTCTCAGGCATTGAGGTTGGAGGTCTTACCATGTCAGGGCTTTGTAACTGCTCCATATGCACTTGCAGTCTGTATAAAGCATAGGTCTGCTCTTACACATATTATCAGAGAGGAGAAAGACTTGAATGACATTGAATTTACAAGGGACAAACAGAAAACTGTAGCACACTGGTCAGTGCTGCTACCCAACAGCTCTAGACATCCACCTCTTAGCTCTCTATTTCCTTCCACATTCCAAACTTAAGATGTAAGACTAAATAAATGAACAACTCAAAGTCAACAGACTTCAGATTTCAATCTACCGTATGGCTTAGTATACACTTCTGATTATGTGGCTCTCATATGATGGGAAGAACAGGGGAGGTAAAAAGGTTCAGCTCAGGCAGAGGTGCTGTTCGGATTCGATCCCTCATAAAAGTCACCATTTGAGCTCTCCTAGAGTTGTAGGGCATTGATTCTTGTTTTGTTTGACTTCTATTTTTGGATTATGATTAAAGCCTAGTGCTCACTGTGTGTGACCCTTTGCTGATTCTTCAGATTATTTATCTGGATTGGAGACTTGCTAAATACAGCATTTGTTTTAACTTTTCATGATACCTTTGTTCAAGCTGCCAACCACACTTTAAAGAGTGGCATGCCTTGTTGAAGTCCAGCAGCTCTGTTGTTTCTGCAGAAAAAAAATAACGGTGCTAAGGAGCTGAGGCGTTCTCTCTCCTTGTGGCCATGTCTGGCCAGTGTATGCCAGGCAGAAGGCTGTTTTTGGTGATAATAATTATAACCATCATAATGTTGGTCATGAAAACAAACACTGTTATTATTTTGCATATATTTAATATTAACAATGTATGTAATTGCGCGGGGCGGCACGGTGGCGTGGTGGGTAGCGCTGCTGCCTCGCAGTTGGGAGACCTGGGGACCCGGGTTCGCTTCCCGGGTCCTCCCTGCGTGGAGTTTGCATGTTCTCCCCGTGTCTGCGTGGGTTTCCTCCGGGCACTCCGGTTTTCTCCCACAGTCCAAAGACATGCAGGTTAGGTGGATTGGCGATTCTAAATTGGCCCTAGTGTGTGCTTGGTGTGTGGGTGTGTTTGTGTGTGTCCTGTGGTGGGTTGGCACCCTGCCCAGGATTGGTTCCCTGTGTTGGCTGGGATTGGCTCCAGCAGACCCCCGTGACCCTGTGTTCGGATTCAGCGGGTTGGAAAATGGATAGATGGATGGATGTAATTGTGCATACAGTATGCTGCATGTTTTGTGTGTGTATGCTGTGGAAAGCAGCTCAGACACAGACAGGCAGACAGCGATGGTTCACCCAACACACGTTTATTTTCCATACTCATATTTACAGTAAGTGCAACACAACCCCAAAGTCCCCAAAGGTCCAGGCCTTTCTCACACTATGTCTCTTTCTCTTCAGGCCGCCTCCTTGCCTCCTCCAAGACCTCGTCTCTCGACCTCCCAACTCCAGCCAACGAACGGAGGGAGGCGGCCCCTTTTATAATCACCCGGATGTGCTCCAGGTGCCTCCTGACAATCTTCCGCCGGCACGCCCCAGTGTGGCAGAAGCACTCCAGGTGTCCCTGATCCTCTTCCCCCCAGCACTTCCGGGTGTGGTGGAAGTGCTGAGGTCCAGGGCTCCATAGGCATTTGGGTTGAGCTTCAAAGTTCTGTATCCGTGGTCCCCATAGCCACCAGGGCAGTCGCCCCCACATGGTCTGTGGGAGGCATAAGCCCTCCTCTGGTCCCTTGGGGCGTCCCAGCTGGGTCATCCCCCCAGCCACCTGTGACAATAATATTAGTATTTTATTCCTGTCACTCTTTTATTGGAGACATTTCATTTTCTAACCTGTTTAGACCTGAACAGGAGGCTATCCCAGCTATCATAGGGTGCAAGCCAGGAGAGGGCATCAGCCTCTCGCAGGGCAAACACACACACACAAACACACACTTGGGCCAATTTTGTGTCACCGATTCACCTAACCCTGCATGTCTTTTGACTGTGGGAGGAAACCAGAGCAAACAGAGGAAACTCATGTGGACACGGAAAGAACATGCAAATTCCACCCAAGGAAGACCCAGAACGTGAATCCTGGTCTCCTTACTGTTAGACAGCAGCGCTACCACTGTGCCACTCTAGAGGGGACATGCAAGGATGAATTTCATTGTACTATGTGTCCAAGACAATACACTTGACCTTAAACATGAATTCGATGAAGGAGCAGCCTGGACATGGGACATTAGGTTTATGAATCTGTCACTCTTGAAAGATTTTAGGTGCATCATTGTTGCCTTTAAGACATGAGGTAAAAAGCCAGGCATGGGAGTGAAAGTTTTTATTGGGGGGGTGGTGATATAAAGGAATTTAGTTTATAAACCCCAACCCCCTGGTCCATTTGCTGTCTCCCATCAATCCACACTTCACTAAGGAAAGTTAAATAAATGATACAAATCATTATCAATTCTCCTTCAAACAAGCAGAGGCTCTGGCGGCATGCAGCTATTAAATATTTCAAAAGGTTAACTATGTATTATTTATACATGAACAGGGCTAATATTTAAGCATTATCCAAATTACACAGTTTGTTGCTTTATTATTATTATTATTATTATTATTTTTTAATCCATCCAAAGTTCTTCTGCCCATCAGATCATCTAAACAAGACATGGGCATCTTAATGTGTCTGTCTGCATCTCGGGGTTATACTGCCCGGCCTAATCTTTAGCTTTCAACTTATTTCTGTCTCCTTGAAAGTATTTCCAGTATTCTTCCTGAATTCTTTACTTGTAATAGTGTCACATAGTCATTACAAATCATCTGGACTGTTGTCGTGTCCTTCTCAGTGGTCTTCAAGCACAGTTTGGTGCTAGGACCCTAACTCCACCTAAACTCAATGACAGTATCATCCCTCAAGAAGTTCAACCGGACTTATTTACTGTGTGACACACAATAACCTTCAGCACTCTGCTTTTAACTTATGAAGTTGAGAATTTTAACTCCTCGGATCGCTATCATCATCAGTCACATCCTAAAAATACATGAAGACACCTGAGATCTTCTATCAGAGGCATCCTTGTATGCCCAGCACTCCACTAACCACATCTTGATAATTAGATTAGATTAGATAAACTGTATTAATTTCATGGTGAAATTCAGATGCATATATCAGCAGAAACATAAAAAACAACAATAGGACTTACAGGACAGATGTTACAGCCAATCGATCAATAAATTAATCTTGTGCAGATATTTAAAAATGAATTTGAGAAGTACATGAAATTAATAGCAGTGAGTAGAAAAGACCCCCAAAGGCACTTCTTGGCAACTGTGGTGGAATGAGCCTCTGGCTAAAATTGCTTCAAGAGAGTGCCTTCTGGGGGGCATGGAGGGGATTTTTCACAATGTTATCCAGTTTTGCTACCATCCATAGGCATTGGGGTGCCCCCTGGCAGTGACCATGGGCCCCTATAGGGTTGGGCTTCAAAGTTCTGTACCCGTGGTCCCCATAGCCACCAGGGCGGTCGCCCCCACGTGGTCTTTCAGAGGCATAAGCCCTCCTCCGGTCCTCCGGGGCATCCCCAGGGCATTTCCAAAATGACTTCCAGTGTGTTCAGGTTTCGCACTGTGATGGACCACTCTTTTCAGATAGGTTTGTTCAAGCATTGTGTTTCTTTTGAGCTTGTGTTGCTTCCTCAGGAGACCAGCGTATTAAACACCACACAGGCTACTATGGACTGATAGAACATTTCCAACAGCTTGCTGCATACATCAAAAGATTTGAGTCTGCTTAGAATGTCCCGTCTTCTCTGGCTGTTCTTGTACAGTGCCACTGTATTGTCAGACCAGTCCAGTTTGCTGTTTATATGTAACCACTGTGCTTATAGCTCTGCACCAAAATGGTGACTGGCCTCAAAGGCACTTTGGCAGGCCAGACATTCACCACTAGCTCTGTTCTCTTGCTGATGTTGAGTTGCAGATTGTTGTCCCTGTACCACAAGATGAAGACCTTCACAACCTTCCTGAACTCTGACTTGTCTCCATTATTAATGCAACCGTCTGAAGATTTTTGTGTAGAGGATACACAGGAAGGGAGACAGGATAGTTCCCTGAGGTGCTCCCGTATACCACACCACCATTTCTTTCACACAGTCCATCAGCCTCGCAATCTGCTGTCTGCAGGTCAGGTGTATTCCTTGATCGAAGAGACTGTGGGGGCATCAAGATTCATATCCTTGAGCTTTTTCCCCAGTCAATGAGGCTGAATGGTGTTAAAGGCAATGGAAAAATGAAAGAACATGATCCTGACTGTAGTACGGGCTTTGTCCAAGTAGGAGTAGGCTCTGTGGAACATGGAGATCAGAGTGTCCTCCACACTTATCTGTGTCTGATAGGCAAACTGCAGTTTATCCAAATTTATTTTTGTTTATTGTTACCGTTTTTGTGTCAGGAACTCATTGGAGTTTAATTTCAATGTATCTTAGGGAGACATTGAAACATTTTATGAATATATGTGTGATATCTTTTTTAAAGATGACTTTTCAAGACTCCTGAGATCTTTTTAGAAGGTTACTTCTTTCAAAAATGATATGTTTGGAAATGTAATCTACAACCACACATTCCATGACCAACAACTAACATTCGCATTGTCATTTTTACATCACTTGTGTTTGCAGTGTATGAAAGCTACTGAGCCACTGCAGGATTATTTATGCTGCATTTTTAACTACATGAAATTATAAAGTACTTTTGAAAAAGTAAAAGTACATTTTTAATGTAGTTTACTAATGCACTGAATTGTATTCCGTTATCTCTGTTTTAGTGACTATGACTCATTGTTACAAAAGTATTTAATAAGCAAAAATGACTCTTTAATGAATTAAGTAAAAAAAAAACGTAAAACTTTCAATGTTGCTGCTGAATGTTACACCGTGCCTACATTTACTAACTTTTTGTTTTTATTTTGTACCTGCTGTACTGATGTCGACTCAGCTTTTCCAGTCCAGTTGCCTGCTGTATTAGTTCAGCTCACTGCTTTTATTTTGACCCATCTGTAGGTTGTATACAAAGCCTCTTATCCACCCATGCACTCCCTTTCATTTTCATAACACCTCGGTGATATCCGATAGCAGTGATGGACATTGGGACAACCTTAACAAAATGACCTGGGCTACTATGTTTCATGAGAGACGCATGCACCATTTTTCTTCGAGGACTGTAGCTCTGTTACTGGTTTTTGTATTTTTTAATTGTTATTTGTCATATTTTTGCATAGTTTTAAAATTATTTTTATAATTATGTGCCATCTTTTTAAATGTGCATCCATTCCATGTGTTTTCTGGGTGGAGTCCCAGGAGGCGGGGCCACCCTGATGTCACCGCTGCTTGGTCCTCCTTCTACCTTCCAGAGGTTCTTTTTCTAAGTATGTGCATTATTATTATTATTTCTTGTTTTGCTGGTTGCTGGATTTTCTTGACTGTTTATTTTGGATTTATGTATTGGAACTTGTTTTGGACTGCCTTTTAGGCAAAACTTTTTTTGTCTTTTGAGCATTTAACTCTGTTTTTCCATAAATAAATTCTTACTTTATAAAGATTTCTTGCTGCTCTTTTCTTTACAAGTCTGGAGTTTCTGGTAATCCCCTCTCTTTAATGGCATTTTTGACATATTTTAGGATATTTCTCTCTATTTTAAATTATTAAGCCAGTTGCCCACACTTTGGGCCTAGCCAGGTCGAAGCCAGCAAGCAATTGTCTGGAGCAAGCTGGACTGGGTGTGTCTAATCTGGGCTGGCTAGTGAAGTTACTGGCCTGCCTTTATGGGTATTTTTGGATGCCCCAACCCCTTTTCATTATGTTTGTGACTTCTTTTTGCAACAAAGGTGGTTTAAGAAGAGCATTAACATCAAAACTACATCAATCCAGCTTTTTTGTAAACTGGCACGTGTAAAACAATGACTAAATGTCCTCACAGGTGGCGCAGTGGTAGTGCTGCTGCTTTGCAGTAAGGAGACTGTGGAAGATTGTGGGTTTGCTTCCTGGTTCCTCCCTGTGTGGATAGCGCTTTGAGTACTGAGAAAAGCGCTATATAAATGTAATGAATTATTAAATCAATATTAAATCAATATGAAAAGTGGCACAGTGGTGGAGTAGATAGCACCGCTAATGCACATTTCTAGAAGTCTGGAGTTTGATTCTCTATCTGGCCACTGTCTCTGTAGAGTTTGCATGTTCTCCTTGTGTTTGTGTGAGTTTTCCATTGTATACAGTCAATTCTCGTTATTCACTGGGGTTAAGTTTTTGAAAAATCCAACGGAAATGCAAACTGCAGAGGCTGAAGCATTGATCCTATGGGAAAAATGGTGGTAAGACACTAGCTTAAGAGGAGGACTTGTAGAAGGAGGTAGATCGGGTGGAAATGGCGGCCCTCTACTTTCTCCACTCAAGGCTTGATAATGTAAAGGTCCACCTATGGAAACCTACTCTTTACCTATGGAAACTCTCGCTTACCTACAACTTTTTTATTTTCTTACATAGTCATGTTTGACAGTCTTCTAGGCAAACTGCCAGAGGCTGAAGTGGCTATAGCAGGACATCACTAAACCAATCGGTAGTAATGATGGGTAGTGTGTACAAAGGGCAGAAACTTATTCAGTGCAAGCTTATAACCCACACTTACAGGGAATTCCTCGTTCATGGGGAATAATTGTAAGCTGTGGTCCCCATCACGAACGGGCCTCTCTATGCTGAGTAGACACGCATTGATCTATTCAGTGTAGTGTGGGTGCATCTAAGGAACATCTAAAGCCATCAAATACCTGTTATTGCTCATTCTTACATTTCACTGCTGCGCGATAGGCCTCTCTGAATTTTTTTTTTGGTGCTGCATATGGCAACGAATACAAGCAATTAGACTGAGGGTGACGCAAAATGGGTTACACTTTTATAATAGCAGATAAGCAAAGCTGTGGGAACGGAAACTGCAGATAGCGAGAAATTACTGTACATGCAAATTAGGCTGTCTGGAGACTCCAAGCTGGAACTGCATGATTCCCAGGTCGACTACTTAGTTATGTCCAATGCTGAAGTCCTTCATAATCCTGTGACTGAATAAAGCTGGTTTGAAAAGAAGTGGATCCAAAAACAGCACAATGCACGTCCAGCTTATAACAAGCCAACTCTTTTTCTTTATTAGAATGAATATGACAGATTTAACCGAAAGGTCTCAGGCAATTAAACCAGCATATCTAACCAAGGTCAAAGTGATTGTCAATAGTTGCCCACCCTCCCCCATGTCTTTCTGTCATCGTACATTTCAGTTTGCCAGCTGTCATTGTGTTGACCCTGAATGGCCTCAGAGTCTACAGATTATCTTTATGCAGAACAGAACAGTCATTTCTGCTGATGTGCACATTTTTCATTTCTGAAGTTTCTTTTGGTTAAAGATGTTTGCAAATCTAACACTATATGTTTATTATTCACTGAGGTAGTTGCGGGAAGATAGTCTTGAAGGAGCTGCAACGTCCCTATTGCAGACCACGGGAGCCATACCTTTTGATTGATCATCTTACGAACACAGCTTAAAGGTGGCATTAAACTACTACCAAATAGTATCGAGCGTTCACTTTTGAATAACAGCCTGTCAAATCTTCTCTTGGCCTCTGAGCAAAAAAGAAGAGTATCCTTATCAAACAGTGAATGTAAAAAAAGGCTACAGGCCAGAAATGGATTTTAGATTGTGTTACAAGTTATTTTTCTATTTATACATCCATTATTGAACTCCATTTAATTTACTACAGGGACTAGAGCTTTTCCCAGCAACATAAGTATCTATCCTGGACACAAAAAGAAACACAAAACAACACTGTCCACTGTAGATCAGAAGCATTTATTCACCTTTCACAGACACCAGCATGTCATAATCTGAGTGAACAGGCAAGATGCAAGCACATCAGTGACCATCTAGAGTCATTTCAAGTTTGACATCGGCTTCATTATGGATTATATGAAATTTCAGGGACTTCTCTTATTTTTGATGCCAATGAAAGTTATAGTGAACACAAAGGGATGGATCTATCATCAAGGACTTCTGATGACAAGGGGTCTGTTTACTGAAGTAATATTTGAGAATTGAATTAAGAATTGAATATCCACTAGAAGAAATGATCAAGGTGGATCCAACTCGATGAAAGGACTCAGTTTCCGAGAGTCGAAATAATCAAAGGGGTCCCACCTCCTGCGGTCAATCAGGTCTCACATTCAAATCAAAAGTGAGAAATACTGCACTGCACTAAATGACCTGGTGTCCACACATTGCATTTTTAAATGTATGATCAACTGTTAAGGAGCTAAGTCAACCAGAGACCCATGCAGGGTCTTGGCTACACATACACCTAGAAGGCAGTTGTTGGGCAGTTTCTGTAAATTTGTGTTAAGGAGAAATTTTGGAGTAATATGAAAATGAAGGATTTTGTACAGCTGAGTTTAATTAATTGGGTGTTCTCTACATGGGTTTTCATCAAAAACATGAACTGTTCTAGTTCTATATAAGGCAATTAATACAGTATATAGCATAATTCACTGTAGAATATGTATTGCCATTTTCTTCAGATATATGTTTAAAAATATTAGATTGGCTTAAATGTTCATTCTAAATTGGTTTAGAACAATATGGCACCAATGCATTGTACATTTTAAAAAATCATATCATTTTTATTATTAACGTTTTAGCAAACTCTAATGTGGTGTAAACATTGTAATTATATTGTATATTTCGTTTCATGAATGTAAACGAAAAATTATTTTCAATTAGCACAAATCTTAATGATTTTAATTTTGTCTACATGTTAATTTGTTCCCATAGACCCGAACACAACATAAATGTTAATAGTGTATGTCACAGAAATGATCCGTATTGTTTAGTTTGATGTATGAGACGACTTGATGGCAGAAACCCTCCGAACTTCACAATGATGCGTATTATTTGGTTTGATGAACTGTTGTTCCTTCTCATTTTTAACGCTTAATTTTTGAATGGGTCCTTGACCCGAAGTTACAGTACTTTCTTGGCTTTGTTGAGACCTGCCGAAACCTTCCGAAAAGTAATTTTACGAAGTCAGTCCTGAAACTTCAGTGACGTCACTTCCGGGTCTGCAACTGCGGGTCTATAACTGCGGGTCTACAACTGCGGTGACGTATGGTGCTGTGGCTCTGCATGTGGATGCTATTCGTTAGATTGAGAAGTTTTGTGTCACACTTTTCTAGCTTTATGAAGTGCGCAGTTCTTTTTAACGTAATGAGGATTTTCGGCATGGCTGTCCCATTTGCAGTAGTTGTTATTAGCAATCTGCATTCTTAGTAGCAGAGCTGCTATTTTTATGTTTCATTTGCAATATGAGAGGAAATCTCAAAAATATGTGATTGCAATAAATTGGTGTATGGTAGGAAAATTTAGAGGTGGCCTTTGTGATTAGCAGGCCAAAATCCATAAGATGCTGTATACCCAAAAGTGTCAAGGAAGCAAAATTTCCATTGTACAGTTTTATTAATAACATAATGAGTCACAAGTGCACTGTTTTCGTATCTCACTACCCATAAAACATCTTCTTGCACACCTGTTCATTGACAATTGCTGATTGTCCATTGCCATTCATTGTGTGTGAATGAGTGAGCCTTGCAATGGACTGATACCACATCTGGGGTTGCTGCTTGCCTGGAATCCATTTGCTTCTGCCATAGTCTCCATTCAGGGAGACCTGGAATTGTATTAAGTGGATATGATAAAGTGAAGTTGTGCAGCTAGTTAACAAACTTTGTTTTACATAGGGATTTTCTATAGTAACGACCATCTTAATGCACTTTGTAATAGGTACAGTGTGGTTCCCTTATTCATTCATTTTCTGGACTGCTCATTTCAATACAGGGTTGAAGGGGCTGGCATAAAATGCAGGGAAAAAAACATAGAGTTCATGGGATTCCAGTCCATTTTAGGTCACCGTCAATTGCACGCCCATATTCACTTATACAGCACCAATTTAGTGTTCAGCCCAATGTGCATGTGTATAGAGTGTGGGGAGAAACCAGAAGTCCAGACCAAAACGAAGTAGGTGCAGGGAGAATGTGCCAGTTGACTAGCTTGTAGCACAGTTCAAAGGTCAGGTTAGGTCAGGTTGGGGAGCATGTACTGGTACAGTGCATTGCCGCACCCACCACACAACAAAACAGCTTGGGATCCCAGTTGGCACCTCCCCAGGCAGACACGTGGTCCAGTCACATCCTCCGGAAATGACCATCTGTCTTCTGCAGCTAGGTGTTACGTGGGCATCCCCTTGGCCTGGTCCAGCCACTCGGGTCCTCAGCAATGAGGATCCTGTGAGTCGGATCACTCTTGGGGAATCATGCCACATGGCCATAGTGTCGTAACTGATGCTGCCTCACAATGCAGGTAATGTGCCTCATTCAGGACTCCATGAGCAACTGCTCATTTGATACAAAGGATACTCCGAGGAGAAACAGTAATGAAGGAGTCCAGTCTTCATCTCAGATCACTGGATAGTGTCCATGTCTGGTAATCCTATATCAAAACAGGACGCACCAGGACTCTAAACACTTGGACCTTCGTCCTTTTGCAAAGATATCAGGAGTGCCACACACCACTTTCTAGTGACCTCAAGACCCCACATGCTCTTCCAATCCGTCTACTGATTTCATAGGAAGAGTCACCAGAGACATAAATGTCGATGCCAATGTAAGAAAACATCTTAATGTGGTCAACATTCTCATCGCAGACAGACACTCTGCTGATGGCTGTGCCTAAGAGGTCATTAATGGCCTGGATCTTAGTTTTTATCCAGGACACTCACAAGCCCAGGCACTCAGACTCCTTCCTCAGTTTCTCGAGAGGCCTGATCAGAGCCTCCATTGACTCCACGAAGATCACAGCATTGTGAGCAAAGTCAAGATCAGTGAAACAGTAACCTGAGACATTACAGTCCAAAGCCCATGCTGCCTCTTTACTACAGGCCCTTTCACATAACATGACTTTTCCAGTGATTTTCAGGTGCAGAATTCCTTTACGTAACCTTAGTAAGTCATAGGGCTGTCGTGATGAGCTCCTGTGGCCTTCAGTCATATAGTGTGACATACCCAGCCACTCAGTCCAACTAGCCTGTGACTTGCGCTGATGATATCAGTGGATTTGTTTTGTCTTAAGTCATATGGGTGGTCTTTGTGTGCATGAGAGATGACAGTTAATGAGTGCTCACCTGAATCTACAATGCAGAGCATACGGTGACAGTGAGAGTGATTAGCAGCTTCAAGAATTTTACGTTACATTATGAACCTTAGCAAATAAAATAACTTGAGGTCACAAAGGGAATCAGTAGTTTGCCATGACCTCACACTATCAGGAAAAATGATTCCTAATTATAAACAAACAAGTTTACTTTTTATGTCCTACCCTTCCATGGTGAACACCTTTTCATAATGCATTAAAGTACAATTCCAAGTGATGCGGATTAAATGATCAGCCACTGGCCTCCACAGCCCTAGTCTTCAGGGAGCAACTGAAGGCCACTGAGCAATCTTTTCAGCAACTTCAGCATCCTAAGAGAAATGAACCAGCGGTACCAAGGGTCTATTTAAAAAGAAGAAAAGAGTGAAAAATGAAAGCAAGGCCGAACCTCAGTAGACAAAAGAGGAGGGTGGTGCTGGGTGCCCTCTGGGGACTTGCTACATTAATCCTCTGGTGACTGTGACCTGCCCCTTACTTCCCCCTGTATAGGGAGAGGACACCACCTTCCCCTCAGCTCATTAATAAAAACACACATGAATAATTAACCAATTAAACAAAACAACCTTGTGTGATTCAAGAGCAAAGCATAAAATAGACCCCATTGCCCAGCCTACTTTTTTTTTTTTATAAAAGCCAGAAGTAGCCCTACTATGGCAGAGGACAGAATTCTCTCAATTTATGAGTTTTGGTGACAGCAGTGAACAGAGTTTGCTGCAAGGAAAATGTCTCACGGGGCTACTTAGTATAGTGCTAGGGTCTTTGGGGGACAAAATGAAAAGATGTGGACTGTCCCAGCAGGTAGAAAAAGAAAGAAATCAAGCCGGATGTTTAGCACACCAACCTCGGCCAGGGCAATAAAGCAGAAAATGAGAATTCTGCTGTAGATTTCCGATTAAAACAAGACAGGGAACCTAGGGAGTGATAGGGAGGCGGGGGCGGAAGTTATCTGGGCTAGCTTCCAGCCAGCACATGATTTAGCTTATCACGAAGAAATAAATAAATAAATAAATAAATAACAAACAAAAGAAAGTAAGCTCCCTCTTTACTTAAAACGACAGATTGACACTGAGTCTTTAAATAGCTGTCACCTTTGCTGATGATATGGCAGCTTTCAAACTCCGATACCCGGCATCGCTGCCCACGTGAGATACTGAATGTCATTTGGGGAGCTAATTGAAGCGGACACATGATAGGGAAACTCGCTATCTCAAACACACCAGGCCACTTTATGATGCGCTTTTGGCACAAGATGCCGACTTATGCCCACTGCCTTACTATTCCCCCCCACCCCCAAACACACACTGTAGACATTTAAAGCTTAGCTTTTTCAAAGAAGACAGTAGATAAATAAAAAGTCTGTCAATATATTACGTCATTTGGCGATTAGTCTGGCCACGAGCAGCTGTTCTTCTGTTGAAGCGTTCACTCTCTCTAATCAACACTGTTTGACCCCTGGGAGGACTTGACCTGACCTCTTGCATAGCCGCCATGCAGCGACTTTCTCTATCTTGGACTCTTTTCTTTCTCCGATTGTCTCTCTCTCTCACCCTGGCACGTTCTCCAGTCTTTCCGTAAATTTGGACTTTTTTTTTTTTTTTCTGGCGACCTCAGTTTCTGCCTCCTTCATTCCCTTACTTGTCCGCTCATCTCTGCGCCTAGGTTGCCATGACGATAAACCGTTGTCTCGGTATAATTTAGTTGCTATGAAGAACTCTTGGCACCTCAATTATTTTTAGAACTGAAATCCTTCAGATACTACTCCCCACCACCATCACCATCAACGCCCAGCGCTGACCCAGGCAAATCAATATCTTCTACACAGTACATTTGAAAATTTTGGGACTTCAGCTTCTGCCTCTCACTGTGGGTGTGAACATTTATGTAGGACAACTTCAGGTTTAGAAAAGCGTAGGATGCCGATCTGGTGTTCTGCTTAAATGGAACTGTGAAAATGAGCAGCACAATATAGCGGCTGTCTGTGCTTAACATCTGATGGGGGGGTGTTCTCATTCTCTTTTAAACGTCCTCAGTATCTTTAGAAATAAAAAAGTATCTTAAGAGGCATCTCCTGCCTTATAAACATGTGGGAGGCTCCACTCCGAGAGAGATTTTGGAGACATCAGTGCCAAAAGACACTGAAGGCATTTTTATCACATCACACCGTGAGGCTTTTTTGAGGTGGCAATCTGCATGAAGTTTGTGTGTTCTCCATGTGTCTACAACATTACCACATGTGCTGAGGCTAAGCATGTTTGGGCCTGGCAAGTACTTGGATAGAAGAGCAACTAGAAAAACTTGGATTGCTGCTGGAAGAGGTATTGGTAAAGCCAGCACGGGGCGCTTACCCTGTGGTCTGTGTGTGGATCCCAGCGCAGAGATGGGGACACTTCTGAAAAATGGTGCAGTTCTTTGGATGAGACGTAAAACCCTGAGGACTAAAATGTCCACCATGGCCTGGTCATTCTGGCCTGCCTAATCATCCCTTTTATTGGCTAAGTATCTCTCTCACTCCTTCACCACCTAATAGCTAATGTGTGGTGAGCAGGCTGGCACATGAATGGCTGCCGTCACATCATCCAGCTGGATGCTGCACATTGGTGGTGGTTTAGGTGTCTCCCCACAGTCTATGCAAAGTGCTTTAAGTAGTGAGACAAACACCATATAAAGGTAACTAATTTTTAACTTCATTATTATTTAAGTGTTTCATGTTGGTTAAGTTGGACATTATATTAATGACATTAGTTTCAGTGTTGTTAGCAAACTTGTGAAACTTGCAGAAGACACTGAAATTGCAGCAATGGCAGACACCGAGGAGGCAGCAAAAGCAATTTAGAAAGACTTGGACAGATTCAGTACTAGGTCAACACTTAGAAAATGTGATTTAATGTAGAAAAGTTCAACATGCTACATGAAGGTGAAAGGAACATCAATTATACAGTAAATGAAAGATGGGAAACACTGTCCTCCAGGAAGCAACATCTGAAAAAGCTTAGGGTTTTGTGTTGACACAATATTTTCATCGTCTACGCACTGTGCAGAAGTGATTAAAATGGTGGGTTATATTGTAAATACTGTTGAATATAAATCAAGGAACATTATGCTCCGACTGTATAATGCTCTTTTGAGACCACATTTGAAGTGTTTTCTGCAGTTCTGGTCACCACGCTACAAGAAAGGCATAGCAGCACTTGAAGCTGTATGGAGAAGAGCAACCAAGTGCATCATGGGACTTAAGGACATGTCTTACTGTGACACATTCAGAGAATCAAACCTGTTTAGACTCAAGCAGAGGAGATTCCATTCTTTTAAATTCTCAAAGGTAGTCATGAAGTAGAACTCTTTCAACTGAATGGTGTGGTACTAGGGTGTTGTACCACGTTAGCCATTATGAATGTAGTGAGAAGTCAATCAAAATGACACTTTTTATTGGCTAACTAGAAAGATTACAATGTGTAAGCTTTTGAGGGAACTCAGGCCTCTTCTTTAGGCAAGATGTAATGGTTACATCTCACCTGAAGAAGGGGCCTGAGTTGCCTCAGAAGCGTGCATACTGTAATGTTTCTAGTTAAGCAATAAAAGGTTTCATTTTGTTTAACTTTTTACCACAACTTAATGGTGAAACTTGTACTCAAGGACACCAGTGGAAATTAAGGGGAAGTGCTTTTAGATAGATAGATAGATAGATAGATAGATAGATAGATAGATAGATAGATAGATAGATAGATAGATAGATAGATAGATAGATAGATAGATAGATAGATAGATAGATAGATACTTTATTAATCCCAAGGGGAAATTCACATACTCCAGCAGCAGAATACTGATACAAAAAACAATATTAAATTAAAGATTGATAATAATGCAGGTAAAAAACAGACAATATGTTTGGAATTGAAGAGTCGCATAGTTTGGGGGAGGAACGATCTTCTCAGTCTGTCAGTGGAGCAGGACAGTGACAGCAGTCTGTCGCTGAAGCTGCTCTTCTGTCTGGAGATGACACTGTTTAGTGGATGCAGTGGATTCTCCATAATTGATAGGAGCCTGCTGAGCACCCGTTGCTCTGCCACAGATGTTAAACTGTCCAGCTCCATGCCAACAATAGAGCCTGCCTTCCTCACCAGTTTGTCCAGGCGTGAGGCGTCTTTCTTCTTAATGTTGCCTCCCCAGCACACCACCGCGTAGAAGAGGGCGCTCGCCACAACCGTCTGATAGAACATCTGCAGCATCTTACTGCAGATGTTGAAGGATGCCAGCCTTCTAAGGAAGTACAGGCGGCTCTGTCCTTTCTTGCACAGAGCATCAGTATTGGCAGTCCAGTCTAATTTATCATCCAGCTGCACTCCCAGGTATTTATAGGTCTGCACCCTCTGCACACAGTCACCTCAGATGATCACATGGTCCTTGAGGGGCCTGGGCCTCCTAAAATCCATCACCAGCTCCTTGGTTTTGCTGATGTTCAGGTGTAGGTGGTTTGAGTCGCACCATTTAACAAAGTCATTGATTAGGTCCCTATACTCCTCCTCCTGCCCACTCCTGATGCAGCCCACGATAGCAGTGTCATCAGCGAACTTTTGCATGTGGCAGGACTCCGAGTTGTGTTGAAAGTCCGATGTATATAGGCTGAACAGGACCGGAGAAAGTACAGTCCCATGTGGCGCTCCTGTGTTGCTGACCACAATGTCAGACCTGCAGTACCTGAGACGCACATACTGAAGTCTGTTTGCAAGATAGTATATGATACATGCCACCAGGTATGAATCAACTCCCATCTCTGTCAGCTTGTCCCTAAGGAGCAGAGGTTGGACTGTGTTGAAGGCGCTAGAGAAGTCTAGAAACATAATTCTTACAGCACCACTGCCTCTGTCCAAGTGAGAGAGGGATCGATGTAGCATATAGATAATGGCATCCTCCGCTCCCACCTTCTCCTGATATGCAAACTGCAGAGGGTCGAGGGCGTGTTGAACCTGTGGCCTCAGGTGGTGAAGCAGCAGCCTCTCCATGGTCTTCATCACATGTGATGTCAGAGCAACAGGCCGGAAGTCATTCAGCTCATTTTAGGCCTGAATCTTGGAAGATCTTCTTTATGCAAAGATTTGTGGGAATCTGGAAATAAACAATCGTGACATGTAGTTCAAGCAGAAACAACTGATTACCTTTAAGAAGTATCTGGATGAGATAATTGGACTGCTTAGCTTTTAGCTAAATAAATGAACTTGATGAACTGATGGACTGAGAATGCTCTTCTTTCTACAATTTCATATGTTCTTAAATGGTACAATTGTTTGCATTGATTTTCTAGAACTGGTGAGTGGTTAAACAACTCATAGAGGGTCATACAGAGATCCTTCTTCTTTTTCTTTCTACTTATTCTTCCTCGACATCTTTTCCCAAGTTGATGTGCTTGATGAACCTTCTCCAAACAGCTCAGCCCTGTACCTCCTTGCCAGTCAAGCCCTTTTCCTTCAGATCTTCTTTTACTTTAACCACTTTAGCTTCCTTCTCTTTCTCTTGCCTGTACCTTCATTCCCATCACTCTTTCATTGTCTGTCCACATCACATGTCCATACCACTTCAGCCTACTTTCCAGACTTTCTTAGATATTTCTCCCACTTTTATTGCACCTCTCATTGTCAGTCAGTCAGTCATTGTCCAACCCGCTATATCCTAACACAGGGTCATGGGGGTCTGCTGGAGCCAATCCCAGCCAGCATAGGGCGCAAGGCAGGAACAAACCCCGGGCAGGGTGCCAGCCTACCACAGGGCACACAAACACACACACACACACACACACACACACACACACACACACGCACACACACCGTCTCATTTCTTATTCTGTCGTTTTTTGTAATCCCACACTTTCATCTCAATGTTCTCATTTTGCCACATCTAACTTCTTCTCCTGTGCTCCCTTTACTGCCCAGCTTTACTTTACTCAGCTCCACCTCACTTTTAACCCTCACCCCAGTTCTTCTAACACACAATACTCCAGATACCTTCTTCCAATTGTTCTATCCACACTGCATCTAATTCTCCATCTCAGGTTATGACTGATCTTAGATATTTAAATGCTCTCCCTGCAGGCTATCTTTTGAATCCTGATCATCATAAACCGCAGATATTCTGTCTTCTTCCTATTTATCTTCAGTCCTCTATCTTCCAACGCCCTTCTCCATTCTTACATCCACAAATCCACAAACTGGATTTGAATATTGCGGTTTAGAATCCTACACATTAGTCACTCCACTACACTGCCTAAATCTAACAATGAGAAGTCACGCAAAATGACACCTTTAAATGGCTAACCAAAAAGATTACAATTTGCAAGCCTTCAAGGCAACTAAGGCCCCTCCTTCATACAAGATGTAAAAATGCCTAAAATGTAACAAGAAATTTGAAATCCAAACTGGTAGCCATCAGCTGTCTGGTGTCATCATGGCGGCTGAGTCTTGCTTTATACCAGCAAACTAGAATTATTAAGAAAAATTTCCTGCAAATGAAAAGTAATTTGATTTTCCTTCTCTGTATGGTGATATTTTTGAGTTAACTTGAGTGTCAGGGTGTGATTTGAAAGGGTTAACAAACGTTCCCAGGGGGCTAAAAGCAACATTAAAGTCAAACCCCACCTAAGTCAATTAACATCTAACTGTCATGTCCCACCTCTTCTTTTCCTTCACTCGTCTTAAAACCCACCCTCAGTTCCAGTCACCCCTTTACTTTCCATGAATGGTCTGCACAGTTTAAAATAAGCAGTGATGTCAGCAGAGGAGATTCCCCTTGAAAAAAAAAAAACAACATCAGCGAGAGTTCATTTTTTAAAACAGTGTCCTTCATAAAGGACCAACATTGTGAAACTTCAAATAAGTACAAAATTAGCAAATCTATGGCACATACTAAAGACTGAAGGCTCGGTGGTAACAGAAAAAGGAAGCAGAAAATCTGCATGATATGAATTGTGAAAAAACAAAACCGCAGGGGGTCCAGAGTCCTGACATTCAGTAAAGGTCCAGCAGATGTATTCCACCAATCCCCCCACCAGCTCTCTACAAAGCCTCCCTGATCTTTCAGGAGAGCTCGAGGGGCTTCTGTTGTCTCTTGAGGCTTTCCTAGTACTTTACTAGGTAAATTGTGAATCATTTCTGTAATGTAACACGTTATGTCAGAGGATGGTTGCATTCCTAGGGGCGGCATAGGTGCTGTTAAAGGCCACCATTAGAGAAGAGCACATATTCTAAACAGGATTAATGGTTTAACAGAAGAGAAAGAGAGGTTGTGATGCAGGTTTGTTTAGTTATGCATTCCTGCCCTTTTTAATGTAATGTTACCTTTAATGTTCATGGTGCTTTATTAGATTAGCAATGTTGTCCAGACATTCTGTAATACTACATAAAGAGCAAACAGAGTGTGCCCACATTGCCATCTTACTGGGATCAAGCTTTCTTTCATATAATTCTTGTGTTTGAACTGCATTTCATGTATTTATTTAGCTAGACGACATGGGTTGGTTGGCATCTTGGTCAGGATGGATTGCTTCTTACCCTCTCAGGAGGCCCTCATAATGGATGGATTGGAATCTCAGATGGAATGGTGGGTGTTCCTTTTCCCAGTTAGTATAATATTATGCCGGAAGGATGGAAGGAGACTGCCACCTGGGACCATGTGTTCCTCCAACATGGCTGGATTCCCCTGATATTTTCCTCATGTCCTCATCTCCAGGGTTGTATGGAAGTGGTAGTCCCAATAGGTGGCCCTGTTGGGTTTCTTGGGGGCTGCCAGGAGGAGTTGGGTATATAATAATACTACTACTACTACTACTAATAATAATTCTTTACCTTTATATAGCGCTTTTCATACAGTGAGTGGGGAGCCACTTCAGCCATCACTAATGTGCAGCATCCACCAAGATGATGCAATGGCAGCCATTTTGCACCAGAATGTTCACCACACTTTAGCTGTTAGGTGGTGAAGGGGTGAGAGATATTAAGTCAGTTAGAGACAGGGGATGATTAGGGGTCCAGAATGACCAGGCCCTGGTGGGCAATTTAGGCTGGACATCGTGATACATGCTGCTCTTTACAATGGATGCCCAAGGATCTCTTATGACCACAGAGAGTCAGGCACATTCAGACCACAGGTTAAGTGCCCCCTGCTGGCCTCACCAACACCTCTTCCAGAAACAACCCTAGATTTTCTTGGTTTGTCTCCCATCCAAGTACTGGATGGGCCATTAAGGTTGGAAAATGACTTATAATCAATGGGAAGTAGAGACAGTATGTTAGAATTCTGAATCAGTGACACGTGGATGAGCCAAAGATGACAGTCTCAGTTTTATTTGCAAGAAAAACCAAAGGCATGTCATGCTTGTTCAGTACACGGCAGTTAATTTATCTTTTATTTATTTATTTTATTTTGTACCACCTGTTTTCTTTTTGTGCATTTTTTTTTTTTGTTGTCTAGGTAATTTTGACTCTTAGACCATTTAAATTGTAACATGTAAATATAAGGTTGGATGGAAAAATGTCTGCACTCATCAATATATTTTTGCCGCAGGGCATCAATCTCTTGGTGTCTGTGAGTCTAATGACTGGTCAGTTTGCTTCAGGCTGCAAAAAATACATATTAAACAGTGTAATACCCAAATGTCATCCTTCATATCTGCTCTAAATTAAAAACAGCAGTTCCTTGGAAATCTACCAATGACTAAATAAATTGCATCCTTATGCTGTCACAATCTAGATATTGAGTTGTGTCACTCCAAAATAGTACTTTGACAAGGCTTTGTACTTCTTGACGTCTTACCAGATATTTACTACTTTTATTAATTTTTTTCAAAGCCAGAAGTAATCCAGTGTTCTTCACTCAATCAATAAATAAATAATCCATAACATCAAAGTTTTTGGTGTGGAGGTTAAATTCCAATAAACAATAAATAATATTAGGTAGAATCCTTCCTTTAATACCAATCAAGCCTCGGTGCTTCTTTCTAAATCTGACGTCTCCTCTGCTTACCCTGTGTAAAAGTACACATTTTAATTCATTAAATATTTGTTAATTTAATATTTTAAGTTTTTTTGAAACTAGCTTTGCTAACCGATCTGAGATGGGTTGAAATCTAAGCAATCAAAATTTTCATATCCATTTGCCCCACTATGGGGCACAGAATGGGAGGGAGTCAGATGTAGACGGAGTATTACCATTTAAGGAAGGTATAATGTTCGATTTTAAGTTATTTATTCAATTAGCTAATAATGGTACTCTTTTTTTCACTTCAATAGTAATGATATTATTTATTCAATACTCTTCCCTATTGTACTAAAATGTAGGTTTAGGTTTAGGTTTAGGTTTCTTTATTTAGTCATGTTTACACAGGAAAACATGAAATTTGCATTCTCAGTTGCATCTAATAACAGGTAACAGACAGAATGAAATAAAACAGACAAATAGAAATAAGAAAGGTTAAGGTAAGGCAGTTAGATAAAACATATTTATACCAAAAAAAAAAGTAACAGGATATATATCAAAACCTTAAACATTATCTCCGATATTTCTTATTGAAAAGTCGTCTGGCACTAGGAAGAAAGGAGTTTCTGGAGCGATTTGTGTGGGTTTTCAAAGCAACTATCCTTCCTGATTTACTGAAGTTTAGTTCTACATGTAATGGATGTCTGTCATCAGTTGAGATGATTTCCAGTTTCTTTAGCATTGCCCTCTGACAAGATCTTGTTATATGTTATCAGGGTATTACCCACTGTGCACCATCCCATATCCAGCAGCGAACACCTAGTCTTACATGATATCACAATATTATCCAGTCCCACCTTCATAAAGCTCCCTCCATGTTGCTTCTCAAATCAAGGACCCCCAAAAGCATCCATGTGTGTGTGTATATGTAGAAAAAGTATAAGGAAAAGCAGAAACCACTAAACCTCACCTTCATTGATCTTACCAAGGCATTTGTTCCTATGAGCAGAAAAGTTTGCTTTGAAATCCTGGCCAAGATTTGCTGCCTCACTAGGCTGCTCAGCATCTTCAAGTCATTCCATTAGGACATAAAGGAGACCATCATGTTTGACGGCTCAACATCTTTGACATACTCAGTGAGATGAAGCAGGGTTATTTTCTTGCACCGACACAGTTTGAAACCTTCTTTGTGGCCCAGCTTAAACATGGCTTTGGATTGACCATGGGGAGCATCTATCTCTGCACAAGATCAGACAGGAACATCTTCACACTGTCAAGGCTTCGAGCCAAGAGTAGAGGTGCAGATGTGACATTTCAAAGATTTTCCTGTTTGCTGACAATGAAGCTGTTATCACTCACATTAAAACACTTGTGACCCACTTTGAGAAGGAGTTTGTCCCTACTATAAACCTGAAGAAGACACTGGTGACAGGCTAAGATTTCATTGCTGAACCTTGCATCAGTCTATGACTTAAAATCGTCCATGGGTTCACATCCCTATGCTCAACGATCTTGGATCTTAGACAACATGTCACTTGAGAGTGAGATCAAAAATACGTCAGAAAGGCAGCTACAACCTTTTCAAGAATGACAAAGAGAGTATGGGCCAACAGCAAGCACAAGGAAAACACCAAACTCAAGCTATATTGCTTGCGTCCTGAGCACATTGCTGTACGCCCACAAGACTTGGTTGCTGTAAACAAAACAAGAACAGCGGTTCAGCTCCTTCCATATGCGCTGCCTCATGTGTATATTCAGCATCATTTGGAGAGGCAAGGTCACCAACAACCCAGTGCTCGAGATTGCAGGCATCTCCTCCAATTTCACCTTTATCAATCACAGGCATATGAGTTGCCTGGGTAATGTTTCACTCATGGCTAATGGTGGTATACCCAAGGAACTCCTTTTTGGAGAACTGGCATCTGGTCAGAGGCCAACAGGAAGACCCCAGATGTGCTGGGAAGATGTCTGTAAGGATGACCTCAAGGCTCTTGATATCAACATCAGCACTTAGCAGTTGGCAGATGCCAGGAAGCATGGGGATGAAGGTTCTCTCCATGTAAGAGACCGAAGTAATGCAGAAGGCTAATAATAAGACAGCCAAAAGGTAGTACTGTGCCCAAGATGATAGAGCTTCCTTAGTGTTCTGCTGTTGTGGTGGAAATAAAGAATCATAAAGTCTCGCAAAGAGTTGGGAGCCCCGTATAATGTCCTGGTACAAAATAAATTGAGAAATATGCAAAAATGATCAAAAATAAGAACATTTGACAGTTGAGACTTGATTACATCGGGTGTTTATACAAAATGGTGGCAGGACATGAGGTTGACAGGAAATGACATCACAACCATATGGACAGAAGTGACGTCCATCACCGAGGACCAGACGTGACATTATTATGTTGGGCCGGAAGTGACATAATCATGGAGGGACCCAGAAGTGACGTCATAATGATGGGACGGATGTGACGTCATCTCAGTGAGTCGGAAGTGTGACATCATCATGGAGGGACATCTGCCTACTAAGTACTCTGCCACTGTGTTGGGTGATGACCACCTGGGACCCGGCACTTAATTTGTTTCAAATGACAGCGCTGTTCCTTAAAAAGGAATGAAGGAGTCTGTAAATGGACTAGAGTACACAGCGGGGAGATTATGGCAGGGTTCTTGTACAGGATCATCGGTGAAGTGGCCTTTGGAACTCTTTGAAAGATTTGGAGTGCTTTAGAAGAATTGAGCAGGGGGCACTCGCCGAGGCTTAAGGGTCTGTACTTCTGCTTCAAGAGCTGGCAGCTCTGCCTTCGGTGGAGGCGTCTTATCCTGTGGCTAAACACCGTGGGGTTTATTGCGCTTTGTTGGTATTTATCTGTTTATTATGCTCTGTAGTTGATCCAAATTCCACATTCCTGTAGAGATTTGCTTCTTTCATCACTGTGTGCCTCCTGGAACTGAGCTGAGCCGCTGTGTTCTTACCTTCTTGGTTAGCGGCTCGAGTATACAACACCTCTTTTCATGCCTGCTTTGTGTCGTGGGTACGAGACTGTGTCAGTTGTGTCCGTGCAACAGAATATCTGAAAGAGCCACACTCCACCAGTCATGCCTTGAATTTTTTCCACTGCTTTTATTATCCTTAATAACCTCACATTCATTTGATTGCTGCCGCTGTACAAATGAAAAAGCCACGGATGCATAAACCCATAATGAAACAGGCAGTCTCTCGGGAACAGCTTGTCGGGCAACCTGGTAGTAACGAGAATTAAAAGAACCCGTAACTCCACCATTTCATTTGAAGCACAGGGCTACAGCAGATAATCATAAGCAATCTGATGCGTGGAAAGCAAATCAACTTTTATTTCATATGGCTCTTTTCCATAATGAGCATTTTTCCCAAGTTTGAATACAGCTGCTTATGCAAACAGAACACAGGCAGGTGAAGTGCTGGGGAGAAAATCACAGTTTCTTTGTCCAGTTCGTAAAGTGTCTTCCTATAATGGACACCATTACAAGACATTTTACAGAAATGGTAGAGGTCATTTAATTCTTTCTGCAGTGGGGGCTTTGTTAACTGGCATAAAAAAAGAAATGGATAGAGACATGAGAGGCTGAATGGTCCAACCATTGTTATGAAGTGTGGCCTCTAGGGGGCACCACTGAGCCCCAAACCCCAGACACAACTGCACAGACAAGTTCCAGATTCTCAATTCATTTTTTTATTTAACAAAGTACCTTTCCAGAGGCTTCTTTTCCATTTTCTCAGAACAATCAAATCCTTTTCTTTGATCTTTGTTTTCCTTTTACTCTTTACTCCTCCACTCTTCCCAGATGATTGTTGCCCTTCTCCGCTGCAGACTCCAACTTGCTGGGTCAAGTGGAGGGCTCTCTATTTTAATTTACAATCTCGGTAAGTACTTCCGGTACTCAATCTAATGCTTCCTTTGAAGCATTTTCCAGGATAGGCAGATCACCCTGGTTGCTCAGCAGTTAATTCCCAGGCAACTCTACCTGGCGGCCACTACAGAACCTGACAGGGCAGCCGAATGGGACCACAACTTCCATGCTGCTCTTCGGGCATCCAAACTGTAGCCTTCCAGAAGGAATGCTGCCACTTAGTGTATGGGGGAACGATATGCCCATAGCAAGTCAAGTTTTCTACTGTCTTTCACTGTTCTGTATTTCTGGACCTCCCAACCAGGAATGTGACTGCCATCGATCCCGGTCTGGTTGCTTCCCCAGCCAATACGTCCATTCGTTTCTGCTAGGACACCAGTTCTGGTGCACCAGCATCCCTCCATGTCTACCTCTTGGTACAGAGGGGCAAGATTGCAGCTCCCTTCTTGATCATCCCTTAATTTAATAAGAGAACAGTGGTCCATCTCAGCTGGTATGTCACAAAAGATGCAATGCTGAATTGTCCCTGATGTGTGTGTGTGTGTGTGTGTGTGTGTTCACTCTGTGATGGTCTGGTACCCTGTCCAGGGATAATTTCTTCCTTGGCATCCAATACTTGCTGGGTATAGGCTTCAGCTTCCCTGAAACACTGCTCTGCAAAAGTGGGTTTAGTAAAATGGATGGGATGGATGGAAGAAAGCACAGCAATTTCTTGTCTCTTTCATAATGACCTTCCATCAATAGGTTTTATCACAGGGATGTTTATAACTGTTTGGTGCCCTGGAGGGTTATGACTAATTTAGTGTTAGGCAATGAGCAAATGATGGGGAAACCTAAATCTCAAAGTTGGGTATGTTTATAGAGCACCTTCTGCATTAAACACTATCTCAAGATATATTGAACATATTTTTTAAATAATTCTACAACCGGGTTTCTGTCAAGTCACTTACCCGGAGTCACTCAGAGGGCAAATGGTAGGGACTAAACACACAATCTTAGAGGTCTGACATCTAAGAAACATTTTATGTAGCACCTTTATATAATAGCCATTATCACAAAGGGTTTGGGGCGGCACGGTGGTGCACTGGGTAGCGCTGCTGCCTCACAGTTAGGAGACCTGGGTTCGCTTTGTACATTGTACAAGTACATTGCATGTACTCCCCGTTTCCTCCCACAGTCCAGAAGACATGCAGGTTAGGTGCACTGGCGATTCTAAATTGTCCCTAGTGTGTGCTTGGTGTGTGGTGCCCTCTCCGGTGGGGGCTTGGCACCCTGCCCAGGGTTTGTTCCTGCCTTGCACCCTGTGTTGGCTGGGGATTGGCTCCAGCAGACCCCCGTGCCCCTGTAGTTAGGATATAGTGGATTGAATAATGGATGGATGGGTGGACAAAGGGTTTTCCAGATAATCTTATATATAATTTGCCAGTCTCCTCACTCACTCAGTCACTCACTCACTCACTCACTCACTCACTCACTCACTCACTCACTCACTCACTCACTCACTCACTCACTCACTCACTCACTCACTCACTCACTCACTCACTCACTCACTCACTCACTCACTCACGTCCGTCCGAAGCCGAATGCGCAACCGCCTCCTGGGCAGCTGCCCGAAAAACCTTACGAGACTGACATCGTGGCAGGCAGTGGATTTACGGCCGCGAAAATTCAAAGAAAAAGACGACTTCTACCAACATTGCATCAGGTGGCGGATTTACGGCCGCGAAAATTCAAAGAGAAAGGTGACTTCGACCAACATCGCGGCAGGATCCATCCGAAACCGAATGCGAGTCCGGCCTTCTGTGCATGTCCGAAGCCGAATCGCAGTCGCCTTCTGCGCAGCTGCCCGAAAAACCTTACGAGACCGACATCGCGGCAGGCGGTGGATTTACGGCCACGAAAATGCAAAGAGAAAGGCGACTTCGACCATCATCGCGGCAGGCGGTAGATTTACGGCCACGAAAATGCAAAGAGAAAGGCGACTTCGACCATCATCATGGCAGGCGGCAGATTTACGGCCGCGAAAATGCAAAGAGAAAGGCGACTTCGACCGTCATTGCGGCAGGCGGCGGATTTACGGCCACGAAAATTCAAAGAGAAAGGCGACTTCGACCAACATTGCGGCAGGGTCCGTCTGAAGCCGAATGCGCAGTCGCCTTCTGTGCATGTCCGAAGCCTTCTGCGCAGTCGCCTTCTGCGCAGCTGCCTGAAAAACCTTACGAGACCGACATCGCTGTAGGCGGCGGATTTACGGCCGCGAAAATTCAAAAAGAAAGGCGACTTCGACCAACATCGCGGCAGGCGGCGGATTTACGGCCGCAAAAATTCAAAGAGAAAGGCGACTTCGACCAACATTGCGGCAGGGTCCGTCCGAAGCCGAATGCGCAGTCGCCTTCTGCGCAGTCTGCCTGAAAAACCTTACGATGACCGACATCGCTGTAGGCGGCGGATTTATGGCCGCGAAAATTCAAAAAGAAAGGCAACTTCGACCAACATCGGCGGCAGGCGGCGGATTTACGGCCGCAAAAATTCAAAGAGAAAAGCAACTTCGACATCATCCGCGGGCAGGCGGAGCGGATTTACGGCCATGAAAATGCAAAGAGAAAAGCGACTTCAACCATCATCGCCGGCAAGGCGGCGGATTTACGGCTGCAAAAATTCAAAGAGAAAGAACGACTTCGATTAAAGCTCTAGAGGCCTGAAAGGCGATTTCGACTACAGCTCCAAGGCCTAATTACGCATTCATTCAATACACCTATATCAAGTTTGTGGTGCTTATACTTATTACTTACTATTCCACTTGTGCCCGTTTCATCTTACGTTGTCGAAACGGGCTCTTTGTCTAGTATATAATTATTTAAATACTTCTGGAACTGAAGCTCTGGTAAGAGACTGAACTCTCTTCAAGTGATAAAGTGAGGGATTAGGGAAGAGTAATTGATGAGCCTTCTACTCCAACACTTTCCATAACAAACATCCTTACCAGCTACTTCACACATTCGCTATGTTGCAGTTATGTAAATGTTTCTAAAAAGTTTAGACATTGAAGATTAAGTAAGAAGCTTAAGGGTCACACAGCAAGTCAGTGGTGGGGATTGCCACAGGATGCTTTTGATTACAATACAAAGCTTTTTTACACACTGGATTCAGATGCCTTCACTTTCTGAGCTTATTGTGTTTTCAATTTAAGTTTAAATGAATAAATTTGCCATTGCTCCAACAATCTACACTTAATAACTCATAATAACAAAGTGAAAAAATACTTCCAGAAAAGGTTCGTAAATTTATTAAAAATCAAAAACTGAAATCTCTCTGCCACGTGAACCTTTGCTACAGTGTATCCCTCCAAATTGTGTTCTGGTGCATTCTGTCTGCTTTAAATTCTCTTTGAGATGTGTCAAGAACTTGAATGGAGTGCACCTGTGGGCAAACTGAAGGGACTGGCATACACACCTCACAATTCTCACTGCATGTTAGGACAAAAACCAAGACGTGAAGTCCAAGGAAGTCTTTATATACAATACAACACAATACAGTAATATTCAATACAACTTATTTATGCATAGCTGTCTTCAATGAGTGCAGGTGCAGAGCTGTAGACCTTCATGATCAAACTGTGGAGAGGCACAGATCAGGGCAAAGGTATAAAACCATATCTAAAGCTTTGAGTGTTCTCAAGAGCACAGCGGGCCTTAACAATTATGAAATGGAAGTTTCGAACCACAGGACTCTTCCTAGAGTTGGCCATCAGGCCAAACTGAGCAACTGGGCAAGAATGGCCTTGGTCAGAGAGATGACCAAGATCTTAATGGTCACTCTAATAGAGCTTTATAAATCCTCTCCTTTGACAGCAGAATCTTTTGGAAGGGCAACCATCTTTGACATTTATGGTAGTGTGGCTAGAAGGAAGACATTCTTGAGTAAATAACATATGACACCTTGCTTGGAGATTGCTGATCTGCATTTAATGGACTCTGAGAGAATCTGAGAGTCTGATTCACTAGTCTGATGACACACACATTTAACTCTTTGGGCAGAATTCCAAGTACTAATTTTGGCTCATTGCCTGCCCAATACCATCCCTATGGAGAAGCATGGTGGTGGTATCATCATGCTATGGGGTTGCTTCTCAGCGGCAGGGACAGAAATACAGGTCAGAATTGAGAGGAGATATGAATGCAGCCAATTACAGTGAGGTCCTTGAAGAAAACCTGCGCTAGTGAGCACACCATCTTAGACTGGACCAACAGCTCAAATATCAGCATGGCAATGACCTGCAGCATACAGCCAAGATGGCATTGGAGTAGCTTCAGGACAAGTCTCTGACTGTACATGAGTGGACCATCCAAAACCTAGACTTAAACCCAATAGAACATACTGTATGTGGAGAGACATGAAGGTGGCATTTTACAGACGTTTCTCATCCAACATACTGGAACTTGAGAGGATCTGCCAGGAAGATTGGGATAAACTGGCCAAATTCAGGTATGCAAAGCTTGTAGAAACTTACCAAGGAGACTTGATGCTTGAATTGCTGTCAAAGTGGGTCCTGAATTAATGATCTGAATACTTATATGAATGGTTGCAGTTTATGACTTTTAATAAAACTGCAAACATTTGTGAAAACAAGTTTATCCTTTGTAATTCTGGGTTTGTGAGTGTAGAGTGATGAGTAGAAATGGCAATGTTATTGTGTTGTAGATTTCATTTTAAATGGATAATGTGTGTGGAAGTGTGGGGTGTGTGTGAATATTTTCTGAATCCATGCTATATCTCCTTTTTATAGTGAGCCCCAAGCCATCACCCCCCAGTCATATTCCAGGAGTGTTAGAGTTGTTTGGAATCTTAGAAGGCTGAATGTCTCCGCTCCATGAGTGAGTGAGTGAATGGTGGGGATTAGCTCCGCGGCTCCATGATCTAACACTTTAGCTATAATTTATGTAGTGCCATTCCATCTTGGACACCATCACACTCAGGGATGTTATGATTGTTTGGAACCCAGAAAATTAGATGATAACTCACTTGGGATGAAGCGATTTAGATAAATTTTATATAGTGCCTTACATAACACATGTCAAATTCACGTGAATAATCTTATTGGAATGTTGAAATTATTTGTCACCCTGGAAAGTGAAAGTAATCACTCAAGATCTCCCACTTGTGTAAGTGGTGTCGATTAAAACAGCCACATGTTTGTACATTGTGTATAGTGTCTAGCTCAGTGGTTCTCAATCTGTGGGGCGGGCCCCCCTAGGGGGGTGCAAAGATGTGAAAAAAAGAAAACAAGAATCAAAAATATGAAAAATACATCTATTGGAGTGTTTGACCACCCTAACCCACTCTCACTCTCACCTCGGAGTATTGCACCCTCCACACATCCTTCTGCTGATACCAGCATAGGAGAGACATCCCCACCCATAATTACAACAGCGCAGGTGAGCAGAGAGCTGAGGAGACTTCGTGCCAGCAAAGCAGCGGGTCCAGATGGAGTATCGCCACGACTGCTGAAGGTCTGTGCATCGGAGCTGGGGGGTCCTCTACAGCGCATCTTCAACCTGAGCCTGGAACAGGGGAGAGTCCCGAGGCTTTGGAAAACATCTTGCATCACCCCAGTTCCAAAGGTATCACGTCCTAGTGAGCTGAATGACTTCCGGCCTGTTGCTCTGACATCACATGTGATGACGACCATAGAGAGGCTGCTGCTTCACCACTTTAGGCCACAGGTTCAACACGCCCTCGACCCTCTGCAGTTTGCATATCAGGAGAAGGTGGGAGAGGAGGATGCCATCATCTATATGCTACACCGATCCCTCTCTCACTTGGACAGAGGCAGTGGTGCTGTAAGAATTATGTTTCTAGACTTCTCTAGCGCCTTCAACACAATCCAACCTCTGCTCCTTAGGGACAAGCTGACAGAGATGGGAGTTGATTCATACCTGGTGGCATGGATCATGGACTATCTTAAAGACAGACCTCAGTATGTGCGTCTTGGGAACTGCACGTCTGACATTGTGGTCCGCAACACAGGAGCGCCACAGGGGACTGTACTTTCTCCAGTCCTATTCAGCCTATATACATCGGATTTCCAATACAACTCGGAGTCCTGTCACATGCAAAAGTTCACTGATGACACTGCTATCGTGGGCTGCATCAGGAATGGGCTGGAGGAGGAGTATAGGGACCTAATCAATGACTTTGTTAAATGGTGCGACTCAAACCACCTACACCTGAACACCAGCAAAACCAAGGAGCTGGTGGTGGATTTTAGGAGGCCCAGACCCCTCATGGACCCCGTGATCATCAAAGGTGACTGTGTGCAGAGGGTGCAGACCTATAAATATCTGGGAGTGCAGCTGGATGATAAATTGGACTGGACTGCCAATACTGATGCTCTGTGCAAGAAAGGACAGAGCCGACTATACTTCCTTAGAAGGCTGGCATCCTTCAATATCTGCAGTAAGATGCTGCAGATGTTCTATCAGACAGTTGTGGCGAGCGCCCTCTTCTACGCGGTGGTGTGCTGGGGAGGCAGCATAAAGAAGAGGGACGCCTCACGCCTGGACAAACTGGTGAGGAAGGCAGGCTCTGTTGTAGGCATGGAGCTGGACAGTTTGACATCTGTGGCAGAGCGAAGGGCGCTCAGCAGGCTCCTATCAATTATGGAGAATCCACTGCATCCACTAAATAGTATCATCTCCAGACAGAGGAGCAGCTTCAGTGACAGACTGCTGTCACTGTCCTGCTCCACTGACAGATTGAGGAGATCGTTCCTCCCCCAAACTATGCGACTCTTCAATTCCACCTGGGGGGGTAAACGTTAACATTTAACATTACACAAAGATATTGTCTGTTTTTTTTTTTTTTTTACTTGCATTATTATCAATCTTTAACTTAATATTGTTTATTGTATCAGTATGCTGCTGCTGGAGTATGTGAATTTCCCATTGGTATTAATAAAGTATCTATCTATCTATCTATCTATCTATCTATCTATCTATCTATCTATCTATCTATCTATCTATCTATCTATCTATCTATCTATCTATCTATCTATCTATCTATCTATCTATCTATCTATCTATCTATCTATCTATTGAAACCAAAACAAATTAACTTAAACTACATTCTGATACTAGAAAAATAAATATAGAGTTAGATAAATGTCGATAAAAGTTAAGTAGGTATAATAAATAATAGATAGATAGATAGATAGATAGATAGATAGATAGATAGATAGATAGATAGATAGATAGATAGATAGATAGATAGATAGATAGATAGATAGATAGATAGATAGATACTTTATTAATCCCAGGGGGAAATTCACATATATCTGTGATATAGCGTTAATTAAAAAAGAACAAATTGGTATTAGTGGGCTCCTTTCAAAAAAACGTTAGGAGGGGGGCGATTAAAACTGTTATGAAAACTTGGGTCGCAAATACTAAGAAACGCTGGACTAGCTATTGTTAACACCAGACAAGTCACTTTATAGGTATGGCACAACGGTTTAAATATTTCTGTAACTTGAAGCTTTGTAAGGAAAAAATGTCATGTTGAGGCTAATACATTCACTCAATAACAGACACTGAACCAACACCCTTATACTGTACTAATGTCTTATAGGAGAATGGCGGAGGTAACAGCCAGGGGCACACAAATGAGGGAGTTTTTTTTTTTTTTTAATGGAACAAAGCTCTTGCAAAATACTCATTTCATTCCAATCCCATTAAAGTTCATTCCCACATTGTTTTGATAGCAAACTCCCAAAGTATTGCTTCAGACACCAAGCTCTGGACTCTCACTCTGCAGCCTCTTCCTACTGTGTCTTTGGTTTTCTTTCCAAATAATCAGCCGTTTACTTTTCTGCTTCACAAAGCTGTATAAGCTGTTTGGACAGTTGCACAAATATAGGAGGGGGTCTCCAAGAATCTACACATGTTTTAATCAAGAATATCTAATTTACGGGTTCATTGAGGAACTCAACATGTGATGTGTCATCACGAATGAGCCTCATACTCGACTCCAGGGGGGCTGCCGTGGCTGCTGGTTTTTGAGCTTGTAATCAAAGGCTAGTTTTACCTTCTAACTGAAATCCCCCCTTTTTTTTAAATAACTGTCTTCTTTTTTTTCCATTTCTGAAATCCATAAGCAGGTTTAACAGAGGAGTATCAATTTCAGCTTCTCAATGGCTGCAGTGACAGCAGAAATTCATTCCAGCCAGACAATTTTTAATGAGAGAAGCTGCCTGCTTATGTAGGCTTCTTGCTTCCACACAGGTTGAGAGAACCTGTGGAGAGAACTCCACACAGGGGCATCTAAAATAAAAGTTGAACCAGGCCTTGAGCTTAAAGTAAGTGGAGCCTGTGAGCTTATGTTTAAGATATTTTGGCATTTCTTTCTAAGTAATAATAGAATTTCTACTGTACTGGATGGCGAGTATGGATGGGCATCCTGGCTGGGATGGTTTAAGGAAGGCTGGGTGGGCAGCCCATCAAATAGGTAGGGTGGTTCCTGCTGCAGCTAGGTGATGGACAGAAGTAGATTTGCTGGCATCCCGGAAGGACTTGATCAAGGACTCTTTATCGGCTGGGAGGTTAGGATAATCGAGGAACAGGTGAAGGTAGCTTATGTTTATTCCCATGTCCACGCAAAACTCATTTGGGTCCCTTTCTCTTTATTACCGACAGCCATCTACACCGCCCCATGCGGCAACACGCCACATTGCACCTCCACTCCATGGTTCAGAACCAATGTTCAACAGTCCCCTCCTTCTTACCTATGCACATAAGGCCAACTTCACAGCCACTATGTACCAGTACCCTCCTTCAGTAAGTGCACCGTTTAAGAATTCACACTTTTATTGTTTTATAAACAGTTAAGCCCAAAACTAACCCAGTTCCTAAGTTACTCTGTGGCACTCTATCACCAGTGCACATAAGATAACGAAAAGGGTGATAAGGCTCTAAAAAAGACCCACAAAACCAGGCCTCATCTCAGGTAGCCTGACCTCAAAGTTCACAGGCAAGCTTCGGCCTGCACAGCCCCAAAACTTCGGAGCTGGCTTTAAACATTCAAAAAAATTTTAAATGTCCCAAAATACAATAAAAATATGTCTCTAGGGAAAGGAAAGCATGACATCTCTAACTTGAGAGACAAGTCCAAACAAAGAAACTTTATAAATGCAGGAAATAAATAAAGAAAAATGAGGCACAAGGATTTAAGAGATTTACCTAAAAAGGCAACCCACAACAACGAAGTCCTAATTCGTAAGCCAAGAACCAAAAACAAGAAGATCCGCAGTTAGACAGACAACTGACCCTTCAGCCAACCAAAGTTTATAACCTCTAAAGACACACAGCCTAACAACAATGGGCGCTTGTCCTAATGACAGATTCATTAAATTGTGAGTGTCATAATGAATCAAAATGGCAATCAAAAACTCACTAGGGAATTGGTAATCAATAAAGAAATGTCAGATACAAACTCTCTGACCCGAAAAATCCCCAAAATGAGTGTTAGATCAACCCGATTGGTGGAAATAAAAACATTAGAAATATCAGCAAAAATAGAATCCTAACTGTCAGAGCTCCTCCAAGTGGAACCTGCTGTCCCTGCAAGTCCATAGGAGACTGTTCAAAACAGGTAGCAAGGCCTGCAGTGTAATTTAAGGCTCCTTATTGCCCCTTACTTGTTTGGAGCAAGCAGTTCATTGTGTCTAATGAAGAACCTCAGCTGCTGCTCCTTTAATGTGAAGCAGGGACAAGCAATGGGGCTCAGTGGCTGAGGTGTTGGACTTGAACCCACAAGGACATGAACCAGCCAGATCAGCCCCGGCTTGGAGCCCTGATGTGGCCCTGCTAAATCATTTCAGGTTCACTATAACAGGGGTCGCCAAGTCCGGTCCTGGAGGACCACCGTGACTGCAGGTTTTCATTCTAACCCTTTTTTTTTTAACGGGTGCCCTGTTTGTGCTGCTAATTAACTTCTTGTGAATTCATTTTAATTGAATTGTTTTTTTAAGATTTGCTCCCCTGAATTTCTTCATTGTTCCTCTGATTTGTTAATTTCTTTCCTTAAATGGCACCCAAACAGAAATGAAATGTCAAGTGAGTGAGCCAACAGAAGACCAACTAAGTCAGGGCCTCAAACTCCAACCAATTTCACTCCAACCAGCTGTTTAATGAGGCGCTGAGTATTGTCATTAATTAAACCCGTTCTCTAATTTCGTGGCTTGTTGCTGCTCTCGAGGTGCATTAGCAGACATTTCTGAAATTGCTGATTTTCTCTTTTCTAAGAGCGCTGGTAAAATGTTTTGGGGACCTGAGAAGATCGACATTCCTGTGACCTTCATCTTTCTTTATTTTCTGATATTGTATGATGGACACCAGTTGTTTTGGCTTAAATTGTATCTCATTATTGTTTGGCTGCTAATTAATTAAAAACAAGCAATTAAGGGGTCTGAGTCTTCAAGAGCAAGTCAATTAAAATTAGTTCAAATGAAGTTAATTAGCAGCAAAAACAGGTCACTCATTAAGAAAAGAATTAGAATGAAAACCTGCAGCCATGGTGGTCCTCCAGGACCAGAGTTGGCGACCCCTGCGCTTCAAAATGGTTCTATGTGAGGTGTAAGGGCTGTACCACTAACAACAAGGCTCTAATTAAAGTAAAGAAAGCCTTTGGCACTCCGTGTTATCGTTCTTTGATAGGCACAGACTTTTCATACAGTGAGTACAACACACTTGTTGCCCGGCTGCCTTTTCTGTATTGTTTCAGCAGTGTGCAGTGATACAGTGTACTTGCACCTGAGGGACAGCCATCCCATCCTAGACAGGCTAGTAGATTCATGTGGTGACTAAGGATTTAGGATATGAGTCAATTTGCGGCCGCCAAGTGAAAGAACGTTCACATGGAAGTGGCTTGCACCAGCTCTGCCTTGTTAACCTAACCTGTCATGGAAAAAATGAAAAACACAATGCTGAGGTTTTTTTTCGCTGAGCCTTAATCCCTAATCATCATGGAAGAGGGTCATGCCGAGTGCACATTGATTTGCTATCAAAGCATTTTCTGTTCATTTTCTTTTAACCCCTTGGTGGATATAAAGGCTTTTTATTACAAATCCAGTCCCTGCCAGGTTTCCATTAACTGTTTATCATAAAACTTATTAGAGGTGTACAGATGAATTAGCTGTCCTTACATTCTGCCTGTCTGTTGTGGACTGGTTTCATGCATAAAAGTATTGGTATGGCAAAAAACAGGAAAATGCATGCGGCAAAAAACTTAAACCTTGCTCATGCACATTTCTACACAATTTACTCTTTATCATTTTGTGAATGTGTGTATGTGAATGTGCCTCGAACCCTACCCAGTGACCAGTCTGAAGCAACCATACATGGACTATGCTAATCATCCTCATATACAGGGCTCTCCAAAATGAAAGAGCAGATTTCAAAAATGTATTTCAAACAAAATGTATAAGACAGAAATACATTAAAAGTTTTTTTTCAAAATTAGCTTAGCATTAATAGTAACTTCAGGAGTTATGCGAATGCTGAGAAGGAGTTGAGCCTTTTCAATTTAAGCAAACAAACATGAAGAGGTGAACTAGTTAAAATTACGAAGAGTATTAGTACACTGAACCCAGCTGTTATTTAAAAATAAATTCTGCATCAAGAGCAAGGGGGACACAGTTGGAAATGTGTTACATGTGGAATTAAGGATCAAATAGTGCGGTGGAGAGTAGGACTTTAGGGACTTTCAAATCTCGACTTGAAGTTATTTTGACCAATCTTGGTGAATAGAATAGATAAGCTTGTTGGAATGAATGGTTAGGTTCTCATCACACTTCTTCTATTGTTCTAATATTTTTTGGTAACATTTTTCAGAGTGTTGATTGGAGAGTTTCTGCTTAATTGTAGTTACAGTGTTTGTGACACAACTGTCTTTCAGTCGTAGATGTCCTTTATATAATCTTTGCTTGTCATGTCTTCCATGACATTGATTACCTAACGTGACATACCCAACGACTGAGACCATCAAACTTGCGCCAATAAAATCAAACAGGTTTGAATTTTGTCTTTAGTTTTAGGGGATGGCTCTGTGTGCCAACCAATAAATTCTCATTTTGTAGTGTAATGCATATACGTTTGTGAGGAGGAATAAGTAAAACACGTTTTTAAACCTTACAAACAGAAGAGAGGCCTGTCTCATGTTTAAAATACTAAAATTGAATGGAAGAAAAGAAAAGAAGGCAGAGACTGCGGCTTAACTCACCGTACCTGTTAACCTGCTAAGCCTTCTTACAGCACTGGTGCCAACAAGCAGCACGTTGTTGGCTGTCACAGAGAGGGGAAAGCATGGCTCTGCTACAACGTAAGCACTCAGTTGGTAAAGTAGACATGGGCAGTGACTTTCAGTCGTAGGACAATGAGATCAGTGACCATGGCCAGCAAATCTGCAAATCTGACATATGCCATAACTACTGTAGAAGTTGCATAATATGACTGACATTGGCTTTAGTGAACATGGGGGAAGATTAATAAAAAGTGACGTTGACCATGGCGATTTCTGCAGTTTAGAAATTTTGAATTTTCAATCCATGCAATAAAGGAGAGGCAGAAAACTTAAAAGAGGGTGTTTGTCTGCATTATTTTAAAAAAATGCAAATTCTGAAAAACAAGTATTTGTCAGACACAAAACGCAATCACTCTGTTAGCTTTCGCTCAGCTGATGCTTTCCGATGCTTTATCAACCTCAACAACTTGTAGGCTTTTATTTGTTTTTAATGTAATATTTATAAGGTACTGCTTGCAATGAACCTTTTGTTAAAATATACATTTTCACTGTTCATTTGAAGAAAACATTGCAATAAATTTCAACTGGCAAAAGGTACCATTTCCTCCTGCATAGTCTATAGGCTACTGTTGGCAGAGGGCTGATTTTTCTTGCATCACCCACTTTAAAGTGAACATTGCACTGAATTTGCCTGAAAACTAAAAACGGATTTAAACTAGTTGTTTAAATGAAAAAAATCGAAGGCAATAGTACCTGAAACCTTGTTGTATACCATCTGTATATATATATATATTGACAGTAAACTATTTCAACCATTCTATGATCTGCTTCTCACAACTGAGGGCACCATGGCGGATGTTAGCAGACGTGCTGGCCAACCACAAGCGTTACCTGGTAGGTAATCACCCATACAATCAGATTGTGACACAGACTACGAATGCCGTGAATGTAATTACCCCGATCTACATGCTGTTAAATAAACGAACCACACGCCGTGGCGCAACGTTAGGGGCATCGCCTCTGACGGTGACGTCCGAGGTTCGATTCCCGAGAGGGAGTGCAGTGGAGTGTGTACACCTGATGAGCCCAGAATGAGGGCGAAACACGTGTACTCTTTGCATTTATTTGACAGTAAACTATTTCAACCATATATATATATATATATATATATATATATATGAGGTGTGATCAAAAAATATGGTGAATGTTTAAATTGAAAGAAAAATATTACAGTAAAAGACAAATTGCTATGAACCCTCCTCAAAATACTCCTCCTCGCTTTGAACACACTTATCCTATCATTCTCGTCACTTTCTGAAGCAGTTCTGGAAGTCCTCTTTCGTGACTGTCTTTAGTTGTGCTGTTGTGGCTGCCTCGATGTCCTAATCGATTTGAAACGTTTATCTTTCATGGTCATTTTGACTTTGGGGAAGAGCCAGAAGTCACACGGAGCCAGATCTGGTGACTAAGGTGGATGAGGACACACCTTAATGTTTTTATTTGAGAGAATTTGCCGTACCAGAAGCGATGTGTGACACATAACATTATCAAAATTTCACATTAAAGCATTATCTGTGATCTTTGATTTACATCACACTTTAAAACACACCTTCTCTCAACCGGCGCTCACTACCGACTGACTGCACCATGTGCCGCTTCCCATATTGAAGATCCCTGCCTTTCCATAGGATGACGCATAGCAGCAGCAATCACCGTATTTTTTGATCACACCTTGTATATATATCTATCTATTATATAAAAAAATTTTGAGTCGAGACGTGGTCATCTCGGGGAGACGCTTTGAAGTCCTGTGAGACTACTTGCGCGTCACGCCCTACTTACAAGCAATTTCTCGGAGACACTTTAATGTCCCGGGAGACAAGGAAGTGAGACAAAAGGACAGCTGCTGTACAGGCTTTTAAATGATCGTCGCACAGCGCAACATGTAAAACACTCAGCATGGCAGCAGCTGCTGCAAACCCGCAGCTGATTCGTCCGCATCTTCTTAGGGTGCGCTCAAAACCGAACCCCCCCTTCAACACGTAAGTGGCAGAGACGAAAGGTGGTGAGCGTGAAGCACGTCCCTGGAGAGAGGGGTTGGGGGGTGGGCGAGCAAATTGAGTAGGTCGCAAAGCCCCCTTGTACACAGTATATATATATATATATATATATATATATATATATATATATATATATATATATATTTATATATATTTTTTAAAAGTCCTACTAGCACACCCCTACAGTACAATCCATACTGGAGAGAGGCATCTCCAGAAGAGTTAGGACCACCCAGGCATTCCTCAAGGAACAGTATGACATATTATAAGGTCATACCACAGAGAGTGAACCTAGGGTATCTATGTCATTTGACCCATGGATCATGTTTAAATAGCTACCCAGTTAGTATTTATTGACTTTGGAGTGTGGAGGTTGGGAGGAAGACTTGCTGGTCAAATACATGGAGGTGGAGAACTACAAGTGAGAGGGAGTTGAAGTCGGCAATGGGATGAGTCTCACCCGACTGGACATGTCTCTATATAGGGTGGAAGCTTTATTGTGTTGCAGATTTAACTTTAAATGGATTCATTTTCTATTTTTGCCAGTTGGTATACACTCAATTACCCATAATGACAAAGTAAAAACAGGTTTCTGAAAAGATTTGTAAATTTATTAAAAATCAAAAATTGAAATCTCTCAGTCATGTAAGTATTCAGACCGTTAATTCAGTACTTTCTAGAAACCCCCTTTGGCAATAATTATACCTTGAAATCCTCTTCGGTAACACTCCACAAACTTTACACACCTAGATTTGGGCAGCTTATCCCATTCTTGACAGATCCTGTCTGACTTCATTTGATTAGATGGGAAGCATCTGTAAACGTTCATCTTCAGGTCTCAACACAGATGTTCTATGAGGTATTGTGGAAGAAATTAAATTTGGAGATATATTAAAGAAAGAAAACTTTGTCTACACTAACCCTTCTTTAAGACTTGAACCAGGCAGGAGGAAGCTTTGTTCATGCGTCTTTAATATCTCTTCATGAAAAGGGAGCATTCAATACAGCAGTCTGTTAGAGAATGGTGAAAAAATGAGAGCAGAGGTCTACTTTATAAACAACTGAATTGCAAGATCATTCCAAGATCCAGGCCTTTAATGACCTCTTGGGCACAGCCATCAGCAATGTGTCTGTCTGCAGAGTGAGTGTTGACCTTGTCAAAAGGTTTACTTACCTCAGCAGCGACATTCATGTCTCTGGGGGCTCTTCCTAAGAAGTCAGTAGATGGATTGGGAGAGCATGGGGGTCATGAGGTCGGTGGAAAGGGGTGTGCAGTGCTCCTGATATCTATGCAAAAGGATGAAGGTCCAAGTCTTTAGAGTCCTGGTGCTTCCTTTCATGCTATATGGTTGTTATCCAGTGACCTGAGACGAAGACTGGACTCTGTTGGTACTGTGTCTCTTCGGAGAATCCTTGGGTACCGCTGGTTTGACTTTGTATCAAATGAGTGGTTGCTCATGGAGTCCCGAATGAGGCACATCACCTGCATCGTGAGGAAGGGTCAATTACGGCACTTCGGCCATGTGATGCAATTCCCCGAGGGTGGTCCGGCTTGCAGGATCCTCATTGTTAAGGACCCCTTGCGGCTGAACCAGGCCAAGGGGACGCCCACGTAACACCTGGCTGTGACAGATAGATGGTCACTTCTGGAGGGTGGGACTGGACTGCGTGTCTGCCTTGGGGGTTGCCAACCAAGATCCCGAGCTGGTTCTTCGTGTGGTGGGTGCAGCAACGCACTGTACCGGTGCATGCTCCCCAACCTGACCTGACCTGACCTGAATTTACATAACAGTGCTGATTTATGCATACATTTACTCTGATCGCTTCATTGCTCACACCCAAATAACTTATCCAAATAAAGTCTATTCTACTACAGTCTTGTTCTTCTCATATCTCTTGGGTTCAGTTATTACTCTGGACGTATTTGTGTATGTGACAACTGTCCAGTCTTGTTTACAGGACATCTGCTGATCTCTTTATCAATTCTTAGTACATTTTGTCTATTATATCAACCATTCTCCTAGTACATTATTGTCTTTTATTCACTTTACCATTTCAGCAGTCTCTTCATGACATTTCTAACACAAATGCTTATATATTACAGTGAGCATTGCAAACCAAAATACTTAACTATCGTTACCTCAAAAGTATTCTCTCACAGTATAAGTCTGGGCTTTGACTGGGACATGCAGTGACAATTAAAGACTTGTTCTGAAGCCACTTCAAAGTTATCTCGGCTGTATTTTTCGGTCATTGCTTCACCCCAGTATGAAGTTACATGCACATTGGAGCAGGTTTTCTTCAAGGACCTCTCTGTATTTGTCTGCATTCATCCTTCCCTCAGTTCTGACCAGTCTCCCTGTCCCTGTTGTTGAGAAGCACCATGATAGTATAATTCCTCCACTCATGCTTCTCCATATGAATGGTATTAGGCAAGTAATGAGAAATGCCTTGTCTTCTCCAGATGTAGGCCTTGGAGTTCTGCCCAGAGATTTACGTTTTTGTCATCATCAGACCAGAGGATCTTTTTCCTCATGCTCTCAGAGTCTAAATGGGCTGTCATGTGCCTTTTACTCAAGAGTGACTTCCATCTAGCCTCTCTATCATGGATAGCTACTGAGATGGTCAGTCTTCTGAATGGTTCTCCTATCTCCATTGCTTTGTCAGTCACTTCCCTGGCCTTTCTTTCCTAGTTTGTGTGTTTGCCTAAATGACCAACTCTAGAAATAACCCTGGTGGTCCCTAATTTCTTCCATTTCACAATTATTAAATGTACTGGACTCCTGTTATCATCTGGCCCGGATCTATGCCTCGCCACAATTTGATTGCAGAGGTCTAAAGAAAGTGATTTGGACTTCATGTATTGCTTTTTGTCCTGACATACAGTGTGCATTGTGGGACTTTATATACACAGGAGTGTGCATTACTGAACAATGTCCAATCATTCAATTTGCCACAAACACATCTCAAGGAGAATTAAAGGAAACAAGATGCACTTGCAAAGGGTCTAAATACTTACAGGAAGGAGAGATTTTAGTTTTTATTTTGAATAACTTGTAAACCTTTCTTTACTTTGTCATTATAAGTTATTGAGTGATAATTTATGGGCAAAAATTGCAAATTTATCCATTTAAATTAAATCTACAACACAATAAAGTGTGCAGAATAGGCCTGGGTGATTGCTTGAGTTTATTTTGTCTGTTCCCTGTATTCATCCTTTAAATATTTTTTGACTGCTTTTTTTTCTTGCGTCAGGATGACCTCCATGAGGCTCTCAAACATATTAGGTGGAGAACACGTGAATCCAAATGACTGCTGTAGCCAGATTTGAATTGTCTGATAGAGTTCTTTGTGTTCTTTTTCAAGGACATAGTCTTTTAATTCAGTCCCTTTGAGTCTCATTATGAACTCTCTGTGTCACTCTACAAATTAGATAAATATTTGCTCCATTTTACAGGAAGAATGATGTGACATTTCAGAAGTTGATTTTACTGGGTGCATTTTACCTTTTCTGTATAAATGAATTCCTGAATAGTGTGGTAGATTTGAGTGCAGACATCTGTGTGAATCTCATTCAACCTCCTGTCTTAATCAGTATTTTATATGAGATGTGACCTGAAAGGGGCGTACCAGCACCCCAAACCCAACACAGACAAATGCAGACACAAGTTCTTTCACAAACACATGCTTTTATTTTTCTGTGGGAAACTCTTCCCTGTTGCTTCCCACTCGCCAGCACAGTACAACAAGCACAATACAACAATAAAACACTTTCTCTTCTTTTTCTCTGTCTTCATCTCTGTCTCTCCTTGTCTCCAGTTTGCCCTCCACTCCTTCTCCATCAAGCCTCGTCTGCTCCCTCTCGACTCTGGCTCCTGGAGCAGTGGCAGTGGGCTTCTTTTATCCTGCACCCGGGAATACTTCCAGTGGGCCATTAGCATGGTCCAAAAGCACTTCCAGGTGAGGTGAAAGCCAGACAAAGTAGTGCTCCACAATCCCTACAGCATGCCCTGTTGGCAACCCTGGAACCCAACAGGGCTAAGCAATCAAATTCTAACTCCCTGCATGCCCTGTGGGAATCCGTGGGGCTGCCACAACCCTGGTGAGGTGCCATCTAACAATCTGGGGGAGATAGTGCCCTGTGCACGCTCTCTACCCTGGTCCTTTCATTAAGAAGGTGTCCAGGCCAGACAAGAGCCCTGGTCATCTGCAACAGAGGGTAAATCAATAATTATCTGCATGTTATCTGCACCAATGGAAACATGGTGTGTCTGTGGGCTAACAGTGGTAAAGTTTCAACATCGATCAGTCAGTTTCTGTTGTTGCTTTCTGAGAGTAAACATGACTATTCTGCTCTCTGTTTGCACCAAAGAAGAGAAGCGAGCAGTGAACATTTTGTATGGGCTGAAGGTGAACTGGGGCTGATATCCTTGTTCATTTGTCAGAATCAGGGTACAGATTTCTTCAGTGTTGTCGCTGGTAGTGGATGTGGATGAGCATCCCACTCTTCCTTCATGCTTAACACATGTCCGACTTCTCCATACTGTGGTACACGGCGGGGGGTCAGACCCGGCCGGGACGCCTGGAAGGACTGGGTTGTGGCATATTTGTCCTCCAGGCCATGAGGGGGCAACCGTCCTGGAGTAGAAGAGGCCCACGGAAGGGGAGCAGGGAGGCTCAAGACCACTGGGGCCTCTGGTCACCACCAGGGGATGCCCCGAGCCTCATGGAACCCGGGACTTATTCACTTCCACCACACCCATGGAGGACAATCCTTCCAGGGTCTCTCAGAGTGCTTCCGGGTGCTCTCCTGATGCTTCTGCCACACCAGGACGTGATGTCAAGTAGAGCACCTGGAGCTCATCCGGGTGAAGATAAAGGGGGCCGCCTCCCTCCTGTCAGTGAGCTGGAGTTGGGAGCAGGAGCAGGACAAAGCTCCTGGAGAGAGAGGACAGGTGGCCCAGGAACAAGGAGAGAGAAGGCCCAGGAGAAGGGTGACTGGGGCTAGAGGCACTTTGAGAGTGCAGGACTGAGTAGTGTGTTGTGTGGGAAGAAGAAAATAAAGCATATCATTGATAAAGATGTGGTCTCAGTCTGGTGGTGTCCGGGCAAGTCTCACAATACATTCGTAAACACTTCTTCATGATAAAATACTGTCTCCACATTGTGCAGAAAGCCTTCTGTGAATTTCAGGATATCGTAAAAGTGTGGATAATTATTGACTTATTGTTAGAGAAAACTTTCTGTCAATAAAGAATAGTCTTGAGTCAGCATTTCAAATGAAATTCAAAATGGATATTCTTTACTTATTGAAAGTGGTGGAACCTCGGCATGTGAGCAGCAGAGTTGACTGAAGGAATCTAATAGAATAGCCTGCTGTGTCAATTAGGTTCATTTACATATAATAGCTGTAGTACTAAGGTGTTATACCATGTTAGCCATTATGGATGTGGTGAGAAGTCTGGAAAATTACACCTTTTATTGGTAGTACTAGGGTGTTGTACCGTGTTAGCCATTATGAATGTAGAGAAAAGCCAAGCAAAATGACACCTTTTATTGGCTAACTAAAAAGATTACAATATGCAAGCTTTCGAGGTAACTCAGGCCCCTTCTTCAGGCAAGATGTAATACAGAGACTGGAGTTCCCTATGTTTATATACACACTCTAGGACAAGAAACAACATTGGAAAATCTTTAAATGAGAAATTTTAAATGTAAAAAAGAGATTCATTCAGGCTAGGATTAATTTAACAAGAGAGAGAAGAACAATGTATGGTCAAGATGTCTGGATTAGATAACTGTCCAACAAAGTCTTTTGAACTTTGTAATGAGTTTTTTCAAAACAATGTGGATCTGTAGACAGGTTCTCTCTTGCTGTGTTCTGAAGTTGCCCATAAGCACTGTGACTTTAAAGTCCTTCTCACAGTGTCCATGTCTGTTGAAGTGGGCCGCTACAGGAACATCTGTGTTGCCACGTTTAATGTGTAGCCTGTGTAAATTCATTCTCTGGTGGAGTGTTTGTCCAGTTTCTCCCACAAAGAGTGCAGTGTCAGGACATTTCATGCAGAAAATTAGATAGACCACATTAGATGATCTGCAGGAAAATGATCCCTTTATGTGATGTTCAAGTTGGCAGTGTGGTATAACTATACGGTCTGTATCATAGATGTGGGCACATGTTTTGCATCTTTTCTGTAGGCATGGAGATGTGCCATTTTCTGTTGGTTCACTTAGGGAGCTTCGGACAATTAGTTGCTGGAGGTTTGGTGGTTGTCTGTATGCCAGGAGGGGAGGTTCAGGAAATACATTTTTCAGTTTTTGGTCATTGTTTACAATTGGCTGAAGTTCTTTTATAATTTTTCGAAGTGTTTCAAGATGTGGGTTGTAGGTGACAGCAAGGGGGATGCGGTTCTTGTTGACTTTGTGTTTATATTCCAGAAGGTTGTCTCTGGGTATGACAGTAGCTCTTCTTATTTGAGTGCCTGTTGTTTTGGGGGTATAACCTTGTCTGATGAAATCTTATCTGAGCTCCTGCAGTTGTTTATCCCAGTTTGTCTCATATCAGTTTGTCTTTGTACTGTATTGCTTGGCTGAAAATAATGGAGCACCTTATATGCTTGGGGTGGAAGCTATCACTTTTCAGGTAGGTCCATCTGTCTGTCGGTTTGTGAAAAACAGAAGTTACAAGGGTGTTGTCTTTCAGTTGAAAGGTGGTGTCAAGGAAGATGACTTCTGTTTTTGAGTAATTCAGCTTCGGCTTTATGTTGGGCTGAAAACAATTATATTCATTATGAAAATGGAGGAGGTCCTTCTCACTGGCAGTCCAGATTATGAAAATGTCATCTATGTAACGGAGATACAACATTGGTTTTACGATGCACATTGACATGAAATCTTCCTCCAATTTTGCCATAAATAGGTTTGCATAGTGAGGTGCAAACCGACAGCCCATTGCAGTCCCCATTTGTTGCAAGTAGCAATCTTGTCAAAAAGAGAATAGATTATGTGTCAGAGTGAATGTTATCATTTACATTACTGACTTTGTGGGTAAATCATGTTGTTTGAGGTACATTTCACATGCCAATATGCCATCATCATGGGGGATGTTTGTGTAAAGTGCCTCAACATCCATTGTGGCCAGTAAGGTTCCCTCAGGTAAGGGGCCTAAAGCAGACAGTTTTTTTAAGAAGTCAGTGGTGTCCTGGATGTAGCTGGTTGTGTTACGGGTGAGGGGTTTAAGGATGTGCTCCACCCAACCTGAAATATTTTCGGTAAGGGAGCAAATTCCTGAGATTATAGGCCTTCCTGGGTTCCCTTCTTTGTGGATTTTAGGAAGCATGTAGAAGTAACCCATTTTGGGGTACTCAGGAATTAAACTGTTTACATGATCCCTGATGTCAAGAGGAAAGCTACTTACTATTTTTTTAGTTCCTTTTTGTAGAGATCTGTTGGGTCTTCTTGCAGTTTGTAATAATGCATAGTATTGGACAATTGTCTTTGTGCCTCCTGTATATAATCTGATGTGTTCATGATGACTAAAGCACCCCCTTTGTCTGCTGGATTGATAATGATTTCTGTATTTTCCCTTAGTGAATGTATGGCTCTCCGCTCATCCCCAGTAATGTTTTCTATCCGATTTTGTTGCCTGTTTAAGATTCCTGTTTTCACTCTCTGTCGGAAGCAGTCTATATAATTATCCAGGGTAGAGTTTCTGCCAGCTTCTGGTGTCCATGTGGATTTATTGGTGGGGTTGTTGTAACTGCTTGTTGTTGGTTCCTGTGTGTTACTGTTTTCTTTCTTGTGGAAAAGTTCTTTTAGTCTGAGTTTTCTGAAGAATTCTTCCATATCACTGCAGAGTCTGATGTTGTCAATGGGCTTTGCAGGACAATATGAGAGTCCCTTTGTAAGTACTGATTTTCTCTACCTTTTATTGGCTAACTAGAAAGATTACAATATGCAAGCTTTCGAGACAACTCAGGTCCCTGATTCAGACAAGACGTAAACGTAAAAAAAATGTAAAAGATGTAAAAAGTGGTGGCTCTGATGCTAAGGATCTGTGCTGGGATCCTGAAGGTTGTCGGTTCGAATCCCTGTCACTGCTAAAAGAGATTCTACTCTGCCCGGCCCTTGAGCAATGCCCTTAACCTGTAATTGCTCCAGGGGACGCTGTACAATGGCTGACCCTGCGCTCTGACCCCAAGGGGTATGCGAAAACTAACAAATTCCTAATACAAGAAATTGTATAAGGCAAAATAAAGAACAAAAAAAAATCTTGCCAGAAGAAGGGGTCTGAGTTGCCTCGAAAGCTTGCATATTGTAACCTTTCTAGTTAGCCAATAAAAAGTGTCATTTTGCTTAACTTCTCACCATATAATAGCTAGAAAGCATTTCAGTAAGTCAGTCAGCACACAGCTAAATGGCACATTCCTTAAACATCCCTATGCTATTAGGTACTATCTAAAGGTCCCAAAATAGTTAATTATTTAAAAGTGTGAGTGTGGTATAGCGGGTCCACAGCTCCTGTTTAAAGGGCCACTTTTAAAATAAATAATCGCCGCACTCGCGGCTTAGCGAGGGGGCATGGTGGTGTGTGGCCGAAGTGGTTCCTGAGGAGTTCATGATGTGGGCGTTTCTCACCTAAGTGCACAGGTGAGAAACGGTCCGCATCCATAATTGTTCCCAGGAGCTGTTGATTGCCACGACTGCCACGTCCTCTTCATAAATAGAAGCGTGAGTCGGCTAGTGGAGGGAGATGAAAGAAAGAAATGGAGGTTGCAGGAGTGTGGAGGAACAAAGAAGGCAGGAAGCAGCAGCAGAAGGAGAAAGCTAGTGCAGGAGAGCGAGCGAGTGCAGCTGAGCAGGGTGTTTGGCCAACACCCGAGGAGCAGAAGTGATGGTCACTATTTTGAAGAGCGGGAGTGACCGGAAGGTGGATGACTCTCCGAGGAAGGCAGCGGGAGTCGGGACTTGGGATGTGCATTCCCCAGCGTGGGCGCCCTGGTCGCTGTAGAACCCAAGTCGCTGTTTGGAGGAGCCTACCGGAGTCAGGGGTTGGTGAGGTGATCCGATCAGCCGAAGGAGGCAGAGCAGGTCAGTTGCAGCTAGGGTGACTTTCCCGTTGTGGGGTCCATTTGGGAGAAGCAGGGGAGCCGCCAGCAGTAGCAGAAGGATGCACAGGATTGTTAAAATGATAGCTTCCAGCCGTTATTTTAACCTCGTTGTTTTTTCTAATGGTTTTTAACCTCCACTTCAGCACTTGTTTTATGGATTATTTATTTAATGACTTTGAAGGCACTGCACTAATTATTTGGACACATTGTTTTGTTTTATTGATTTTTAATAAAAGCACTTGGCACTTTTGTACACCATCCCCTTGCTCCATTGTTATGTCTCACTGCCAACATTACCGACGGTGCAGGTTTCAAGGGCTCCCAAAAAGCAAGATGGGAGCGTGGAGAACCCGCATCGTCACAGTGAGGTAAGTATCTGGTTCATAGAATAAGACATTTTATATGTACAGTAAACAACAAACTGTAAAGTTAAAATGTTATATGATTTTTTTATTTTAATATACCTAGTTAATCTCTGAGAAGATCTTGTGTCTACCTTGATGTACTATATGCAGATGTTGTTAGGTAAACTTAATTAACCAGGCAGGCACAGGTTCAAACACTTCATAAATTCATACAGTATGCGCTTTTTCCATTACACTTACCCTCATACATTTTATTATGCAGTAGGAGCACGCCATCTGGGCATCTCCATCCATTCATCCATTTTATAACCAGCTTGCGCAGTTCAATATCACAAGGATCTGCTGCCTATCCCATTAGCATTGTGCTCAATGCAATGAACTATCCCCAGGTGTGATGCCATTCTTCACCAAGCACAGTCACAGACACAAAGTCACACGTATTCACACTAGTTGAAAATTAACCCAACATATGCATATTGGGGATTGGGAGAAGGATGTTAAGGATAGAGCTCCCAGGCAAGAGGAAAAGAGGAAGACCTAAGAGAAGGTTTATGGATGTGGTGAAAGGGAAGATATGGAAAAAAATGATCTGCTGTAGCGAGCCCTAATGGGAAGAGCCAAAAGAAGAAGAAGATATGCATATTGGGGATGTCATGGAAAGCTGGTGCACCCTGTGAAAAAAACCTTCAGAGATATGCAGAATCCACACAGACTTTGCCAGCGTGCCACCGTAGCTAGGAATTCCCCCAGCTCCTAACAATAGATCACTAGTTTAAAAAAAATGGTTTATTAACAGGGCGGCACGGTGGCGCAGTGGGTAGCGCTGCTGCCTCGCAGTTGGGAGATCTGGGGACCTGAGTTCGATTTCCAGGTCCTCCCTGCGTTTGCATGTTCTCCCCGTGTCTGTGTGGGTTTCCTCCGGGCGCTCCGGTTTCCTCCCATAGTCCAAAGACATGCAGGTTAGGTGGATTAGCGATTCTAAATTGGCCCTAGTGTGTGCTTGGTGTGTGGGTGTGTTTGTGTGTGTCCTGCGGTGGGTTGGCACCCTGCCCAGGATTGTTTCCTGCCTTGTGCCCTGTGTTGGCTGGGATTGGCTCCAGCAGACCCCCGTGACCCTGTGTTCGGATTCAGCGGGTTGGAAAATGGATGGATGGTTTATTAACAGTTGGCAGACAAGACAAGGTTGAGTACAAATGTGACAAATAAACAGAATCTTCGACAAAAGCCGGCTGCTTTGTTGGGCCTGGCTACTATATAATGAAGATTGTCCTGTCTGTCAGGTGGTGAGGACTATAGTAGCACTCTCAGTTACCTCCTGCTCACGCCATATGAACTTCCTGACAGTTGAACCTTTGCTCAACTCCCAACTCAAGACCTATCTGCCCCAGACCCTCCTAGAGTCAAACCCAGGAATCTTTTCTGGAGTATTGCGTAAATCACGGGTACTCAACTCTAGTCCTTTTAAGTGGCTGCGGTTTTTGCTTTAACCAAAATTTCGAAGAGAACTCATTTGTCTATTACTAAAGCAAAATGTTTTTTGGGCTTAATTTTATTTAACTCACTTGTTACGATTCAAAACCCTTAACTGCATATTTTAGTTTCAAACCAGTGCATTTAGGTTTTAATTGTTGCCTGTTTTCTTCACCAACCATCAGTTAATAATGAGATGCAAATAAGAAAAGAACCAGCAGCTCTCCAGCTAACGTGCTTCCATTTAAACTTGTGTACATGCATGATGAAGTATCTGTGGTAATACCATATTCTGAAATGAATAAGAGAGAAGGAAAGGACCAAGAGGGACAAATTTGTTCTACAGTGTGATAAAAATTTGTTTTAGGAAGAATGAAAACACTAACAAACCATAAAATTAAATGCCAGGTTTCAATATCTGCTAAGCCTGACTTCTGGTTGGAATGAAAAACTTGCACCCGATGTGGACCACCGGAACCTGAGTTGAAAGCCCTTGGTCTAAATCCTTTAAATGTCTAATTTCACAAGTTAGGGACCAGGCTGCCAGCTTTCTGTACTGAGCATTAGGCCGCTTTCTGTCCCATGAGGTTTGTCACTTCATCTTTACGTTGTTAGCAGAAGTCACTTAAACAGAGTCTCCCTTCTAGGGGATGCAGTCCTATGCAGTGTATGAATATCATCCCGAGGGGACCAAGGGGACCTTCCCCATTGTACATTTTAATTTACATATAACATCATGATTGAGCCCCCAGTGCTGTAATCTAATGTATGAACACCAACCCAATCGAAATTACAAAGGGGATTTCCCATAACTGCAATTAAGAAATTGTGTGTAGTTTGCAATGCATGGGGAGAAGAACCAAGAAACCAGCAAAAACAAAGTGCACCGGCATTTATTTGTTTCCACTCCATTGAGTTAAATGAAAATAATGCATCATTATAGACAATAGAGTGATGTGCAGTTGACCTATACAGTAAATCAGCTTGTTTGTATGATATATCCATAAGGGGTCTAGACCAGCCTTCAGTTTCTAATGATTGAAGCTTTTTTGTTTTTCTGTGGAAGCCAGCAAAATGTGAAATTTCTGGCCTTATAAGTCAGTTATTTCTTACAAACACAGCATGGTATTTTCATAACTATTTTCCTTTATTTTAGTTTATACACACATGACTAATGTTCAATTGGAGCAATGGAAAGAGGAAAACTTTACTGATGGTTTGCATCACACATACCAAGCAGATATGGTCAATTAAAACATGGACAGAAACAAGGCAACTGTTGTGTTATTGCTGTGTTAGAAAGATGTATAATAACTAGCTGCGTGTGGTCTTCGGGACAAAAAACAACTGCAGACTCCCTAGCAGTTTTATTATATTTGTGAATTTGGAGTGATATCAGCAAACTCTTAAAAATTACCCAGGGTAGACAACATGGACCCACCTTGTGCTTGCTGCCCCACTGGCTTTCGTAAGAAGACATTGGCGATACCATATCTTAGCTGTATTGCTGGCATACGAGTCCTACTAATCTTTGTCTCAAGAAAATACTTCCAGATAGACAATGTTTTTAGTGAAAACTTCAGATCTTGCCCTCTGTTGCTGAAGTGTCTCACGCTGTTGAGCTACGGTGTTTGCTTCCTTTCGACGTCGAGTCTGTTCATCTGTGTCATTAGCGTGACAAGGTTTGGCGGAGGCATTTACTGCACACTGGTCTTTCACAGTGAGAAGTGAGGTACATGCATGTGGCATCTAGAGGCTGTTCCATACACACATATATGTATAATAATAATAAATAATTCTTTATTTATTTGTCACATACATAAATATACAGGACAACACGCAGTGAAATGCATCTTTTCGCATACCCCTTGGGGTCAGAGCGCAGGGTCAGCCATTGTACAGCGCCCCTGGAGCAATTGAAAGTTAAGGGCCTTGCTCAAGCATCTCTTTTAGCAGTGACGGGGATTCGAACCGGCAACCTAGCGCAGATCCTTAGCCTCAGAGCCACCACTCCTCCCCTAATGCTAGGTGATAATAAAGTTAAAAATTTATAAGGCTAAGCAAGTGTGCATTGTTCTTGCAAGCATAGATTAGCTCAAGATAAGTTTGATATCTAAACAAATCCAAATCATATTATGTGATATCACCTGTTAAATTCTGCTCCGGACTTGTAATATTTTTATTTTCATACTGTGTTGAGGATTACTTGTGTTCTGTTCTGTGTATTGTATTGTACTGACCCCCTTCTTTTTGACACCCACTGCTCGCCCAACCTACCTGAAAAGGGGTCTTCTCTTTGAATTGCCTTTCCTGAGGTTTCTTCCATTTTTTGTTTCCTTGTCTTCTTAGAGAGTCAAGGCTGGGGGGCTGTCAAGAGGCAGGGCCTGTTCAAGCCCATTGCGGCACGTCTTGTGTGATTTTGGGCCATACAAAAATAAATTGTATTGTATTGTATGTTGCATTATGCATATTTATGTTTTTGACAGTTTTTCGATACATTTGTTGCACTACTGTATTCTCTAGTGCTTTTTGTATTACAAGTCTTATTACCGCACAATGAACAGTTATGTGCCTTGTGTTTTGCATAAAGTATACATGCAGCTGGCTGGCCAGAACAACCACTGGCTTTTGATGCCATGCTTAAATGCTTGGCTGCCATCTACTCTATTTGACATCTGAATGCAGCATGCCAAGAGGTGGCATGCCATATGTTGCTTAAATGCAGCAGGCCAAACCCAGCCAGTGCAACTTGTTGACTGCTTTTGTTCCTTCTGTTGCCTGCAATGTCCTAATAAAGCAGGCCAAAACTAGCCATTGTTGAAAACATATTCTCTCAATTCTGTTTACTCTCTAGATATAGCAGGCCAAAACTGGCCAGTTTCATCAGTTCCATGGTGACATTTGTTGAACATGTGTACCCTATAAGGTATTTAAGGTCTAAATGCAGCAGGCCAAAACTGACAGCGACACTGTAATACTTATTGAACACTTGATGTGCCATCTGATATATTTAACATGTACTTGCATCAGAGCAAAAGTAGTTGGTGGCACTTACTGTACATATTGTATGCTATATGTAAAAGCAGCAGGCCAAAACTGACCACTGTGACATTTTTATTTAAAGACCTGCATTTCATTTGTTGTATTTAACATATAAATGGTACATAGCATAATGGATAGTAGAAGTGTGACACTTGTTGAACACTTGCTTGCTCTCATAGCCTCCATGAATGGATTTCTAGTTTTCTTTTATTTTTATGCTTTTTGTGTACTTTTATTGGGCATGGACACTGGACACTAGTTTAACTCTACTGTATGCTAATATCTCCATCACAGTACTATTGAAATATACTTTTTTGTCATCGATATCACTGTACTGTGGTCATATCAGCACTGTGAAGAGAAGAGCAACCAAGTGCATCCCGGGACTTAAAGGACTCATCCAACTCCAAAAGACTCACAGAATTAAACCTGTTTGGTTTCATGCAGAGAAGATGTAATCCAGTCTTTCAAAATCCTCAAAGGTGTTGCTAAAGCAGCATTCCTTCAAAATTAGGGATGAATCACATACTCGAGGACATCAGTGGAAATTAATGGGAAGTGCATTTAAGACTGAAGCCAAGAAGCACTTCTTTACTCAAAGAGTTATGGGAGTCTGGAACAAACTACTGAGACATATCATTGAAGAAGAAACCTCGACAACCTTTAAAAAGAATCTGGATGAGATATTGGGACAGCTTAGCTATTAACTAAACAAACAAGCTTTGTGGACTGAATGGACTCCTTTCTTTTGTTAAATTACTTTTTCTGAAGGCCACAGCCAAGTTATTTACCAAAATGAAATCTGTTACCAGTTGCTTGATGGAGTGACGTTGTGACATCACATCATAGTGTGAGCTCTATTTAAGAATGACAGCGAGCAACACAAATTATCTGCACATAGAATTCAAATTTAAAAAACACTTTATGTTCTAAGTTAGGAAGTGGTAAAGACAACAGCGAGTTATAACCTTCTTGCAACTTTTATTTTGATCACAATTCAAATTCTGTGTTCAGACTTTCATGCTCGAGTCTTTTTGCTTCCAACCCCCACGACTCATGTTTGTGTATTTGACCTTGAGTCTGCCTTCTCCTTCTGTTACTTCTTAGGTTGAATGCTTTTGTGTCACTCAGAATGTGACTTTCTTTGTTTCATTTTGATTTCTTTAACTGCAAAGAAAGCTGAATTATGCTTCCCTGATTATTTTAGTGCAAGGGTTTCTCCTTATCCTTTATTCCATTTTCTGGTCTTTCTAAGATAAGATCATATGAAATTTGTTGTATTTTCAGTAAAGACTAAATTCAGCAGGCCAAAAACAGCAAGATTTACTCAAAATAATTAAGTGCTATCTGTTGTAATTTATCATTTAAACGCAAAGTGGACATTAAAACAAAGTGGACAGTGTCACTGTGATGCTTGCTGAACACTTGAATGACATTGGTTGTGTTTAACAAATTAAATGCCAAACCAAAACCAAATAGTGGTAATCATGTGTCATAATTTGGGGTTTTGTGATGATTTCTTTCTGTTGTATTCTGAATGTTGCATTTATTTTTATTTTTAAATGTATTCAGAATTTTTTAACATATTCTTTGGCTACCATGTAAAGTTACTGTGGCTGCTATATTATTTTGACTATCAGGATCTGTTGTCATCACTTTGTACCGCTCCTCAAGACCCTTTTTCCACCCTGAGCTTGGCACTATTATAATATTCACTAATGATCCCCTAGAGTGGCAGCAAAAAGCAAAAAAATTGGAGCATGACTGACTAACAGTAATTCCCTACTAGCCACAAAATAAGTACAGAGCACACCAACAAGGATAAAATATATGACTGAAATAAAATTGTACAATACACCGAACAAATAAATCAACTATTTATAAAAATCCCACACTGCAGCGCAATCCCCAAACACAAAACACTCCACTAAAAAAACATGAATACACCAAAAACAATTACAGTGGACCCTTGACTTATGAACTCAATTCGTTCGCGAGGGCTGGTTGTAACTCAAGTTGGTTGTAAGTCAAGACTATTTTTCCCATAAGAAATAATGGAAATGCCCTTAATGTGTTTCGAACCTCCCACAGCAACACTTACTTAACTTTTTTTTAATAAAAAAGAGTTGTATAATGTGCATAATTTACCAAAAACACCAATAATTTTTTTAATGTACTAACCAAAAAGTTCCTAGCCTACCAGAAACAACAATTTCATACTGTACTCACCATTTAAGTTGACATCTTTGGCTTGCAAGAAGGAAGGAGGAGGAGAATGAAATGGAAGGTGGTTATTGTTTCGCGCTTCCTTATACAAATCTTTTCTTTGTAAAATTGTCAAGATGGTGGATTTCGACATGCTGTACATATTAGCGAGATCGGTCACACGAACGCCACTCTCATATTTCCACACAATTTCCTTCTTCGTTTCGATTGTGATCGCTTTCTTTGCCTTCGTTACCTTCTCTTCCTTAGCAATTATCGAAATAAATTAATATAAATCACTGCACTGACTGAAAGTTACGTCCACTAACACATGTATCTGGGCTCCGACTGATGCTTACAAACGCTCTCGGCTGTTTGTTTATAATCGCACAAGCGGATACACGTGACCGCATTCGGGTCGTAACGCAAGATGTTGGTCGTAATTCAAAACAAAAATTTTGGTTGTAAACCAAGATGTTCGCATGTCAGGCCAGTCGTATATCAAGGGTCGACTGTATTATAATGGATTAACTAGAAGTGAGAATAAAGGTTCTTTACACGTCCATCAGTGGAATTACTGTTCTTTTTTTAATGTCATACTGCAATCAATTTCACACAACCTCCTCACACAGGCATGTCAGACCCTCTCCCATATTCTCCATAAAAAGGTAAAAGTACCCTCTATGTGGCCAAGTCCTTTTATCTTCCATAGAAATGAATCTGGGTTCACCTGACATTTTCTGTAGGCAGCGTAGTTTTCCCCATGATATTTATAACTTTCCCTCTGGTGCTGTTCCTTGCCTCTCATCTGCTCTTCCTTGCTACTGCTCCTTCACCTATTTACATATGGTCAGCCCCTCCCCTTTTAGCTTTTATTGGTCATCCGAGTCAGGTGATCCTTTCCGGGAAATCCATAGGTTTCTAATACCTATTTAGATTCTTTTACTGTAATAATGAAAAGTTACAACCAGACAATGACACCAAACGCACATGACAACTGTTACAACTTGACCAGAAGTGATGTGCTGCATGGTGTCACCAGAGTTCATTGATAAAATGGCAGCACCCAGTGTCTTCAAACATCCTACGATGGATTGAAAATTTGTAGTTAGCTATAATAAAGAAAATTTGTTTTATTTTGTTTTATTTATTTATTTTTTGCAGTTTAATTGAATTTCTTCTTGTTCTTTCCCTTGGAGTGTCCATGACGACGACTTTACTTTGGTCCAGTACAGTAATCCCCCCTCCATCGCGGGGGTTGCGTTCCAGAGCCACCCGCGAAATAAGAAAATCTGCGAAGTAGAAACCATATGTTTATATGGTTATTTTTATATATTTTAAGCCCTTATAAACTCTCTCACACTATTATAAACATTTCACGCACAATTATACAGCATAAACCCTTTGTATTCTCTTAGATATTAGGTAAGATTAATTGAAATTATGTATGTAAACACAGTTTACATACAGTAAAACCTAAATATTATTTTAAAGATATCGAGCGTCTCCGATATCACATATGTTACAGCCATTACGACAGAGAGGCCACCATCAATACATACGTACAATGCAAGAAAAATTGTATACAGTAAAATGTGTGTACAGTGACACTAAACTATGTACATGTAATAAGTACTGTATGTAAATAATTAATTATGGTTACTCACCAACACTGACACGACGACTTGTCCGATAACGATGAGTTTAATTTTACTGCACAACAAAGGATAGCGTTACAGCTCTTCTAAAGGAGCCTCTTCAGGTGACTGTGTAGCACCGCCGTTGTTCTTCTTCCATCACTCTTCAATCCAAATCCCTAAAGCAGATTCCATCCAGACTACTGCCTTATCACGTCCACTTGCAACTCGTTTTGCACCCTGGTTAAAGGACACTGCGGCCGTAGATCTTATATGCTTTTCCTCCTTTTTAAATAAAAAGAATCGTGGACTCATTTATGCTGTAATGGTGTCCTGCAGCGGTGTAGCTGTTTCCTTCCTTTAACATATCCAAAACTTTTACCTTTTCTGCAATCATTTGCATCTTAATGCTGAATGAGTGAGATTAGACTTCCTGGTTAATGCAGCACTCCGTCGCTGAGCCAATCAGCAGCACACAGGAACTTAACCGCGTGCTCTGATTGGGTAGCTTCTCAGCCATCCGCCAATAGCGTCCCTTGTTTCAATTCAAATGCGTCCCTTGTTTGAATTCAAATGGGCAAATCAACTGAGGAAGCACACGTACTGTAGACCGCAGACGTCTGCGAAGCAGTGAAAAATCCGCGATATATATTCACATATGCTTACATTTAAAATCCGCGATGGAGTGAAGCCACGAAAGACGAAGCGCGATATAGCGAGGGATCACTGTATTATTTCTTTGTTTCCTGGTGAAGTTTTTCTCACAATATTTCTTTTACTACCTGCCCATAACATTAATACTTTTTAAACATTTGCCTTCCATCTGTTTTACTTAATGCCTAAATTCAGCACTGTCTAAAATAACATCAAGTCGAGATTTAAAGGTCCCTGAAGTCCTACCACACTACTTGGTAATTTATTCCATGTGTTTACGGTTCTTTGTGCGAAGCAAAACTACATTTTTGTGAAATATGCCTTCAAAATGTTTCTAACCGTGTCCCTGTGTTCTTATGAACTGTGATACTGTGACATTTCTTTAATACATTTCATCTGTAAAGTCGAACACCTAAGCACAGCAAGTGAAGACCATGCAATATGCAGTTTGATGGCTTGTTAAATGCCTGGGTGACACCTCGTGTGTGTTTTAAGACAGCAGGCCAAGACTGGCCAGTGACACTATAAGTTTTGTTGAGCACACTTAGAAAAGATCTGCTGTATTTAATGTCTAAATGCAGTAGGCCAAAACTGTCTTGTCGTATTATATTTGTTAATAGCAGTTAACTTAAAGGCAGATGGTTTACTGGGTAAAATATTATATGTTACTTTGAGCTGTGTCAACATGTTTCTTTGTATATCACCACATTTAGCAAGTCATCCGTTTCAATCTGAAAACTGCAGTAAAAGTGTTTACAAAAAGAAATGAAAGGTGTATGTCCGTATTGTATGATGGAGAGAAAATGATTGCTTCTACCACAATATCTAACTGTTTCATTTCATTTTACTGTGATAAGATGATATGCTTCACTATGTATTGGGTAGCATGGTGCAGACTGTGATGGTTTTCTTTTATTACCAATGTTCTTGTGATAGAATTTTATATGAGGGGGAACTCCAGCATTCCTGGCACTGCTAAAAACAAACTTTTAATCACCTTCAAAATACTTCCATTGAGATGCAATACACTCATTTCCCAGCATTTCTTCTTTTGTTACCAAGTCTAGAGACTCCTACATTTTCTTTCTGAATTTCTTCCACGGTAGCAAATCTTCTTCCCTTCAGTTTCAATTTTCATTTTGAGATCAAAAAGAAGTCACAGGGCATGAGATCTGGCGAATATGGGGGGGGGAAGTGAAGCAACAATCACATTGTTTTTTTGTCAGATACTTCTTGACTGACACCACAGAGTGTGCAGTTGTGTGGTCATGGTGCAAAATCCAGTTCTCTGAACTTGTTTGTCCTGATGTCTTCCTGTAGATGCCTCGGGGGTTCAATGTAATGCCACTGATTAACAGTCTTTTCATGGGGAACAGGTCCAGCAGAATCCAAAAACTCAATCATCATCTATGGTGGATTGGAGAAAAATATCGCCCAAGTCAACTACACGATTGTAGAATAAACAGCAGAGAAATGTACTCGCTCAACTCAGCACAAGGCCATTCAGGGGGCTGATTCAGCAGACTTCAGACAGACACTGCATATTTATAAAGCACACGTTTATTTTTCTTTCTCTGCACAATACACAGTCCCGCACAACACACTGTGCTCCTCGCACCAATCACCTTTCCTCCGGACTTCTCTCTCTCTGTCCGTGGGCCGTCTTTCCTCTCTCCACAGGAGCTTCGTCCTGCTCCCACTACCGACTCCAGCTTTCTGATTGGAGGGAGGCGGCCCCTTTTATTCTCACCCAGATGTGCTCCAGGTGCTTGATGTTCTTCCAGCAGCACCCGGAAGCACTCTGGGCATCCCTGGCAGGATCATCCTCCATTTTCCCGGGTGTGGCGGAAGTACACGTTTCCTGGGCTCCCTGAGGCTCGGGGCGCCCCCTGGTGGTGGCCACGGGCCTCCACAAGCTTGAGCCCCCTTGCTCCTCTCCTGTGGTCCTCTCCCGATCCAGAGAGGTTGCCCCCTCGTGGCCCGGAGGATGAATACGCCACCTCCCGGTCCTTCCAGGCATCCCGGCCAGGTCTGTCCCCCAGCCTCCTGCGACAAGGTATATTCAATAACCACATCATACTCTGTGTGGTAAAGCATATGGTGCGGTCCGTGATGATGTAAACCTTTGAAATACATAAATATGGCGTGCTCGGGCTCCATGTGGGTGCAGGTGCACATGAAAAGCATGCATGAGCGACTCCAGAGTGTTGATCAGGAGATCAGCGAGCCCGCATTTACGACTCTCAATTTCAATATTAATGCTGTGGATTCCATGATCGCAGCATCTCTGCCCAAACAGAGTATAAAGAAGCCTAGGCAGGAAACAGGAAGATGAATAAGACTTGAAGAGAAAGAAAGAGAAAGAGACCCAAAGATCGAGAGAGAAGATTGGCGGTTAAAGCAACGAGAAAATGAAATTGAAATGCAGGAGCAAGCCAGAGTTAATGTTTTTTTGTAGAGATGAGAAGCAAGGGGGCAGAGGTTGCTGCTGAAGTAGAAGCAACCACACAGCAGCAGGACAGAGGAGCAAGGCGCATAGCAGGGCTCACTGCTGAATAGCCAGGGTGGTGGCAAGAACTTAAGTCTGTTTTAAAGTTCAACTACACTTGCTGATGGGCGGCTCTGCCTGCTGAGATGACCTGTTCAGGTGAGTGGTAGAAACACAGTTTATAGAGGAAAGCACAGAGGCTCGTGGTTTTTACTGGAAGGATTCTGCCGGTGATTTTAACCTCATTTTATGGATATATTTATTGTTCCTTATTGGCTTTTAATCTCACATTTTTATGGATTAATTTTTTACTTTATTTATTTACTGCACTGTTTGCACCTTTTTGTAGACAATAAAAGCACAAATCACCTTCTCTTGTTGGTTCTGTATTCTCCTTAAATGGTTCATCTCAGTCATGACTGTTGATGGACCTGGGTTCATGGAGTATGGCAGCTGCAACCAACCTGAAATGTCAACCTCCTGTGCTACTGACTGATCCTGGGAATTTTCTGACTCCACCCCCCCTCTATGTTTTGAACAGTGGTATCCTAATGCTTGACCCGCATCAAGACGCAAGGAGCTGTCCACTTGTTAGACATTCTAAAATCAGTGTAAAATGTGTTAATACAAAAAACAGTAAGCTATATGTGCTGGTCATAAAATTAGAATATCATGACAAAGTTGATTTATTTCAGTAATTCCATTCAAAAAGTGAAACTTGTATATTAGATTCATTCATTATACACAGACTGATGTTTATTTCTTTTAATGTCGATGATTATAACTGACAACTAATGAAAGTCCCAAATTCAATATCTCGGAAAATTAGAATATCAATTAAGACCAATGCAAAAAAAGGATTTTTAGAAATGTTGGCCAACTGAAAGGTATGAACATGAAAAGTATGAGCACGTACAGCACTCAATATCTAGTTGGGGCTCCTTTGGCCTGGATTACTGCAGCAATGCGGCGTGGCATGGAGTCGATCAGTCTGTGGCACTGCTCAGGTGTTATGAGAGCCCATGTTGCTCTGGTAGTGGCCTTCAGCTCTTCTGAATTGTTGGGTCTGGCGTATTGCATCTTCCTCTTCACAATACCCCATAGATTTTCTATGGGGTTAAGGTCAGGCGAGTTTGCTGGCCAATCAAGAACACAGATACCATGGTCCTTAAACCAGGTACTGGTAGCTTTGGCACTGTGTGCAGGTGCCAGGTCCTGTTGGAAAATGAAATCTGCATCTCCATAAAGTTCGTCAGCAGCAGAAGCATGAAGTGCTCTAAAACTTCCTGGTAGATGGCTGCATTGACCTTAGACTTAAGAAAACACAATGAACCAACACCAGCAGATGACATGGCACCCCAAACCATCACTGACTGTGGAAACTTTACACTGGACCTCACGCAACGTGGATTCTGTGCCTCTCCTCTCTTCCTCCAGACTCTGGGACCTTGATTTCCAAAGGAAATGCAAAATTTACTTTCATCAGAAAGCAGCAGTCCAGTCCTTTTTGTCTTTACCCAGGCGAGACGCTTCTGACACTGTCTCTTGTTCAAGAGTGGCTTGACACAAGGAATGCGACAGCTGAAACCCATGTCTTGCATACGTCTGTGCGTGGTGGTTCTTGAAGCACTGACTCCAGCTGCAGTCCACTCTTTGTGAATCTCCCCCACATTTTTGAATGGGTTTTGTTTCACAATCCTCTCCAGGGTGCGGTTATCCCTATTGCTTGTACACTTTTTTCTACCACATCTTGTCCTTCCCTTCGCCTCTCTATTAATGTGCTTGGACTCAGCTCTGTGAACAGCCAGCCTCTTTAGCAATGACCCTTTGTGTCTTGCCCTCCTTGTGCAAGGTGTCAGTGGTCGTCTTTTGGACAACTGTCAAGTCAGCAGTCTTCCCCATGATTGTGTAGCCTACAGAACTCGACTGAGAGACCATTTAAAGGCTTTTGCAGGTGTTTTGAGTTAATTAGCTGATTAGAGTGTGGCACCAGGTGTCTTCAATATTGAACCTTTTCACAATATTCTAATTTTCCGAGATACTGAATTTGGGACTTTCATTTGTTGTCAATTATAATCATCAACATTGAAAGAAATAAACATTTGAAATATATCAGCCTGTGTGTAATGAATGAATCTAATATACAAGTTTCACTTTTTGAATGGAATTACTGAAATAAATCAACTTTGTCATGATATTCTAATTTTATGACCAGCACCAGTATATGTTGATTCACATAGGAACAGCAAAACATGTCAGCTTGCTAATTAATTGCAGAGTTTACTGAAAAACATCAAAAAAAAAAAAAAAAAAACATGCAGTGGAACAGAGTAGAAATGGCAGCCACAGCTAGATCTGAGGTCCCATGGCTTCCAGCTTTCTAAAAGACATGTCCTTCTTACTGTCTTCTGGAAGCTCAGAGGCTCTGGTGCAAAGCAGTGAGTGACATACAACAGTATTCTGTTTGTATTCCCCATGGAGATCCTTAGTGTAGGTGGAGGGGTACAGTGTTAGTTTTACTCTCCCTGAACTTTCCATGCAGGCGGCGGTCAACAGTTTAAGAAAAGGGAGCGCTCAGCTATTAGCATTAGATGTTGTCCTAGTGATAGATAGCAGACTGTCTCATCTGTTTTCCTTTTTCTTTTAACTATAAGATGCCAGATTATTCTAGTGGAGATGAAGAGGGTTGTGATTTGAAATCGCATCTGCTTTATCAGGTCTGTTTCAGAAGTTCCAAGACCAAATGGCTCTCGAATGGCCTTGTAGTGAGCATCTGGGGACCTGATCTCCGATTTCTCTTCTAATGGATCTGAACACTGAATGCTGTCATTCCAACTCACGTCTTTGAATTTCTGTCATGAAAGGTTTTGTGGTGGTGGTTTAGTGTGCTAGCCTGGTGTTATTTACTATACGAACCCTTTCACATTTTAAGAATTAAAATGGATGACAGTTTACATGGCGGTGCAGTGGTTAGAGCTGCTGCCTAACATCTTCGGAGTTTGATTCCTGGCCAAATCAATGCCTGCGTGCAGTTTGCATGAACTCCCTATATGTTGTTATGGTTTTTCTGGGCACTTCCAAAGATGTGCCAGCTGGATTACTGGTTCATTTCGGGTATAAATGATTGTGCCCTGTGGAAGACATGTCATGGGTGGTCCTCATTACTGGTGATACAGGTTACCGCTCGCAAGAACCCTGAAATGGAGACAGTTGGTTAGAAAAATGAATATATAAACATCAAATTTACATGAATAAAGACAGAAGGCTGATTATATTCATATATTCAGAGAGAGGATGCATTGAGTTAAAACTGCCTGGACCCAAAGGATTAATAACATACTGTAATTCATTAGAAATGTCTCCAATGTAAGACAATAGCAATATTTATCCTATCTTTTCATTGAAAGTAATGGATGAACATAATGTTTTTTGTAAACCTCAGGAAGACGTCTGTTGTCACATTTAATAAGCTTCAGGAAACATATGGCAATGAAAGCATTTTGTGGATGCTAGTGAATGTGTAGCAAATAAAAACTATCCTTTTAAAGCTCCTGTGCATACTTTATTGATGCATTCATTCACCGAATCTACTTATTCAAACATCAGCCCATGGAGAGGTGGAGATGATCTTGATGGTGATGGGTGGAAGGTGGGCATCAATGTTAGTCTTATACCAGGTCAGTGTGGAATCGACATTTAGCTTAACATGAGTGTGAGACAAAAAACCACGAGAAAAACCATAAGTGCGGGGTTGACAGGACTTGATCTGAACCCAGACCCTTAAAACACTGTAGTTCATCATTATGACCCCTCAAAAGCACATTGGTGTCTGCTTTCACGGGTGCATGTTTATAGAAGAGTTTTAGCGCCAGTAAAGCTTTGTCTGTTGCTTGTGATGTATCACATCGTCGCTTTCATGGCATGGCACAGTGTTCTACTTATGCAGTGTGTGCGATTTGCCCTCTTTCTACAGTCTGACAGGACACAGTGAGAAGAATACTGGCCAGTACCTATAAAGGATCTCCTGAGACTTACTGCTGACAAATATGTTTAAATGTTGTTTAGCAAACATTTCCCAACCATATTGACAGGACAGTGTAGAAAGTTTAGTTTATCGTTCAAAATACCATATGATTACTAATTTATGATTCCATTCATTTTTGGACTTAATCCAGTTTTAGTTTACACAGGGTAGATCTTTGCAGGATTCAGTTGTGGACATGCCAAAGGAAACTCATGTATAAACTCACATTCTCTTTTGCTAGAACAATCTTGACAAGAACAGGCCATTCAGCCCAAGAAAGCTTGCCAATCCTATCCAGTTAATTCTTCCAAAATAACATCAAGTTCAATTTTGAAAGTCCCTAAAAGTCCTACTGTCTACCACATTACTTGGTCACTAATTCCACTTGTCTGTGATTCAGTGTGTGAAGAAAAACTTCCTAATGTTTGTGCAAAATTTACCCTTAACAAGTTTCCAACTCTGTCCCCATCTTCTTGTTGAACTCATGTTAAACTCACAGTCTCGAGCCACTGGATTAATTCGCTTCATAATTTTAAACACTTCACTCAGGTCTCCTCTTAATCTTCTTTTGCTTAAACTGTAAAGGCTCAGCTCTTTTAATCTTTCCTCACGCCTCATCCCCTGTAGCCCTGGAAACAGTCTAGTCAATCTTTAATGGACATTACCAGTTCTGCTATGTCCTTTTTGACGCTTGAAGTCCAGAACTGCACCAGTACTCCAGATGAGGCCTCACCAGTGTGTTATAAAGCTTCAGCAGAACCTCCTTGGACTTGTACTCCACACATCAGGGTGCTATATAACCTAACATCTTGTTAGCCTTCTTAATGGCTGCTGAACACTGTCGGGAAGTCGATAGGTTAGAGTCCACTACGACTCCTAAATCCTTCTCATAAGGTGTACTCTCGATTTTCCGTCCGCCCACTGTGTATTCAAACCTAACATTTTGACTTCCTATGTGTAATACTTTACATTTACTGACATTAAATTTCATCTGCCACAAATTTGCCCAAGTCTGTCTGCTGTCCAAGTCCATTTGTAATGATACAATGGATTCTAAATTACCTGCCAATCCACGTATCTTGGTATCACCTGCAAACTTAACCAGTTTGTTGCTTATATTCCTATCCTAATCATTTCTATATATTAAAAATAGCAGCAGCTCCAGCACTGACCCCAGTGGACACCACTCCTAACATCGGTCAATTCTGAGAAGGTTCCTCGCACCATCACCCTCTACTAACACCCTGAACTCCCACTTCATTAAGTTTGATGCCCAAACTATCATGCGGCACCTTATCAAATGCTTTCTGAAAGTCCATAGAAATAATGTCATATGCTTCACTTGGATCACATCCTTTTGTTGCTTTACCATGTGCCAATTTAGTGCTGCCAGATTACCTAATCTGTATCATGTGGTGTGAGTGCTATGTTGGATGGACTGGTGGCCCAACCAGGATAGTAGCAACTTCCTTGCCAGGGCAAGAGGCCAAAATTGAAGGACAGGGATGGCCTGGTGTCCCATCAAGGAAGGGTGCCAATTACTTGTCAAGATGGGAAACCTGCTTGGAAGAATAGAGGGTGGTTGCTCCTGGGAATTATGTCTTCCCAACCATGCACACGATAGCAGCATCCCACTGGTGGTGCCACCAGGGGAAGCTGCATTGGAATATTATACCCACGTTTTGTGTCTGGAAAATCCCCAAGTGTTTCCAGCATGCAATGCTGTGGCACAGGAAGCACTCCCAGGTCTGACGTAAAAGAAGCCGAGTTTCCTGCATTAGTAGTCAAAGTCGGGAGGACAGTGGATGAGACTACATGGGAGGTGTGGTGGCAAGAGAATATATTGTACTATTGTGGGAAAGGATTTGGAAGTCTTTGAAGGTATTGTAAAATAAAATATCTTCTGTATGAATCCAGGATGCTACCGTGTAGTTGGGTCACAAGGTTTAAAGACTCAGTTGAAGAAACTGAAGGGGTCTGAATACTTTCTAAAGGCACTGCATGAAGACACTGAGGTATTGTTTCAGACAATATTATGCAATGTTAATAAGAATAGGCTGAACACAGAGAGAGATCAAAACTGGAACCCGACAAAGACCCTGTTTGCTATGAAGCAGGCTTCACAATTACTTGCAAATGCATGTGAGTTTTGTCTTTTTTTAATAATTTGAAGTTGTCTTTAACTGATTTTTGTTATGTTCTTACATTTCAGTAGAAATGACAACACTTTGTCCACATGTTCCCTTGATTTCACATATCAGTGGCGGGTCTTTTAAAGTCATCATTTTTAGTAGCTTTGTTGCATATCCCTTGCATGCAATGACTGCTTGAAGTTTGTGATTCATAATAGAACAATTACTACCATAAAAACGAAAGATATAAACAAACCTGCTTACTGAGAGAGTTACCATGCTTTCGTTTTTTTCTATAAAAATGTTTTTTCTATAATAATTGTTGTTTTATTAAAAAAATCACAGAGTGGAATAATTATTATAGATTTTTTCTTTTATATTCATTGATTATTCTGTAAATAATCTAATGGTTTCTGCTTACTCTATTTTTTGGTCTGCAATTTACAGAAATCACCAGGTTCTGAGAATCTTCTCTGCCAAGCCTCTAATGCGGCCATCTTCAGCTCCTGCTTGTCCGCTTAAGTTTTCTCTTCAGTACATGGAAGGCCAGCTCAATTAGCTTTGTAAAACTCCTGTGTTACCTCATTAGTATGTGATGCACAAACCAGTGTGTTTCTTCATGCCAGTCCCAAGCCTGGATAAATGGGGAAGGTCATGTCAGGAAGGGCATCCGGTGTAAACTTTTGCCAAATCAATATACGGACAACAATACAAATTTCCATACTGGATCGGTCGAGCTCCGGGTTAACAATGACTGCCACCGCAAGAGTGAAAGGGAAGGTCTACAGGACAGTAGTGAGACCAGCTATGTTATATGGGTTGGAGATGGTGGCACTGACCAGAAAGCAGGAGACAGAGCTGGAGGTGGCAGAGTTAAAGATGCTAAGATTGGCATTGGGTGTGACGAGGATGGACAGGATTAGAAATGAGGACATTAAAGGGTCAGCTCGAGTTGGACAGTTGGGAGACAAACTCAGATAGGCGAGAATGAAGTGCCGTTGACTGAAGTTGAAGGCATTTACTGGAACTTGAGCAGATCAGATATTTTTATACACCTCAAAATTCATTGTGCCACTGCTGTTAGCACTTGCATCATCAGTGAAGAGAAGTGTGCTAGAACTTGGCAACCATACATGCCCAAGCCATAACAAACACCCCCCCCCCCCCCCCCCCCCCATGTCTAAGAGATGATGTGGTCTCTATAGTTCCTTTTTGTCTCTTCACTTTTAACCCATGGTGCCATCTTGCTGTCTTGTCCACCCGTAGTTAGGGACGTGTTCATTGGTTGCTGGGCGATGTATCCTGGAGGTCACACTGTGTGACTCCATCATCTCTAGAATTCATAAGCTAGCAGCACAGAGCATTCATGATTTTATTTTGTGGACACAACCTTTGACCTAATGTTTTTGTTTGGGCATTTAAAAGAATTTGTTTTCTGACTTTTGACTGTATTGATTTCAATCCACAATGAAACACAAAATGGCAAAAAAGCCTTAAAATAACAAATAAGCCAGACCAGGACGTTGTTTAAGCCTCTGAAACAGGCCTCATCATAGACATGTGCACCACACTTCAAGGTAGAAGTAAATCTACACCTCACAAAATCTTCATTTCTATGTTCTTTTAGTATTCCTGGTTGGTTCAGCATATTTAAGATGAATCTGGTGTGGCTGATACTGAACTGGAAGAGTTTGGAGTAGTAAATGCTATGAGGCACTTGATGAACTTCTCCATGCTCGTTGTCTTTCTCAATAATAATAATTCATTACATTTATATAGCACTTTTCTCAGTACTCAAAGCAATATCCACACAGGGAGGAACCGGGAAGCGAACCCGCAATCTTCCACAGTCTCCTTACTGCAACGCAGCAGCACTACCACTGCGCCACCTGTGTCAATGAAGCCTGTGGTGTATAATTGGTTGCCCTCTGCTCATAACTGGACTTATGTCAGTCATTTCAACTCCTCAATATGCAGGGGCAAACCTTTAACTGAGTGCAAAACTGAAATTTGTAACCAGTAGCCCCCTAACACATTAAAGCAATAACTGGTCTGATTATTATCTTAACCTGCTTTTAGGTTGAAACCCCTGGGTTCAGAAGCACTGAGCCAAATTGTTTTGTGGTTGGGAGAGCACAGTAATTCTCTGTTCTTCTGTTATTATGTTTTTTTTTATTTTTGTCACCTTTGTCACTTGCATCTCATTGGTAACTGTCAATTGGTTAAGAAAACAAGAAGCAATTATGAATTGGGAATCTGAACAAACGAGTTAATGAAAATGAAGGCCAATGAGCAATATTTGGCTTTCAACTTTGACATTTTATCCACCAACTGTCACTAAGGCTCTCAAAGGCAGAACTCGAGCACCCCAGTTTAGTTCCATCCTGTAATCTGATAAGATCAGCTGAACGAATTCCACCACTGCTGCTTCTTCTTCTTTTCTTGTGCCCTCTTTCTATGGATGTTGATTTTTTTTTTTCATTGTCTAGAGTTTCTATTCCAAGACATCACATTGTCCATCTCTTGTGATGGTTTGGTGCGATTCAAACCGGTGTTGGAATAAGCTGCTTTGAAATGATATAATAATAAATAATTCTTTGCATTTATATAGCGCTTTTCTCACTACTCAAAGCGCTCAGCAATTGCAAGTTAAGGGCCTTGCTCAAGGGCCCAACAGAGCAGAGTCCCTATTGGCATTTATGGGATTCAAACCGGCAACCTTCCGATTGCCAGTGCAGATCCCTAGCCTCAGAGCCACCATTTGTTAAAAGCAGATGATGTAAGGTGCCATCACACAGCTCTTCCATCCTGGGTGGATCCCTTGCTGGCATTCATTCTGAACACTCCAGTATTCACCCACAGTTATATTGATTGGTGCCAATAAATTGTGAGGTGAGTGTGGATATATGTGTGAGAGTCCTGTCCACGGTTTGTTTCTGGCTTATTCCCATCACTGCTGAAATATGCCCCAGGCTTAGAGAAAGGCTGGGTGGGCATGGTGCCAAGAACAGCATATCAATGGAGGTGCCTTAGATTGAGTTATAGTGATATCAACACCAGTGGGGGAGTGCTGAACCAAAGGATAGAAAGCCCTGAAATCACTCTGGATAAACGACTTGTTTTTTACTGCATTAAATATCATCATAAAGTGCTATAACAATGAGTAGAATTGGCAGGAGGCAAGAGAGCATTTGGGCGCACCATTTTTTCTGGACTTCTCGTATCCCTGCATCTGCTCACAGACTAATGTCATTTGCACATGTGTGTAAAGACAACGTATATGCATATAACGCGGGGGTGTCAGACGCCATTCCCGGAGATCTACCATTTTTGTTCCGGCCAAACTCTTATCATAGGCTAATTATGCTTCATACTGAAAATGGACTCAGCAGGTGGGTTTAAATAAAGTCTGCAAGATGTCTTTACAGGTCTTGTTTTTAGCACATATTATTTCAATTCTGTCTCTTCAGGGATCTGCTCCATTATTTCTATTTAAATAATTTTTAGACTAATTATAGCCATCTCTGATGTGCAGGCACAGGCTCATAGGGTGAGACATTCATCATACACTAGACCAGTGTTTCCCAACCTTATAGCTATAGCGGCATTGCAAGTGAAAGTGTTCCGATCCTTCATCCCTGTTACTGCTCTGATGATGCTTGATTCACAGCTGTGGCATCTCATGTGGATTGTGGCTAACCTTGGGTGAAACCCCATTTACCTATCCATTGATTGTGCTCGATTCACAGCGGCAGGTGGATTATGGCTGACCCCGGACATAACTCCATCCACCAGTCCGATGATCATGCTTAATTCACAGTGGCAGCATCACGGTTGATCCTGGATGACCTCCCCAACTGCCACGCTGCTTGATTCGCCAAGGAGGAAAAGCACAGCTGATCGCGCGTGATTCATCTAATGCCCTGCTGATTGTGCACGACCACCCCATACTTTGACCGAAGGGGGTGACCCCACTTAGACAATCTCACTAAATTCACAGTGGAGATCAAAGCCCCAAGGTAGGCTGTGAACACACTGTCATGTTCAAAACTGGGGTGACACGTCAAAGGATGGGAAACACAGCACTAGATAACAAACTTTTACAAACATTAGGCGTCCTGAAAATATTTTGATGATTATGGCCTTTCATCAGCCTGTGTACTCCCCAGATCCACAACCTAAAGTTGATAATGTTGGTAAGGCTGTTTTGAATATCGTCACCCGATTGCTATCTTCAGAGCCATGAGTAAGCTTCAAACTGCCTTTCACTATCCTGGGCTATTAATTTGTGTGCTCTTCCATCTGCTTGTTGTCTTTCTTTCTAACCCTATATATTGAAACATTTATTTATAGGGGTCAAAATACCAAATATTCTATAGAATTCTTTTCTATGAGAATAAGGTTTCCATTATTTGATTTTCCTTTTTTTTTGGCTTTGCTGTTCCTATTCAATTAGTATTGCTAGGCAACAGATACTAATAGGAGGGGCTAAAGGCAAATTATAGGCAAAAGGGGTGGAGCTGGAACCTAACCCAGACACATAAAAATAATAATAATTCATTACATTTATATAGCACTTTTCGTAGTACTCAAAGCGCTATCCACACAGGGAGGAACCGGGAAGCAAACCCACAGTCTCCTTACTGCAAAGCAGCAGCACTACCACTGCGCCACCTGTGAGGATGTACGGGTCTGTGACGGTAATGTATTACTTCAAAATATTTGACCACTATAATTTGACGTGAGATAAGTGCTTGCAGTGGAGTGGGGGTATCTCAGAGGCTAAGTATCTGTGCTGGTATCTGGAAGTAATCCTCATTACTGCCAAAGGGGATCCTACTCTTCTGGGCCTTTGAGCAAGGCCCTTAACCTGTAGTTGTTGCAGGGGCGCTGTACAGTGGCTGAACCTGTGTTCTGACCCCAAGGGGTATGCAAAACAAGAAATTTTACAAGGTGAAATAAAGAACAACAACAACAAAAAGTTTGACTCATGAATCCCAACTCCCACTACTGTCATACCTCATTTACTAGCTTTAGACTCATCGCTTCAGATGTTAGGACCTTGCAAATTTACAAACATAATCTGCTCCCTTCTTTAACGTTTCCCACTTCACTATTTCAAGTTGAACCCTAGATGGTACAAGTTTGTCTCTCTTAACATATGTGAGAAACATTCTCTTTTTGCCCATTTCAAACCGCAAATATTGCTCTACCAGGCCATTACTGAGAGAGTTCCCATCTCAAGTCTGATCCTGGTACCCTCGTTAAAACCTGCATGCCAGCCATTTTAATCAAATTATACCAACCAAAAACATTCCCACTCGTGATAAAGCTAAAAAAGCATTGGTTGCATCAGCTTCTTTTTCATGACTGACCTAAAATGCTTTCAGCATGCACCTTACCACTTGATACTTAAAAGCTATCTCTGAATAAATGAATTGATTTGCTGAGTTTGAGAGACTACATCCAGGATGATTAAGTAAATAAATGTGTCTGTATGCAATGTAAAGACTTAAAATTGAATAAAACTGGACTAAAACAAATTCACACAGTTATTGTTATAGATCACTTTTCTGTTAAATTTAGTACTTCTTTTGTAAAATTTAAAAATTACTATTCCAACCGTGAGTTGACAGAATGTTAAGCTGTTACTTCTTTAAAGTAAGTCCCAGACATGGCATGCTTTGACAGAATTTTGTTATATGTAGAGCATAAATACACGCTTCCTTAAATTGAAATTTTACTGTTTATTTATCTCCGTCATATAAACTGTTTGAAATCTCAGCGGCTGCCTCTTGTATTTAGGCTTCTCGATTCTCTTGGGCCCAAAAGTGAGACTCTGGAGTAATGGCAACATCCAACAAAGCCTTCACAGCTGCTGGCATTTCTGACATGCTTTTCATCTAAAAAAATTGAAATGACAAATTGTTTGCTTCAGAGAATATTAGTTGCCTTCAACTCGCATTCCTTTAGCAGTAAGGCTGACTTCAGTGAAAAAATATGTTGAACAATCTGTGTGTCGAAGTGTCTAAGGATTTAGTCTGTAACCCATAAGGTCATCAGGGCAAACAGCATCCGTGTTTCCTCGTATGATCTTGAACAGGTCACCTAATCCAACAGTAGTCTAATTGTATGAGTAAATGGTCTTGTGCTGAAGTCTGGGAGAGCATTCATCATGAAAAACATTCCATTGAGAGAATGGGCAGTATGGTGGCACAGTGGTTAGTACTTTCACACTGTCCATTGTGACAAGAAGTGACCCGAGACACTGTAAAGGTTTGGGGCAGCCACCTGTATAATGTGTTCCTGGCTGCAAAAAGTAAAAAGGTTGGTAGCAAGTAAAATTTACAAGACAGAGTCCAAAGCAGAACTGAATTCCAGAGGAAGGGAGAGAGGCTTTATAGGAAGTCTGGGGGGCACGCCACTTCTGGTCATCCTCGGGGCCGGGCCCAGAAGTGGCGTGTCCCGAGTCGAGGCAGTGGCTCCTGGTGGGATTTCCCGGGAAAGGTCTGCAGGGAACTTAGAAAGAGTGTTAGTGCACCCCGCCACCTCCTGGACAGACGTGTTACCGTTATTCTCCAAGCCCTTCAGCTGCCTCCTATTCACATGTGTGTGACACCATCTATTTTCCAAACCTAATTTTGCTAGCACAAAGTGGCATTTCATGCAAGACAGGAATTAATGTTGAATATGAAAATCACTTAGGAGGACATCTGAGCATCCAGAACAATTTGGAAGAGTGTCAATAATAACTGCACTTCAGAACAGGTGAAGCTAAGCATGTACAGGCCCAGCCAGTACATGGATAGGAGACCATCTACAACTACAACAACATTTATTTCTATAGCACATTTTCATACAAATTATGTAGCTCAAAGTGTTTTACAAAATGAAGAAAGAAAATAGAAAAAATTTTAAAATAAAATTAGGCAACACTAACTAACAAAGAATAAAACAAGGTCCGATGGCCAGGGAGGACAGAAAGATCAAAAAAAAAAAACTAAATCTGCAGGAGGTCCGAGGCCATGAGACCACCCAGCCCCCACTAGACATTCTACCAAACAGAGGAAAAAAGCTTGGGTTGCCGCTGTAAGAGGTGTTGGTGAGGCCAGCAGGGGGTGCTTACCCTGTGGTCTGTGTGTGGACCCCAATGCCCCAGTGAAGTGATGGGGACACTGTGTTGTAAATATGGCACTCTCCTTCGGATGAGACATAAAACTGAATCCTGAATCTCTGTGGTCATTAAAAGTCCCTGGGCATCTTTCAAAAAAGAATAGGGTGCATCCGAATGTCACGGCCTTGTCCATTCTGACCACATGATCATCCTCTATCTGTAATTGTCTGTTTCTCTCACTCCTTCACATCCTAACAACTAATGTGCGGGGAGCATACTGGTGCAATAATGGCTGCCGTTGTATCGTTGAGGTGGGTGCTGCACATTGGTGTTGGACGAAGTGGCTACCCTTTGTCTATCTAAAGTGCTTTGAGTAGCAAGAAGAGTGCTAAAAAAATGTAATATAGTTAGTTACTGTGACGATGCGGGTTCGTGAATGTTCCCATCTTCCGTATGGGAGCCCTTAAACCCAACACCGTCGGTAATGCTACCGATGAGCTAAGCAGTGAGGCAACAACATAGCAAGGGGATGGTGCAAAAGTGTCAAGTGCTTTTATTAAAACAATCAAAACAATGTCCAAATAAATAAGGTGCAGTGATTCAAAAATCTTCATTAAATAAATAATCCATAAAAACAAAACGTGGAGGTTTAAAAATCAATAAACAAAAATAATAATCCTTTAAAAGACGATGAGGTTAAAACGTTGGAAGCAATCTCTTTAAAACACAACGCCCGGTGTGTTCGTCTAACTAGTGACTCCCCTGCTTCTCCCTATCCAGGCTTTGCAACAGGGGGAGCCACTCTACCTGCAGCTGACCTTCTTTCCACTTCAGAACTGGTCTGGAGGCCTCCCGATCCCTGGCTTCGATCGTGCACTCAACCCAGACTGGGACTAGGCTTCTCTCCAACAGCCAGGACTCTCATGCTGGAGATTATCTTCCTAAATCTCCCGACTCCCGTTGTCTTCCATGGCGAGCCACCCCCCTCGCTAGTCACTCCCGCTCCTCTCAAAATGCTCAGCGGGAGCGACCACAATCAACTGCCCTAGGTGTTGGATAAACACCTTGCTAGGGCCCACAGTCCAACTGCACTCGAGCCTGCTCTCGCTCGTTCGCTCGTTCTCCTTCGCTTTCTCTCTCACACCGGCTTTCTCCTCATTTCCTTCCAGCAACCTCCATATTTTCCTTTCTTTTCTTTCTTTCTTCTCTCTCCTTTAGCTGACTCGCGCTTCTATTTTATCAAGAGGGCATGGCAGCTGTAGCAAATTAGCAGCCCCAGGAACAATCACGGTTGCGGGCGGGCGGTCTCTCACCTGTGCACTTAGGTGAGAAACTCCCACACCGTGAATCGCCCTGAGAACTGCTTCAGCCACACAACCACCATGCCCCCTCACCAAGCCACGGTTATTTATTTAAAGCTGGACTTTAACGGGAGCTGGGGACCCACTATACCACAGGTACTTATTTATTTATTTATTTAATTAATTATTATTATTACTGTTATACTGTATATGCACGTTTAAATGATGCATCATTTGGGTAATAGGATGACATTATATAGTTTGTTTTTAACAAAACATGATTGTAGTGAATGTAATACTGTGTATTATAAGACAGAACACCTCCATGATAGAACAAAACATGTACCTATTATAATAGATGTGAACCTGAGCATTAACTTGAAATTCCAAAGTTTATTAAAATAAAATAATTGAATAATCAAAGATGAATTGTACAATTAACAAAAGGAAGAAATGAAAAGTATCAAAATAAAGGCAAAGGGGTCAGCCCTGTTGCTTCACTCTGTACTTCTTGCCCCGGCCCAACACGTTCTTGTTCACTAGCGCCTTGTATCCAAATTGCCTTCTAAAATCCTATCTCATTTCCTGTCACCTTGGAAGGTGAATGCTTTGCTATTAATCTTGACTAAGGACTTTAGGTGTCTGTAGTCGGAATAGAGCATTAGAACATTAGAGCAATTTTAATGAAAACAGGCCATTTTAATCCAAAAAAAGCTCATCAATCCTATACACCTAACTTCTCCAAAATGTGTTTTCAATGTCCTCAATGTCCTACTCTTTAGTACACCCCTTTGTAACTTATTCCATGTAATGTCCCACTCTCTACCAGACAACTTGGCATCTTATTCAACGTAATGTTTCACTCTCTACCACACTACTTGGTAGATTATTTATTAAATATAATGTCCTACTCTCTACCACACTACTTGGTAGATTATTCAATGTAATGCCCTACTCTCTACCAATCTAGTTGACATTGACATAAGTGCCTGCAGTGCAGAAACCTATCTTGACTCATGATGCATGATTCCCACTACTTCTTGCATATCCTACTCTCTGCCACACTACCTGATAACCAATTCCATGTATCTGTGATTCTTTATGTGAATAAATACTTTGTGCAACATTTGCACATTCATGTACTTTCCATCAGTGTCTCTGTGTTCTTGTTGATGAATTCATTTTAAAGTACCAGCTTACATCCACCCTACTAATTCCCTTCATAATTTTGAATGCTTTTATCTTGTCATGTCTTAATCTTTACTGAAACTTGTGGGCAAAAATGCATGTCCTCAGCATGAGTGAGCACTTGGTCCTATCTGGGGAGAATTCCTCCTTAAATCAAGTACCATTTGCTCTGTTGTGGTGACTTTCTGGTCAAATAGTGCAATGTCGACGGCACTGGCGTCCTTACCCTTGATTATGTAGAAAATACAAAGAAGTTGGGCAAATAAGCAAGGTCACTGAGAGACTGTCACTTGATATAAACTGCAGTGTAATCTTCATAAAACAAGTCTGTGATCCAGATTTGACTGATTGACCAATTTCTTGGTGATTTGGGAATGTTGCATGGTGTTGATAAATAGAAACTTGGCGTGGACTCAGATATCTACAGGTTTGTGGTGTCAAGTAGGAGTGGTGTTGCATCACCCACTCCTCTCGTACAATGGTGCACAAACTGGAGAGGATACAAGCAGAATCTTGTGACATACACAATGTGACACTTGACCAACTTGTTGTTAGCATAGGCCCCTGGCTATTGAAGAAATGAGGCATGTGATTTTTGGAATGGGCATGATGGTCAATGTTTTCTCTTATAGCAGGAATTGCCTGTTGTCCAGCAAGCACTTGGGCAGCTGTAGTAGAAATTCACTGAACTGTGAACCCCAGTGCCTGAGAGGGTCCTGTCGCAGATATAGTGTAGTGCGGGGCAGCTGTGTCACCAGCAAGGAAATGCTTAGCCCCTGTCCGTCACAGAGAAGCTGGCCAGGAACCCGGAGCCTCACAATTTGTAACTAGAAGCTTATCCAGTTAAGCTAAAGAGACAAGCAAGCAGGTATTTTAACTGCTACTGCAACTGCAATGGTATCATATGAACCAGCAGCAAGCTTCCACTCAGCCTCACTGCCCTTTAATACACACTGGTACACTGTCCTGCAAAATATAATTACATTTTTTTTTATTATTTTTGTAATTATTAAAATTACCCACTAATTTGCTTATTACTTTAGCTTTTACCATTACATGGTAGCAGAACCTATCCTTGTGTATAGCAGGTAGCAAACCTGGAGAGGAAGCCATTTCATCACAAGTACACTCACTTATCTAGGGCTAATTTAAAACTGCGAGTTAGTTAAGCAGCAAATCACAGGACTGTAGTAAAAATGACAATTATATATATATATATATATATATATATATATATATATATATATATATATATATATATATATATATATATATATATTAAATTTGTATTATGATAATTATGGCAAATACTATAATTCCATTCATTCTTTATCCACTTACTCAAATTGGGAGGTCACAATTGGGAGGCAGAGCTTATCTGCTGTTATGATACAAAAAAGGCAAGATAAAAGGTTGAGGATTCCCCATGGTACCTCATTTAATGTCCAAAAAAATAAATAAAAATCTGCTAATAAGTAAAAAATGAAAGGTTTGCAACCATTATGGCCCAAGGTCAGAAGATCTTAAGTAGGATATGCTTATGAAGTTGGAGCTCTGACTTCATGAACAGCGATTTACAGTCCCTCAATTTCTTAAATATGTTGCAATGCAGAAGAGGTGAGACTTCAGGAGGTGAAAATATGTCACAGGTCTTCTGGATAGCCGGCTTCAGTTCCATAGGTTAAAAGGCAGAACAAGTCAATAACTTTGCTTCCCCACTCTCCATTATCCTTATATCATTAGAGCACAAGTACAAGTACAAGTACTTGATTTCCAAGTACATGTGTCCAGTAACTATAAGGTAAGAGTTGACCCAGAATAAAGTGCCACTCCATCCATCATAGGGGACCCAATCAGGGTCAGTCTTAAGTTATCCTGACTGTGTGAGGGGATCACATCCTTTAGAAATTATTACTTCTTCTGTCCCCTCATCTCTTCCCACTTTTATGTAGAGACAACGGTTTAAAAGATTTGTCTGAAGTTCTACAGTCCATCCTGATGCTAACCCTCTCTACCTATCTTGGCCTTTGGACTGGAACCAAGTAAGGCTGGTTTGCCCCCTTGGTGGCAAGATTATAATTCTTCTTCTTATTATTACTATTCCTGAATATTCTGCTTTGAATCCCAATGGTAGATTTCAATTAATGACATCTGAGTCTGGGTCATATCTGAAGATGTATGAAGACTTATTACTATTTTCTTATTCCTGATTTCTCAGTTTCCTTCACTTCAATAATGTTAATTCATCTCTTTGAGTGCTCATGGGATTGAAGGGTGGACATTACTTTTTCTTTAGTCGTACTTCTTCTTCTTCTTCCTCTTCATTGTTTCCCACTTCTTTGTGAAGACTGTTTTATAGGTTTCGGGACAATTTTTATGGCCAGATGCCTTTCCTGATGCCAACTCTCCCCATTTGGGCTGCACATCAATGGATAACAAACATGATAATATTATTATTATACTAAAGACAGTGCCAATGATTACTATTATAATGAGTTAATGTCTGTCTGATTTAGTGTAAAGAAAATATTATTTTGAAATATAAATCTTCAGAAGGACACATGACTGTCCTGTATGGCCTTGCAGAATCCGAAAACAAAATCCATTCCTTACCTTTGTTGCCTTTAACAGTGTCTGTTAACTCCAAAATATTAAGAACATATGAAAGAAAAGGTTGTTTTGAGGGAGCGGAAACATTTCAAAAACTGAAACTGTAACCTACAGTGTCATTGCTTTTATCATTACTGTTTGAGCCAATCAACCATCAAGTCCAGAGGGTCCCTGCCATGACTTCTGTGAGTTACAGGAAGAGATCATGAGCTCCATGTTTAATGGTTTACTAGCTGTGTTACCCACTTCTACTTCATCTGAGAAATTTCATAGACAATGGGGCCTCACTTATATAGTGCCATAAATTAATTGGATGTATCAAAAGTGTAACTAACTGAGTACCTTTCTGTGTGCGATATATATATATATATATATATATATATATATATATATATATATATATATAATATATATATATATTTTTTTTTTTTGCCAGGGACTAATATTAATAATTCACTGGGACTTCTGACTCTTGAACATGCTATGTACAATTGCCAACGAGTAAAACATTCCTGTTGTAGATCAATTCTCTCTTTTTCTAGTGGCTGACATGGGCTTTTATTTATGATAAATACAGTAGATAACAGTTTGACATGAAACTATATTGTTTTGAATTCAAATAGGACATTAGTAGGAATAATAGGAATTTTGGGTAGATAAAAAATTCCACCCAGTTAGATATCCTGTAAAAATGGTAGCTTCAATCAGATTCTAAATCCTTTGATCTTTGAGAATGGGAAAGGTGCTATATAATTTATTATTATTATTATTATTATTATTATTATTATTATCTGTAGTCTTTTTCTGGTACAAAGTTTTGAAGAGTTTAGATTAAAAGCAACACACACTGAGGCATGATTTAATTTAATCTATTATTACATATTGACGCTTATTATTACATGTTACACTTATACATACAGTATATTATTATTATGCACATATTATTAAATTGACACATACAGACTACATACTGTATTTACATGGCGCATACAATGAATTGAACATTACAAGTACTGTACAGAAAAGAAGAGCTGAAACAAAACAATATGAAGAACTATGTACAATGTCCACCTTCTCTATTTTCTGCCCATGGGGGGGCCAGTTTACTGAACTGTGCAAGTGTTTAAACTGACCATAGCATGCCACCCCCTCCCAGCTTGTGTTGTACCCTGGGATTGAAGTGGATCAGTACCCTGTCCCAGCCCTTCCCTGTTTCTGCTTTGCGTGGTGGCACAATATGGCCTGATTTCCAAGGGGGCACCCCATTTCTCTGCAATATTACATGTATTTCACCACCATGGCCTGCCAGCCCCCCACCCTGTTCTTCAAAGTATATGTACAGTACAATAAATGTGATCGGCAGTCCAAGAGCGGCAACTTCATCCCTCCAACCTACTTTAAATTTGTGTGTATTTTATATTGCATTTCATGCTGGTCCAATCCCAGAGAAGAGTTACTGTAGCACAGTTTGCTGAAAAGGTTAATGCTGGCAATGACTGGTCCTTTGTGCCCATGCTGACTCCTGTCCACCACTGAAAGTGCCATCAATGAGCACATGAGCATTAGAAGTTGACAACAGAGCAGTGGAACAAGGTGGCCCCGTCTGATGAATCACATCTTCTATTAGGTGATGTGGATAGCTGGGTGTGTGTGTGTGTCATTTACCTGGGGAAGAGATGGCAGCAGGTTGTCCTGTGGGAAAAAGGCATTGCAATGCTCTGGGCAGTGTTTTGCTGGGAAACCACGGGTCCTGGAATTCATGTGAATGTTACTTTGACACCTACCACCTACCACGCCTCCATGACAATGGTATTCCCTGGTGGCCACGTACAGCAGCCACACTGCAAAGATTGTTCAGGAATAGTTTGAGGAACACCACAAAGAGTTCAAGGTATTGACTTGACCTCCAAACTCTCCACATCTTAATGTGATTGAACATCTCTGGGATGTGCTGGAAAAATAAGACTGGTCTATAGAGGCCTTAAAGGACTTAAAGGATCTGCTGATAACATTTTGGGGCCAGATACCACAGGACACCTTCAGAGGTCTTGCAGAGTCCTCGCCTCGACAGCTCAGTGCTGTTTTGGTGGCACCAGGGGGCCCTGCACAATATTTAGCAGGCGATTTAATGATGTGGCTGATCAGTATATTTACTGTATACAGTTACATGTCCTGATCAATATTAAAAATCTCTCAGTAGCTGAAAGCACAGCTAAAGCTTATTACAGAAGCAGCAGAGCATTGAAAGAAAGAAATACTTTGGATCTTTGAAAATGACCAATGTGCATTAGGTTTTATTAATGTCTGACAAGAAGTAAATCGTAATATTGATTACTGGCTCTTTCATTTCCACAGCACATTCTCCTTTTTTTTCTGAGCCAGTTGCTATCATGTAACGGATTGGAGCCTGCAGGGGCAAAATTACATTTACAAATATTGATACAAATTATGGAAAACAACATAAGTTTAACCAGAAAAAAATAATGAAATGTTACTTTCAGGGCTGTGGAGTCGGAGTCGGAAACAATTTTGGGTACCTGGAGTCGGGGTCGGTGTCGGCAAAAATGTTCCAGACTCCAACACCTAATAAATTTAAATTGTAATGAAAAAAAAATTACAGCAAGTTCAAATGTCCCATTTCACAAACGATAGTCATAATTAAGTACTTCTCTGATATAAGAATAAAGCCCAGTGCATAGTTGTGTTACTACTAGTGTGAAGTTCAGCTGAGTTATTATACAACCTGACATTCACATATTGTAATCTGTGTTATGGTACATTACAAATCAGATCTAATGTGTTTAACAAGTTCATTTGAGTGTAAACAAGTGTAATGATGTACAGTAGGTGTAGGTGTGTGCTATGGCCTGATGTGTGTTCAGGGGTTCTTGTCTTTTGTTTAAACTGGCCAATACAGTAGAGAGTCCTCTTCCTACCCAGTAGTTCTGTGCTTAAATGACGTGTATGTTGCCTTCCTTCAATCAACATGGAAAATACATTAGCATATTAAATACAGAGTAGTCGGGGAGTCAGAAGTACCGGAAACTAAGTAGTCTGAGCCGACTCCACACCCCTGGTTACTTTTACTTAAGATAAAATCCTACTCATCTGGTAAAGGGTGACATGTCCATGACATGGCTTTGTAAAACAAATGCTCCTTCTTTAAGCTTTGCTTTAATATTTTAGAAGGTGCTAAATGGAGCCAATCCCAGCAGGGATAATAATAATTCATTACATTTATATAGCGCTTTTCTCAGTACTCAAAGTGCTATCCACACAGGGAGGAACCGGGAAGCGAACCCACAATCTTCCACAGTCTCCTTACTGCAAAGCAGCAGCACTACCACTGCGCCACCTGTGAGGACACCTGGGATGCCAGCCCATGCATGTTGTCCGCCACACAGTCGCACATTTCCAAACATATTTAAAAAAATACAAAAGTGCTTCTTTTTTCCCCAATTTCAATAAGTAGACAAACCAATAAAAATGTGTTTTCTGTCATTTAAATATCATTATTGGTTACTTATGTACATTTTTGTATTTTTTATTTTTTAAAACGTGTTAATGTAAGTTAGATTTATCCTCACATTATGATATTTGAATTGAGATGCAACGTACATGTGTAACAAATTTCAATTATTTTTTTTTATGGTTTATGTGCTCTGTCCAACCAGTCTAAATGACAAACTCCACTCATTTGTGACATCCTCTGACATTGTCATCACCTGGAAGGAGTACACATAAGAGTAGTCTTGGGGACTGTTGGAATACAAGACATGTCTGAGGATTATTTGAGAAAGATACACAGAATCAGGAGGTGGTCAAATAGAGAGGGATACAGTCAAAACAAGGCAAGGGGTCAAAACCATAAGATCAAAAACTGGAAAGAGCAACAAGTGGGCATGACAAGAATCAAACATTGTGGAAAAACAAAGTTACAACCAGAAGCACAAACCTGGCACTAGGGCCTAATTGAAACAGAAACTACCGCTAATAAAGAGAGTTGTTTGGTTTGACGTATACTCACCAAGGGACAATGCATATTGTGGCTGTCACATATAAAAAATCGTCATCAGTGTGATGATTGTGTTCACATGATGTCTTCAAAAGATGTTGTGTGAATAAAAAACAAGTCTTTAGCAAAACAAACAAAAAAAAAAAACCATAGTAATAGAAATTGAAATGCACGAAAAATGCATTAATGTAACAATGGCTTTTTCAAGTTTAGCACCATCCACCTCAGCAGTGGGTGTAAATCAAGATGTCTCCCAGGCCCACTCTGATCAGCATACTGTCTGGTGCTTGATGAATTGCCGATATTGATCTGCTTTCTTTATTTTAAGATTACTGTGGCTACTTTAATGGGAGAAAATAGTGCTGGACTTGTTTGTACCTTTTCACTGGCTTGTGACTCGAAGCCATGACTGGTCACAGCTCAAACCAGAAGTGTAAAAGTACAAGTAATAAAAATGTAAGCTGAGAATGAGGGGCACCAGAACACCCCCCCCCCCCAACCCCGACACACACACTCCCCCACACATACAGGGCTGGATTAATCATTAAGCAAAATAAGCACATGCTTAAGGTATCAAGGGAAAGGAAGCACCATGGAAATTTTGCATTTCTGGATTTGGTGCAGTTGAAATTTCACAAGACGGGGCTCCCACATTAAATGAAAAAAATTACATATATAGATATATCCATCCATCCATCCATTATCCAACCCGCTATATCCTAACCAGTGGCGTAGCTAGGGGCAGGCGGATGGGGCGGTCCGCCCCGTGCGGCACATTTTTGGCCAAAAGGCTTAGAACACTTCACGTGTAAGCAACAGGGTTCAGAAAAATATCACGCATGAATGAATTCTCTGATTTTCATCCACAAATACTTCAAAAATCATTTTCAGACGGTCCTTCTGTGATGGCATCAGTCACAGCAGTTGAAATTTATGAGGCAATAACAAAAATAAACAGAAACATTAGATAGATAGATAGATAGATAGATAGATAGATAGATAGATAGATAGATAGATAGATAGATAGATAGATAGATAGATAGATAGATAGATAGATAGATAGATAGATAGATAGATAGATACTTTATTAATCCTAAGGGGAAATTCACAAATTCATTACACCGATAATAATTTCTAGGAAGATAAACAACTAATTCGCAATGTATAATTTCGTTTCATTAACAATCCGAATGCGTTCTTGCTCATCCCCACCTATCACTTGTACACTACACCGGTTCTGGTTTTCGCAGCGTAATTATATTAAACTAATAATCAGAACACATCTTATCAGTGTGTCTGTACTATATTCTTGTCTAGTTGATGCTTGTAAATAATTATATGTGAAAAAAATATTGCTGTTTCTCTATATATACATAAATCTATGCAAAATGAATCTTAATTTTTCTCTATACGTTATTTTAATTTTCTATTTAAATAGATTAACATATTCAGATACGTTGGAGGGTGGAAAATTGAAGCCCCACCCCGCCCCGAGTGGCGCAAACTTGAGCTACGCCACTGATCTTAACACAGGGTCACAAGGATCTGATGGAGCCAATCCCAGCCAGCAAAGGGTTCAAGGCAGGAACAAATTCCAGGCAGGGCGCCAGCCCACCGCAGGGCACACACACCAAGCACACACTAGGGCCAATTTAGAATTGCCAATGCACCTAAACTTCATGCCTTTGGACTGTGGGAGGAAACCACAGCACCCGGAGGAAACCCACACAGACATGGGGAGAACATGCAAACTCCACACAGGGAGGACCCGGGAAGTGAACGCAGGTCTCCTTACTGCGAGGCAGCAGTGCTACCACTGCGCCACCATGCCTCCCATATATAGATATGTTCTGTATATATATCCATTCATCCATCCATCCATTATCCAACCCGCTATATCCTAACTACAGGGTCACGGGGGTCTGCTGGAGCCAATCCCAGCCAACACAGGGCGCAAGGCAGGAAACAAACCCCGGGCAGGGTGCCAGCCCACCGCAGTACTGTATATATATATATATATATACTATACACTATATATGTAGACTTTGGCATTCATATATTTTTAACAATAATGGTCACAAATTGCTCAGATGAGTGTTGCATTATATTAAAAATCCCAACAGAACAAATGTGCAACAAGTCAGGTTGGATGCCTTATCTCTACTAAGTACAGAAGGAAATGTGTTATGTAAGATTAGTTTTGAGGATCTGATCATTGACTTTGCAATTAGAAAAGGTAAGAGAAAACTTTTCAAATATAAATAATGTGAAAGTATACAAACATACATATTATTTTCCATCTTACTATATGTTTTGTTTCATTTCAAAAAATACAATTTTATTTTACGTTTTTTATTGTTTATGTTTTGAATTAGATATGGGGGCACCAAAATCATTTAAGGGCTTAGGCCCTCTAAAGGTCTTAACCCTGCACAAATACACACACACACACACACACAGAGCTGGTAACTTATCTTAGGACCAATGCAGGACAGGGCAATACTCAAGGTATACCATACTTCTTGCCCAACTTTGGTGCCCTAAATTATCTTTTGTCCCACATTTGTCAGTTCATCGACCAAGCAGTATGCAAGTTGTAGTAAAAGTAGAACTTTGGAGTGTACATCTTTCAATGCATTAAAAATCACCAATCATATCAATTCTATTTAAAACAGGCAATATCAGACCATCCAGATATTCTGTACTTACAAAGTGAAGCCCACAAATTCTTAGTTCTGAGGTGGTTTGCTTTAGCCATGTGCTTAATCTATCAAAATGACTATACATCTGTGCTCATTTAATGAAGAACTTCAGAGAGAATTTAAATTTCTAAAAAAATGGGTATATTTGGTTCTGAGACTAACAAGCTGGAAATCCAAAAATGTGGAGGTAGATGTTCTGTTTCCTGTGGAGGAAGTCAAGATATTACTCAGTATATTGTGATGGATGACGCACCTGGGTGGGAGTCCTGACTGGGATGGGGCAAGGTTCCTTACTTGCTTGGAAGGCCAGCCCTTCAGAGGCACAAGAAGGAAGGTGAGGATCATCCTGCCTTGGACAGGACTACAGGCAGGAGATGGCAGTGCAGAAGTGGATATACTGGCGTCCCAGCAGGGTTGGACCAAGAAATAATACCCAGCAGGGATGCCGGTTGTGATGGAAAGACAGGGGGAGACAACCTGTCAGGGATACATGCTCCCCTGTCATACTAGATGGCAGAATCCCTGGGTGATGCTACTTGTACGGAAACTCAAAGGGCATGCTGGGAACTGTATCCCATGGGGCAACCTTGGGTGCTGCCAAGGAGTGCTGCAGGGGTCCTTGATCCCTACTTTGTGGGGTTTCCACTTGATTCGGAAGTGCTTCCAAAGGATTTTGTCCTGGGACCAGAAGTACTCCCGGGTCTAAGATAAAAGAAGCCACTCAACCTCATACAGGTGAGTTGGACTCTAGTGGAAGAGGAGTAGAGGAAAAGAAAAGAAGAGAAAAGTAGTTTTTTTGTACAGTGCTTGTGAAAGTTTTGTTAAGAAGCCTTTGTAAAGGTAATTATATTCAATGAAACGTTTTATTTAAAACCATAACTTATGTCTGCAAGGTTGTGTCTGGGGTTTGGGGTTCTGCATCGCCCCCATACAGGTCATAATATCTCTACTAAAAAGCATAAAGACACTGAGAAGATTAAACGTGTCATGCTAGGGCTTGAAGCAGACACAATTTATGCAAGCATAGGGCTGGTCACATATAATTCATCAGCATAAATAAAATACAGTTTGCTTGGCTGTATAGCACTTTCTAAAAATATTGAGGAATCATATGTGCAGGCCATGTCAAAGTGGTTTTAGACAGCATTGTGACATAACTGTACATCCCCAGTAAATACACAAAGTGCTGTTTAAACCACACAAGTAATAACGTACCTTGTTATATGAGTGTCTCTGAAGGTTGGATTTGTTTTATTCTTTGGAGTTGTGTATATAACAACAAAAACAATGACAATTTATTTCTTGTATAGCCCTAAATCACACAAGGAATTCCTCAGTGCGCTTTAACAAGCCCTGATTCCTTAAGAAGACAAGAAAAAAAAAATCCCTGTAGGAAATAAATGGAAGAAGTCTTGGGCCCCCTTTCAGGTAGGTTGTCTGTGCAGTGGGTGTCAAAAATGGGGTAAATACAACACACAAAACAGAACACAAGTAATCCTCTTCACAGAGCAAGATGGCCACCTCAGAAATACAATTCAACAGTACAAACTACACGGCAAAATGCAAGAATAGATGATACCACCCACTAAATAAGAACTATCACATATGAGGATACAAATTTGTTCAAATACATCAAAACCAAAGTAGAAACTAATTAACATAACTAGCCGCTGAGCGAAAACACAAGACAACAGACAGTAAATTTAAGGCTAAGAATATTTAAGCAGTAAGGTACAATATTATACAGTACAATACAATTTATTTTTGTATAACCGAAAATCATACAAGGAGTGCCACAAATGGCTTTAACAGGCCCTGTTTTTTGACAGCCCCCAGGCTTGGCTGTCTAAGAAAACAAGAGAAAACTCCCAAAAAGAACCCTTGCTAGGAAAAAAAATAGAAGAAATCTTGGGAAAGGCAATTCAGAGAGAGATCCCTTTCCAGGTAGCTTGGGTGTGCAGTGGGTGTCAGAAAATGGGGTAAATACAACAAACAAAACAGAACGCAAGTAATCCTCAATACAATACAATGGTACAATAGTAGTGCTGAACACGTACAGAGCCAAATGTAAGAGTAGATTATATCGCATAACAGGATTCCGATTTGTTCAGAGTCCTGGAGACATCAAGCCGCCTCCTCCATATTGGCCATTCCACAGCTGAGTCAGTGCTGGGCCAGCCAATCTGATGAAAGAGACCTTTCTACCTGATGATTCCAGTGCTCCTCTATCAGAGATGAATTTTCCTTAGGCAGGCAAACAACTTGGCAGGTGGGCAGTGGCACCAAGTCTTACATTTGAGTACCGAGAAGAGAAACAGAACAGGTGAGGGTTAGTAACAAATCATAACTATTATGTTACTTATGTTTTAGTCCTAATGACCAACAACAGAGTTGCAGTCTGTACAGTTACTCAGCAGCTCTACTCAGGGTGTGCTAAACTGAAGTAGTGAGTCTTCAGCCGGGATTTAAAAGCTGAGACCAAAAGGGCATCTCTTCTAGTAGCAGGCAGACCATTCCACAGTTTAGGGGCCCTGTAACTAAAAGCGCAAACTCCCACTGCTATTTTATTAATCCTTGGAATCAGCAGACTGGCATCTTGAGATCTTAATGTGCGCTTTGGTTTGTAAATAATGCTAAGTTCAGATATGTAAGCTGGACCTTGGCCATTTATGGCTTTATATGTTAAAAGTAGGAGTTTGAAATCTGCTCTAAACTTCACCGGCAGCCAGTGTAAGGATATAAGAACTGGAGTTATGTGTTCGTATTTACTTGTTCTTGTAATAATTCTTGCAGCAGCATTTTGGATTAACTGGAGGCTGTATAAAGAACAGTTTGAACATCCAGTGAACACCGCATTGCAGTAGGCAATGCTACTAGAGATAAATGCATGAATTAATTTCTCCGTATCCCGCATATTTAGGAAATGCCTTAATTTCCCAACATTTTTAAGATTGAAGAAACATGATTTTGTAATGTGTGCTATAAATTACATTACAGAGTCAAACGTAACACCTAGATTGCAGGCTGATTCAGTAAAATTAATGATGATCCCAACTGAGTTAAATGAAAACAAAATATTGTTGTGATTAGCATCATTCCCTCCAATAATTAACATCTCTGTTTTACTGTGTTTAAAGACAAGTAGTTCTCATCCATCCACTCCTTTCACTAACATAGCTAATTAAAGACAACATCAGAGAAACTTCATTTGTTCTAATGGAAAGCTGTGACTGGGTGTCATTTGCGTACAAGTGAAAATTAATATTTTGTTTTCTAATGACAGATCCCAGTGGAAGCATGTAAAGTGAAAACAGTAAAGGTCCCATTACTGAGCCTTACGGGAAACCATATCTCACTTCTGTGTATAATGATGGAGTCCTGTCAGCACATTTCTGTACATATTGGAATCGATTTGATAAATAAGAACTAAACCAGGCAAGGACAGGGCTTGTGATCCCAGTGTAATTTTCCAGCCTGTGTACTAAAATAGCATGGTCAATGGTGTCAAATGCTGTGCTTAAGTCTAACAACATAATTACATCAGAGGATATCAGAACGTCATTTACAACACGCGTTCGTTCCATTTGTGCACTATGACCAATGCGTAAACCAGACTGGAATTTCCCAAATAAATTGTGATGTGTAAGATGTGACTGATGGTGATTGGCAACTACTTTTTCAAGTATTTTAGAGAGAAAGGATAAGTTTGATATGAGTTTATAATCATTAAGTATATGTTCGTCCAGGTCTCACTAGTTTGATGGCTGACAATTTTAATGTATCAGGTACTGTGCCATGCAATAATGAACTATTGATAATGTTAAGAATAGGCGCTGCAAGAACATCCATTACGCTTTTCACTAGTTTTATTGGCACTGGATCTAGGGAACAAGCAGTAGGTTTCATTTTAGAAATTAAACTTAAGACTTCCTGTCCTGTTACATGATTGGCACTTCTAAAGTGTTGAATGAATGGTGTGACAGGGTCTGCCAAGTCAGTATGTGGCTTGCAGTGTAATGCAAATATCTGGGATCTTATATTTTTAATTTTCTCTTTAAAGAGGTTCATGAAGTCTGCACTGCTAATGTCTGTTGGTATTTTGCACTGTAGATCTGAATTCCCATTTGTTAAATTTGCCACTGTTCTAAACAGTACACAATGATTATTATTATTGTTATCTATTATTTTAGAATAGCAGTTAACCGCTGTGCAGCCCACTTTTGTGCTTATTTTGAACTCATTTGCCTTTCAGTTTCTTTTGTTACGTCTACTCAGATTTTTAAAAATAAGGTCACATTGGCATCAGAAAGCCTTTCTTCATTCTCTGTATATCGTTTTCTTGACGTGAGATGTCATGCATGCAGTGAGTCAGCATAGTGAAATCTGATTACTGAAATACATTTTGAGGAATTATGAAACCAGTAAGAAAAACAAGGTGAAACGCCTCCGCTGCTTCTACCAGGCTCCTTTAGGATTAGGGGGGGTCATACTGTAAATTTAAAACTTTTTTAGTATAGTTTTTTTTAAGATACTTGACTATGCTTTTTCTCCATTAAACTGAAGAGTTTGACCTGTTTCAATAAGTGCTTGTCCAGTTTTATAGAGCCATCATTGAATGCAATCTCAGTTTGTCCGTAACAGTCTGATATGGCAATGCGTCTGTGTACTCCAAACATAAACTGCGGCTTGTTATTTAGACAGCAGAAAATATTTTAGGAGTGAAGGTGGACTTCACTATGTTTATGTATACCTGACGGGTCAGGAAATGAGCTGGAATTATAAGCAAAGACAAAACTCACCTGTGCAACCATCTTTTTCAGTTATTACCATTGAGGAAACATTAATGGTCAATGCAGGCAACAACTGTGATACATTAAAAGCATCAGTCTGTGAATCACCTGTCTCTTCCCTATTTCTATTCTCCTCCATTCAATATATATTATGTTTTGTGGGGAACAGCCCGGACACAGACAGGTAAACATTATGGTTTCACCACACACACGTTTATTTACAACTAGCCAACCCGCGGCGTAACATACTCCGCATAATTATGTATTGATGGGTGAACACTTGCTGAACGACACAGTTGTCCAAATGGGGTGGGTTTGTGGATACCACTGTGAGTGAATGAAAAGATGGACCTCTGGAGAGAGCAACATACAATTGTCCGTGACTGAAAGCGGGATCGTCTGTGACAATGGAGGCCACGATGGTGAAAGTTACTTCGTCGGTAGGGATAAGTTTCAACACTTGTTCATTAAGGTGTAGCGAGTCTTCGTTGTTGACGCTTAATATAGTTTGCGTACTGAGTTGTTCCAGAGTCACAGTTGAGAAACACTTTTTTAATGTCTTTTAAGCACAGGGAAAAAAAATTAACATGTGAAACATCCGTAATGTAATAAGCCACCAAGAAAAGTAACATTGCAACAATGCACGCTACGATCTGATCGCTGTAAGCAGAAGTGAAAACAAAATCGAGGCCGATGCATTCTTTAACTGCCTTGTAGCGCAATGGTAGTGCTGCTGTTTTGCAGTAAGGAGACTGTGGAAGATTTTGGGTTTGCTTCGGGCATTTCTCCCCTGTGTTGTGTGTGAGCAAGTGAGGAGAGAGAGAGAGCAAGCCAGTACGTTACAGTAAGCGAGAGCAGGCTCGAAGGCAATGTGTTCCTGTGGTATAGCGGGTCCATAGCTCACATTGAAAAGGCCATTTTTAATCAGGCGACTGACAGTAGTGAAGTCAGGCACAGAGAAGGTCAGCTGCAGAGAGAGCGTCTCGACTGTTGCAGGGCCTGAAGCAGGTGAGACGCTAATGAAAAAGCGGCACAGGGCTTATTGGTTTTTAAAGACTGCTTTCTTCATTGTGTTTTAACTTCAGTTTTAAAGGATTGCGCGGCTTTCTCTTGCGCTGCCTGTGTGTGCCTCTGTCTCTCTCTGGCGCTGCCTCTCTGTGTTTGTGTGTGTGTGTGTGCGCCCCTCTGTCTCTCTGGCACTGCCTGTGTGTGCGCGGCTCTGTCTATCGCGCTGCCTGTGTGTGCCTCTGTCTCTCTCTGGCGCCGCCTCTGTGTGAACCAAGGTTCCACTGAGGTTGACTAATGAAAAGTCAACGTGGCTCAGAGCTGCAAGTGTACTGTGGCACAGACAAACAGAAATGACGGCATGTTTCCCTTGGCGTCGCGTCCGAGTTGGTGGGCGTGGCTCTGTGATTTTTTCGTCGTATCCAATGGTCTAAGAGTTGGTGGGCGTGGCTCCTTCCTGCGTGCGCCATTGGTGTCTTACTTGTCGGCAGTTTAGTGAATCCACGTCCCTTCCGGCGTGCTTTCCATGGTTGTCTTGCTTTAGTGAATTATATATATAGATATTTACAATTATCACAGTGCACAAACCCAGTGCCGCAGCACCAATCACCCCTTAAGTCCTGGTCACACAACACAATGCCTTCTCCAAGTCTCTGGTCGTCCTCTGCCACCCGACTCTTGCCATTGAATGGAGGGAGGCGGCCCCTTTTATACACCCCCGGATGGACTCCAGTTGCTTCTCGAGGAGCCTCCGATGACACACCCCTGTGTGGCGGAAGCTCTGGCTGTGTACCCGGAAGTCCTCCGGGTGTCCCCCAATCCTCTTCCCCCCCCGCACTTCCGGGTGTGCTGAGGTCCAGAGCTCCCAAGGCATCGGGGCGCCCCCTGGCGGTGACCACAGGCCCCTACAGGGTTGAGCTTCCAAGCTCTGTACCCATGGCCCCCAAAGCAACCAGGGCGGTCGCCCCCTCGTGTTCTGGAGGAGGTACAAGCCCTCCTCCGGTCCTCCTGGGCGTCCCGGCCAGGCATGAACCCCAGCCGGGTGCCACAGTTTATTTAATATAGGACTTACCTTATATATCACTGAGTAGGAGCGCAATTTTACTTTGCTATTTTGTTTAATAAATCTGTATATATAATGTTGTGATGGTGTCATGGATTATATGTTGTGTTATTCATTCCATGTATCTTGTGTATGGAGTAACACCAAGGGAAATTTATAGCAACTATGTTGCCTGGCAAAAAAGTTAGAATTCAAGTTCTATAAACTATAAAGTTACCAGTTCAGTTGTCTGCACAGCCTCATGTTGCAGCCCTGAGCAAATCACTTAACTTGCATGTTCTTCAATTGGAAATAAAATTTCTAACACTGAACACTATAACCCAAAGTTGTCATGGTGAAACATAAATGATGGAACCATAAAGGGTGAAACATAAACCACACTCTTAGAAATCCTGGTTCCTTTATGGCACTTTATGGTTCCTTACTGGGTTATACAATACAATACAATACAATTTATTTTTGTATAGCCCAAAATCACACAAGAAGTGCCACAATGGGCTTTAACAGGCCCTGCCTCTTGACAGCCCCCCCCAGCCTTGACTCTCTAAGAAGACAAGGAAAAACTCCCAAAAAAACCTTGTAGGGAAAAAAAATGGAACAAACTTTGGAAAGGGCAGTTGAAAGAGAGACCCCCTTTCCAGGTAGGTTGGGCGTGCAGTGGGTGTCAAAAAAAGGAGTAATAACAATACAATACACAGAACAGAACACAAGTAATCCTCAATACAATATAATAGTGCAATCGAAATATTACAAGTACAGAGCAGAATTCAACAGTAGATGATATTAAATAATACAATTTGGATTTTTTCAGGGTTGTGTTGTTCCTCATAGAGCCATTGCTTGACAAAGCACCATTGCATTCTGGGAAGTGTTCTTTACATATGAAGTTGGTTCTTTGTGCTTTGAAAAATTTCCTAATATGCAGGGGGAAAAAAATGTACACGAACAGATTAAGAAACCCTAGACTTAGCCTGTGTTAATGTACATATGTAGCAAGAGTCCTTTTGAAATCATAACCCACTGGTATTTCACAAATCTATTACCATCATTATGGTTATTGACTATATGGAGCCTGTTATGTGTCTAAATAAATAAAGGGTCTTTCTGGAAGGTTCATTTTGATGGGTCTTTTGGGATCCAAAAATGGTTCTCATATGGCTTTTATCTGAAGAACCACTCTGGCACCTTTATTTTTTAGGAGTGCAGCCTGCGTTTGTGTGCCCTTCTGCAGCAGGTTTTCTTCAAGGACCTCTCTTTATTTGGCTTATTTGGTTCTGACTGGTCTCCCTGTCCTTGCCACTGAGAAGCATCTCCATAGCATGATGCTGCCACCACCATGCTTCACCGTTAGGATTGTATAAGGCAGGTGATGAGCAGTGCCTGGTCTTCATCAAACATCGTGTTAAGAGTTCTGCTCAAAGACTTCAGTTTTTGTCTCATCAGCCCAAAGACTTTTGGCAGGTACGAGGAGACTGGTTACAATTGAGAGAAGTGTGAATGCAGCCAAATACAGAGTGGTCCTTGAAGAAAACCTGTTCCAGAGTGCACACAACCTCAGACTGACAATTCACCTCTAAACATGAAAGTGACCTGTAGAAAGCAGCCAAGACAATGGTGGAGTGGCTTCAGGATAAGTCTCTGTGTGTCCTTGCAGGACCCAACCAAAAGCCCAGATGTAAACTCCATAGAACATGCATGGAGAAACCTGAAGATTGCGGTTTGAAGATGTTTCCCATTTAATCTAATGGAATATCTGCCTGGAAAGATGGCATAAACTGCCCAAGTCCAAGTGTGTAAAGCCCTAGGGACTTAATGAAGAAGGGCAATGATGGGAATGTGGCTTCTACAAAGTACTGAATTAAGGGTCTGAATACTTTCTGAATCAACTGCAGGTCAGAATAATGTCACAAAGGACTGCGGCTTCACTGGTTCAAAGACTTGGGTTTATTTTGCAATTGACTCCATATTTCTAAAATCACCATTCATAGCAGACTTCTTGTGAACAAGCCAAGCTTTACTTATAAACTGGAATCGTCTCCATTTTACAGAGTAGTACATTGGCTAGTGTTTTGCCTACAGATATAAGGACCGGTCTTAAACCCTGTGTAAAATTTGCGTACTCCAGTATTCTCCCACACTGAATTATGTGCATGCTAGGTTGGTAGCTGGGTGTATCTAAACTGATCCACTATGGGTGTTGATGAATGTGACCTTTGACTGACTGGAATCGAGTCAAAGGTCTTATACTGCTCTGTTCAGATCTGGCACCTAGTAATAGAAAAACAGGTTGATGTATTGAATGGACAGTCTTTTTTAATCACAGGTGTTTATCGCATGTTATGCGGACAAAATATTACACTTTTATAGCAATCACTCCTCATTACATAAACAGAGTTGTGTTAAGACTCTGTTCAGAAGGATTCACATCAACTGTAATACAAAGAATTCTAAAAAGAATGAAAGACATTATCTTCTCACTCTGTTCACATCAAATGGCTATCTCAAGACTTTTATCAAATGATGATTACTTAGGAGGCACCACAGACCTCAGCAAACAATCGACTCCAATGTGACCTAACGACCTGCTTGGCATACCCTTCCCTATCATGGGGCATCAGAAACAACAGCGCACATCCTCTCCAAATCAGGCATCAAACTAGCACATAAACCTACAAACACTCTACAGACTGTTCTTTTTAATGCCAAAACCAAGAAATCGGCATCAGAGACACAAAATGCAGTATACAGTATGCCATGCAGTGCATGCCCAGCTGTGTATGTGCTCAAACATCTAAAACACGTGCAACCTACATACAAGAACGTCACAACACTTACAGAAGGAAGGACCCACGATCTCTGATACACGTTCAACTGGACACACGTTTAATTGGGACACGGTGCAAGTGAAATTCAGGATTAATACTAAAAGTGCCAGAGAGTTGGCTGAATCCTGGCTTTCAAATGAAAACTCCATTAACAGACATTTGGAGAAGAACCCAGCATATGTAAGCTTAAAAAGGAGAACATGTTGTAGCAGTTGAGGCGTGGAGCCACCTCTTGAACCCTCAGGTACCACTCTGAACACGAGGTAAAAGTATAACTAATATTTATTTCTCTGTTATACAGTGCACCAAGCACCCTCCACTCCACACTCATATAATCAATAAACTCTCAATAAACCAATACACAATACTCTCTCCTCCTCGCCCAGACACTTTGCCACCCTACCTCCCAGCTCAGCTCAGTGTACTGGGCTTCCCACAGTCCTTTTATAGCCCCTGACCCGGAAGTGGTTCCTGGCACAACTCACAAGTCTGTTTCCTTCCGGGTCAGGGCAAACAGTCCTCTTCTTCATCCCGGGAGCACATTGTTTCCTCCAGTCACGTGACTGTGACGCACTCCCGGGTTATAGGGCACGCAAGAGCCCACTAGCCCCCCTACAGCGACTCCCGGTGGTCCCCAAGATATCCAGCAGGGCTGTGTATACAAACTACAAAGTCCATGAGGCCCTGCTGGAACTCAGGGCACCATCATGCTGTCCGGAGGGCTCCTCCTAGCGGCCTGGGGGGTGGCGACCGGAGTCTGTAGCCGGTCGTCCATCACAACGTAAATAATAAACAAGACTTTTTGACCAACATCTTCCCAAACCCACCCCTCTCTTGCACCCCCCCATTTACTATATATTGCCATTGATTCCTGTATGTCTAATCATTTTCCTCTGATGATGACACTTGGTAGGTGTTGAAAGCTTAGGAACAGAAAACTATTTTAAGATATGTGATTCATTTTTCTCACTTTGTGCATTACTAGCTACAAGTATGCAAACCATTTCACAGTCCTTCACTTCTATATATATATATATATATATATATATATATATATATATATATATATATATATATATATATATTTTATATAAGTAGACTTTATTATCCCAGAGGGAAGTATGTTTGGAACAGGAAAGCTTACATGCTTAGAGTTGCTAATACTGCCTGCTTTTGTTGCTGGTTTATGGTAGTTGGCCTGCTGAAGTTAGACCAGATAAGTTGCCAAGGTAATAAATTTACAGATTGCAGCGATCTGACAAGAGCAGACTTTGGGGGGGGGGGGTTAAAAAAATCCAGTCGTGTGGAGGTTGACAGCATCAAGGCTTTAGTCTGATAAACGCCGCAGGTCTCACAAATTCCAGACCCCAAAACGTTAACGCTTTTATACAAACCTTTGACATGTGATGGGATCAATTTCTGAGGCTGTGAATGCTGCAAGCTTCTGAGACTTGATGGGATCAGAGTTAAGCTGCAAAATTCTGAGATCAAATCGACTTTGGCATTCTGGCAGGCATGAAGGTTGATCTTCAAATTGCCTATTTATAGGTGTCTTTTTGAAAGAGAGGGTTAATGTTGTCTTCCAACAGAATAGGTGTAAGGCTTTGTCATCAGACCAGGGGTGGCTGTTTCCTTTACGGCAGAGCTTCCCACTCTGTAAAGGAGTCTTTGATTTATCCAGGCAGCATTTTGTAATTACGCCTTGAACACACAAGTGCAATCAAATTGTATATTTACTATCTTGACACTCCCCCACCTCCGCCTGCTTAGGCTTACTTAGTCACTTTTTACTGTGCAATCCATCACTGTAGCATCAGGGAAATCATATTTTTATATGGCTGGAAGAAGCTTCCCACAAACTCATTTAACAATCGTAAGCTAGCTGAACAAATCCCATACATGTACGACTTGTCTTGTGTAAAAACTGACAACAAAGAAGCTTCCAAATCAGCTGACAGTCCCCACCTCCTCAATAAATCTCATCAATATACAGTTAGCTATACAACAGAACACAATAGCCTCAAGGACTCAAGCCTCCACCCGCTACAAGCAAATCCCTATAATTTGCTTTGTGAACATAAATAGAAAATACATAAAAAGAGGAAGAGCAAAAGCTTAACATTCGTGGAAGTGGCTCTCTGAATTCCAGCTGTGTATCTGACCATGTACTGATGCCTGCAGGATTGGCCTACAGAGGGACCTTTCATAGCCTTTTCTTTTATTGCCCATGTCTAATCTCTGATTTTCTGTTTCTTCAGCTTTTAAAAGAGAGTAATACAGTTGATCAAGGGTTGATTTTTTTTTTGGTTTTGGACTGTAGATTATTAACTCTTTCCCATCGTGAGCTCACATCTTAGAAACTTTAACCTATTCAGATTTAAGGCATTTACTGCTAACTCTAGGGTCTTTCAATAATATGTTGTTTATGTGGTCCATCCATTTTCTTTCAAACTCATTCTCTGTCAAACCAGAGTGGTGTCAGTGGGATACTATGTTTCACAATCCAACTGTCATTGATGCCTTAGATTTCCGAATACCACTTAACTTCCCTTATTAGTGGAGTGACTGTCACTATCTAGTCACTTACCTATTATCTTATATATAAACATCCATGCGTGGAAGTGTGTGTGTCTGTCGGCCCGGAAGTGAGAGGTGGAGTTGGGGTAAGGGCTCCACCTCCAAAGAAACAGAAAACTAAACATCTGCGCGTGGAAGTGTGTGTGTCTGTCTGTCCGGCCCGGAAGTGCGAAGCTACTACACATATGAAGCTCAGATAGCCGGCAAGGCAGCCCCAAGTTAACGATTCGGAAGAAGAAAGCGACTCTGTTGCCAAAGTAAAACCGCCAAGAAAAGAGAGAATCACTTACGCAATAGAGATGAGCACATTGGCAAAACGGTATCCCTTTTACTTTTTCTCCCTCCTCTAATACACAAGTCAGGCAAGCACGTCAGCACAACGAAACCCAGGAGAGAGACCCCCAGAGTAGTTCCTTCCTTTTTTTTCTGACGATTTCATTAGTTTCTAGGATGCCGGGCTTTTTACAGCACGGACTTACACTGCTAGTTTATTTCCATCCATCCATCCATTATCCAACCTGCTATATCCTAATACAGGGTCACGGGGGTCTGCTGAATCCAATCCCAGCCAACACAGGGCACAAGGCTGGAAACAAACCCCGGGCAGGGCGCCAGCCCACCAGAGGGCGTGCACACACTCACACACCAAGCACACACACTAGAGACAATTTAGAATCACCAATGCACCTAACCTGCATGTCTTTGGACTGTGGGAGGAAACCGGAGTACCCGGAGGAAACCCACACAGACATGGGGAGAACATACAAACTCCACGCAGGGAGGACCAGCTAGTTTATTTATATATTTTTATATGTTTTTAGTATAGTATAGTTCTTTACTCGTCTTGCACTTGCCCTTTGTTTATGTGTATGTTGCACTGTGGTCCTGGGTGAATGTTGTTTCTTGCCACTTTATGCTGCAATACTGTGTATGGATGGTACGACAATAACTGCCTGTGTAGGAACCACTTGTCTTGACTTGACTTGATCTGAGTTACTTACTTGAATTATTTAAAGCTTCTCAAGAGTCAGTCAATTGTCATCAGTAGATTTCTTGAAAGTTCTGCTCCATTTGTTGTTAGTAAAGTTGATGCAATGCTTCAGTTTCAAGGGTGTCACACCTCAGTCCTGACAGCTAAGTTGCTATTGTCATTGTTAGACTTGATGTGAACCTGGATTGGTTGTATTCCTGATTCATTTCATACAGTGGTGACAAGAACAGGCCATTCAGCCCAGAAAGCACATCCATTGTATTTACTTAGATTATGTAAAATAAGGGGCGGCATGATGGCGCAGTGGGTAGCGCTGCTGCCTCACAGTTGGGAGATCTGGGGACCTGGGTTCGCTTCCCGGGTCCTCCCTGCGTGGAGTTTGCATGTTCTCCCCGTGTCTGCGTGGGTTTCCTCCGGGCGCTCCGGTTTCCTCTCACAGTCCAAAGACATGCAGGTTAGGTGGATTGGCGATTCTAAATTGGCCCTAGTATGTGCTTGGTGTGTGGGTGTGTTTGTGTGTGTCCTGCGGTGAGTTGGCACCCTGCCCAGGATTGGTTCCTGCCTTGTGCCCTGTGTTGACTGGGATTGGCTCCAGCAGACCCCCGTGACCCTGTGTTCGGATTCATCCATCCACCCATCCATTTTCCAACCCGCTGAATCCGAACACAGGGTCACGGGGGTCTGCTGGAGCCAATCCCAGCCAACACAGGGCACAAGGCAGGAAACAATCCTGGGCAGGGTGCCAACCCACCGCAGGACACACACAAACCAAGCACACACTAGGGCCAATTTAGAATCGCCAATCCACCTAACCTGCATGTCTTTGGACTGTGGGAGGAAACCGGAGTGCCCGGAGGAAACCCACGCAGACACGGGGAGAACATGCAAACTCCACGCAGGGAGGACCCGGGAATTGAACCCAGGTCCCCAGATCTCCCAACTGCGAGGCAGCAGCGCTACCCACTGCGCCACCGTGCCGCCCTGTTCGGATTCAATGGGTTGGAAAATGGATGGATGTAAAATAAGATCATGTTGACATCTGAAGGCCCATAAAGTCCTAATCTGCACCACATTACTTGGTCATTTATTCCATGTGCCTGTGGCCCATTGAGTAAAGAAAAACTTTCTAATATTACCCTTAACAAATTTCCAACTGTGTCCCCGTGTTGTTGATGAACTAATTTTGAAATAGCAGTCACGATCCACTGTACTAATTCCCTTACCTTTTAAACACTTCAATCAGGTCTCCTCTTAATCTTCTTTTGCTTAAACTGTAAAGGCTCAGCTCTTTTAAACTTTCCTCATAATTCAAACCCTGTAGCCCTGGAATCAGCCTCGTCGCTCTTCTCTGGACCTTTTCTAGTGCTGCTATGTCCTTTTTGTAGCCTGGAGACCAAAACTGCACACAGGACTCCAGATGAGGCCTCACCAGTGGGTTATAAATGTTGAGCAGAACCTTCTGTGACTTGTACTCCACACATCAGGGCGCTATATAACCTAACATTCTGTTAGCCTTCTTAATGGCTTCTGAACACTGTCAGGAAGTCGATAGCTTAGAGTCCACTATGACTCCTAAATCCTTCTCATAAGGTGTACTCTCTGCCACAAATCTGCCCAAGCCTTTATGCTATCCAAGCCCTTCTGTAATGATATAACGGATTCTAAATTATCTGCTAATCTACCAATCTTGATATCATCTGAAAACTTAACCAGCTTGTTACTTATATTCCTATCTAAATCATTTATATATATTAAAAATAGCAGCGGCCCCTGCACTGACCCCTGTGGAACACCACTCTTAACATTAGCCAATTCTGAAGAGGTTCCTCACACCATTACCCTCTGCTTCCTGTGTCTGAGCCAATTCTGCACCCATCTACAAACATCACCCTGAACTCTCATTTCTTTTAACTTGATGCCCAACCTCTCATGTGGCACCTTATGAAATGCTTTCTTAAAGTCCAGATAAATAATATCATCAGCTCCACTTTGATCATATCCTTTTGTTGCCTCCTCATAGAATTCCAGCATGTTAGTAAAACATGACCTCCCTCTTCTGAACCCATGCTGACTGTTCAGAATAACTCCTGTCCAAGGGGAGTTTGCCCACCCTTTGCAGCTATAAAAGCTTCAACTCTTCTAGGAAGGCTTTCCACAAGGTTTAGGAGTGTGTTTATGGGCCTTTTTAACCATTCTTCCAGGAGAGCATTTGTGAGGTCAGGCCCTGATGATGGACGAGAAGGCCTGGCTCGCTCACAGTCTCAACTCTAATTCATCCCAAAGGTGTTCTATCGTGTTGAGGTCAGGGCTCTCTTTATGCAGGCCAGTCAAGTTCCTCCACACCAAACTCGCTCATCCATTTCTTTATAGACCTTGCTTTGTGCACTGGTGCGCAGTCATGTTGGAACAGGAAGGGGCCATCCCCAAACTGTTCCAACAAAGTTGGGAGCATGATATTGTCCAAAATGGCTTCATATGCTGAAGCATTAAAAGTTCCTTAAGAGGCCAAGCCCAACCCCTGAAAAACAACCCCACACCATAATCCCCCCTCCACCAAACTTTATACTTGGCACAGTGCACTCAGGCAAGTATTGTTCTCTTGACAACTACCAAACCCAGACTCATCCATTGGATTGCCAGACAGAGAATCGTGATTCATCACTCCAGAGCACATGTCTTCACTGCTCCAGAGTCCAGTGGCAGTGTGCTTTGCACCACTGCATCCGACGTTTTGAATTGCACTTGGTGATGTAAGGCTTAGATGCAGCTGCTCGGCCATGGAAACCCATTCCATGAAGCTCTCTACACACTGTTCTTGAGCTAATCTGGAGGCCACACAAAGTTTGGAAGTCTGCAGCTATTGACTCTGCAGAAAGATGGATACTTCTGCACACTGTGCGCCTCAGCATGCGCTGTAACCGCTCTCTGATTTTACATGGTCTACCACTTTGTGTCTGACTTGCTGTTGTTTCCAATTGCTTCCACTTTGTTATAATACCACTAATAGTTGACCATGGAATATTTAGTAGCGAGGAAACTTCACGGATGGACTAATTGCACATGTGGCATCCTATCATGGTACCACACTTGAATTCACTGAGCCCCTGAAAGCCACCCATTCTTTCACAAATGTCTGTAGAAGCCGTCTGCATGCCGAGGAGCTCGATGTTATACACCTGTGGCCATGGAAGTGATTGGAACACCTGAATTCAATGATTTGGATGGGTGTCCCAATACTTTTGTCTATCTATCTATCTATCTATCTATCTATCTATCTATCTATCTATCTATCTATCTATCTATCTATCTATCTATCTATCTATCTATCTATCTATCTATCTATCTATCCATCCATCCATCCATCCATCCATCCATCCATCCATCCATCCATCCATCCATCCATCTATCTATCTATCTATCTATCTATCTATCTATCTATCTATCTATCTATCTATCTATCTATCGGCTGTCATCAGCCGAGCTATATTTATGTTTTGAATTTCCCAGGCACCTCGCAGTTAGGAGACCCGGGTTTGCTTCCTGGGTCCTCCCTGTGTGGAGTTTGCATGTTCTCCCTGTGTCTGAGTGGGTTTCCTCTAGGTACTCCAGTTTCCTCCCACAGTCCAAAGACATGCAGGTGAGGTGCATTGGCGATCCTAAATTGTCCCTAGTGTGTGCTTGGTGTGTGGGTATGTGTGTCTATGTGTGAGCGTGTGGGTGTGAGTGTGTGTGTGAGCGTGTGTGTGTGTGCCCTAAGGTGGGCTGGTGCCCTGCCCGGGGTTTGTTCCTGTCTTGCGCCCTGTGTTGGCTGGGATTGGCTCCAGCAGGCCCCCGTGACCCCTGTAGTTAGGATATAGCGGATTGGATAATGGATGGATGGATGGATGGATGGATGGATGGATGGATGGATGGATGGATGGAGTTTCCCAAGCACTGCATTTGATTCATAACTAGCAGAGTCACTAGGATGCTTACACTGTTGAGAGTCATGCCTCTTTTCATGAAATTGACCTTTCAGGCTCCTATCTATCACATTCCGATTATCACTGCATGAGACAGTCTGATTTTTTGGATTCCCCCAATCCACAACCTCATCTTTATTGGTAGAGTCTGTGGGATTGTTTGCATTCCCATGAATTGTTTCCCAATTGCTATCATTGGAGCCAGGAGTATTTTTCAAGCTTCTTTAGGTTAAGTTATATTAGAATAGGCCGGCTTTACTATCCCAGTGGGAAATTTGTTTGAAACAGGAAAGTACAAAACCATGAGGTATTGTTACACAGATCCAATAAGATAAATCAAGATGCTATAACTGAGAACTAGTGTTATCGCATATACACACACTCAATATTAGTACAAAGAATTACTTTTAACAGTACACAAAGTAATAATTCAGAATTTAGTGTTTAGGAGCATCCGTACAAGTAAAAGAGTTCAACATGCTTAAAGCTCTAGGATTAAAAGGGTTCTTAAATCGTTTCCTATTTACCTTTGAATACTTAAATCTGCAGCCTGATGGCAACTACTGAAATTTAGGAAAATGAAGATGCCTGTTTGCTGGTAGAATTGAGTTGGCCTTCATTCTAACGGGTTGGTGACACCGTTCAGTGACAGAGGTCTGCTGCAAACCAATCATTTTACTGCTGATTTTTACAATGTTGCTAAGATGGTTTATTTTCTTAATGCTGAGGTTGCCAAACCAACATATAAAAGCAAATGTGACAATAGAGTCAATAAAGAACATATAAAACAGTGTCATTACGGTTTAGTCCATTTTAAAGCAGTTTAGTTTCCTAAGAAAGCAAAGCTGTGTCCGCCCCCATTTGTTTAAGACTGCTTTTTCTCTTTGATTACAACTGCTCTGTCTGATTTTAACTTTTGTATATTACTTTTGTTTATAATCTGTGTTTTTTCTCTTGTTCGGTGTCCTTGAGTGTTTAGAAAGGTGCCTACAAATAAATAAAATGCATTATTTACAAATTTGTTTTGTGTTAAGATCAAAGTTTAGCCTGTTATCAATGATTGCTCTCAGATATTTGTAATGCTCTGCCATCTCCACTGTCTGTTCGTTAATGAAGTTTGAGGCAGTGGAAGGAGGGGAGCGCCTGAGATCTACAAGCATATCTCTTGTCTTAGAAATATTTAGCTGTAAAAGAGAATGATCACACACCATTGTATAAACTCTTTGACAACAGGTCCATGGCTTTCTTCCTTATCTTGTAAAAGACTCAGAATGACAGAGCTGTCTGCAAATTTCAGGATATATCTGTCCTTGTGTGCACTCTTGCAGTCATATAAAAGATAAAAAGGTGATAAACAGCAACCATAGAGGGTACTGATAGTTATTCTTAGGCTAGCAAAAAAAAAAAGAAACAGTCATTAACTCTCATTCACTCTTTGTGTTCTGTTTGTAAAAAGTCCAGAATCCATCCCACCAAGTTAGGTTCTAACCAGAATTGATCAATCAGTTTGTCAAATAAAATGTGAGTCTGGATTGTATTTAAAGCTGAGGAGTAAATTATAAACAGCAATCATGCTTATTTTTTGAACCTCCTAAATGGTCATTCAGTAAATTCAGAAGTATTGCCGTGGTGTCCTCCACCTGCCTCATTGCTCTTTATGCATACGGGTAAGGGATCCAAATAGGCCTGGGTTTTGTTAAGTAGTTCTCTCTTAATTAACTTCTCAAAGCATTTCATGACATGTGAGGTTAACACCACCGGGATGAAATCGCTAAATGCTTTGGGGTGTGTAGTTTTTTGCTAATGGAATAACATTTGCTTGTTTCCATCAACTGGGTCCTTGCTGTACATCCAATGATGACTCAGATGAGGAGTGTGATATTGGAGAGAGCTGTTCTGCACAGGAATGAAGCAGACCCCCACTTATTTTGTGTGGACCCGAGCTTACACTATCCTACTCAATCGATTTGTTTGCTCTTATGCTTGTAGCCTTCTTTCTGACCATGCATATTGTAAATTTGTATATAAATGAAGACAAAAGTGTTCAAAATACCAAACATTTGAAAATGAGAATAAGGTTTCCCTCTTTTTTTTTTGTTTTATCTAATTAGTACATCTAACACAACAGATAGATAATGGAGGGGCCAAGGCCAAACTGTAGGCAAATGGCATTGGGGGGGGGGGGGGGGTATGGGGGGTGGTGGTCAGGGGCAGAGCTGAGACAGACCCAAACTGGACACATTGGGGTCTGTGATGGCAATATCACATAGCGGAAAAATTCACAATTCTACAATCTGACATTTGACAAATACTTGCAGTTCAGCAGCCTATCTTGACTCATGAAACCCTCTATTTCATCCAGCTTCATGTATATTTTCAGAATCTTTGGTTTTGTGGTCATATATAAATTGCTAATTTTATTAAAACCTTACAAATTTACAAATATAATCTGCTCCCTTCTTTAGTGTTTTCCACTTAATTCTTTGAAGTTGGACCTTACATGGTAAAGATATGGCTATGTTGCCATATTGGAGAAACTTTCCAGTTTTGCCAACTTCAAACCTTAAATATTGCCCTATCATGTCATTTCTTGAGATACTTCCAATCTTACGTCCGATTCTGGTGCCCTTTTTAATACCTGTTGTGAGATATGGCCGGCTATTTATCCCAGCTAATACCCCAGGCCGCCAGATGGAGCCCTCCTTGCAGCATGGAGCTACCCCGAATGCCAGCAGGGAATTATGGACAGTGGACTTTTAATGCACAGCCCTGCTGGATACCACGGGGGCCACCAGGAGTCGCTGCAGGGAAGCCCAGGGATTGTTATTTGCACCATAACCCGGAAGTGCGTCTTAATCACAGCGACACAAGGAATGACGTGCTTCCGGGGTGAAGAAAAAGGATTTTTATCTGACCCGGAAATGTCCCATGTCACGTGGACAGGGAAGGCGAAACACTTCCGGGTCAAGGACTATAAAAGGATGATGGGAAATCCCAGACGCTGAGCTGAGTTGGGAGGCAGGGTGGCAACGTGTCTGGGAGTGGAGGATTGTTTATTATTGATTACTGTAGTGATTATTGTTCATTGGAGTAGTGTAGAGTAGTGGTGCTTTGTGCACTTATTTATAATAATAAATATTCATTTTGGACTTTTATCTGGTGTCTGACGTCTGGTCTGAGGGTTCAAGGGGTCACGGGGACCTTAAACTGTCACACTATATATATGGCATTTTACCCAGATTATACCAACCAAAAACATTTCCATTCATTATGAACATCAGCAAGTATTAGCTGCATCAGTTTCTTTTTCATGACTGACCTAAATTGCTTGCAGCATGTACTTTACCCCTTGATACTTAAAAGCTTAGCAGATGTGGACAAATTAGTTGGTCCCCTTACAGCTCATTGAAAAAGTGCTGCACGCCTCCTGAAAACTGACTAAGTGAAAAGCAATTACCCCCTGTGTGCCTGCATGTCTTTGATATAATAATAACAATAATACATTTTATTTATATAGGGCCTATCCCATGCTCAAGGCACTTACAGAATATAAGAAAGAACAGCAGGGTATACAGTATATAGCATTGTACAAACCAGATAAATAGATAAAGAAGATTACGACAGTGAATTCAGAGAAAAAAAAAGCCTAACAGACAACATAATTGATGGTCTCACACACACACACAGGTTACATGAGCATCTTGACAGAGAAGTAAACTGAAGGAAGGGTAATAAAGTCAAGTAGAGCTAAAAGCCTTCCTGAACAGATGAGTTTTGAGTTGTTTTTTAAAAGAATTCATGGAGTCAGCTGACCTGATTAATTTCGGTAGGTCATTCCAGAGTCTGGGCGCTATACAGCTGAAGGCCCTGTCACCCATGGAGTGTAGATTAGTGTGGGGCACAACAAGATTGCCAGAATCAGATGACCTTAGTGGATGGGCAGGCACATAGTGATGGAGAAGGTCACTGATGTAGTTTGGCGCAAGGTTATGTCATCAAGTAAAGCAAAGCAATTGTAAAAAGAGATCAAGTATTGCTTATTCAACAAAGATATTCTAAAATGGCCTGCACACATTTGTGGGCACCCCTAGAAAAGATCACATATACGGTTCACGAACGTCTTGGTACACGTACAAATCGGTTTATGACCAAAAAGTTTGCCAAACGTTTGCCTCGGTTCACGACCACACACTTGGTATACGAACAAGCCAGGTTCCTTTTCGGTTTATACATGTTCAGTCTCTCCCTGTGCATTTCCTGTGCAGTGAGCAAGAGAGAGAGCGAGAGCGCGCAATACACACACACACAGAGGCAGCACACACACAGGCAGCGAGAGAGAGCCGAGCACACACACAGGCAGCAAGCGAGAGATAGAGCCACGCACACACACAGGCGCTCCAGGCTTGCAAAAGAGAGAAAGAGTGAGCGAGCGAGCGAGAAAGGGATAAACGCATAAGGTAGAGAAGGCTTGTTTTTGTTTTCAGTTCTGTTTACAGTGATCGGTTCGTAGCCTGCATTGTTGCAATGTTAATTTTCTTGGTGGTTTATTAAATTACGGATTTTTCAAATGTTCTGTGCTTAAAACTCATTAAAAAAAAAGTGTTTTTAGCGAGCAGTTCCTAGCACTATAGCGCAAACTATTGCAGTGTTAGTTTTCTCTGTTGTTCAAGGTTTTCTCAGTGTTATTCAATGTTTTTACATTTAGTTTACTATTACGCTGTGCATTCTATGGTATGATTAACTATATTTGTGCTTAAAAATTTAAAAAAAAATATATTTACATACAGTTCGTACGTTCTGGAACGGATTAATTGTATTTTCATACAATCCTATGGGGGAAATTGCTTCGGTTCACGACCAAATCAGTTTACGACCAGAGTTTTGGAATGAATTATGGTCGTGAACCGAGGTTCCACTGTAATTAGATTTGAGTGATTTTTTAAACTCACCGTATTCTTTAATGAGTATCACACATGTCTACAATTCATATTGACAAGACACAATGCTTCTGGGAGAATGTCCTTTGGTCAGATGAGAGAAAACTGGAGCTTTTTGGCAAGTCACATCAGCTCAATGTCCACAGATGAAAAAAATGAAGCTTTCAATGAAAAGACACCATAGCTACTGAAAAACAAGGAGGAGGATTGGTTATTTTTTGGGGTTGCTTTGCTGTGTCTGCCACAGAGTACCTTGAGTCTCTGCAGGGAACAGATAAACGTCAAGACTCTTTGCCGTATTTAGTGTATCTGTGCTGCATTCCTAGTAGCAGTGCTGCTACTTCTAGATCGCCACAAATGTTCCACTTGTAGTTGTTGCATATGAATACTTACATTATGAGAGAAAATCAGGCAATTATAATAAAACAGTTTGTGATTGGCAAGCCAAAATCTATTGGATACATCTACCAGTCTTCAGAATAGACAATCTTCATTGTCCAGTGTTACCTTTCTTAACAACTTCTTCTTTATTTATTGTCATTTCAGAACAGCCTAAAAAGCACCCCATGGGGTTTAATGTCATCCTTGGAGCAGCAGGTTGGAGAGTTACGAGTCGATGCTGACCCACCTTTCCCAGATCCTCCTTCAGAACTTGCAGACAGCAGACCAAGTTCAGGTAAACAAGTTCTAACTTCCCCCTACCCCAAATGTCCTTTGTGTAGAGGCATGACGTAGAATGACGTCTTGGGAACAGGGAAACTTTTTAAAAATTAATGTGTCTGACATTTTCAGAGTTAGCAGAATTAATAATCTCATAGGTTGTATATGTCAAAAGTAATGCTGCTTTATTTTTGTGCCAGCAGGCTTTTATGAACTCAGTGAAGGGCCATCACCTGTGGGTCTGTCAGACTCTTCTGTTTTTGGGGAGTTCCTGCCCAGCTATTCACGGATTGGTTCTCTTGCAGAGGCCAGGATGAATTATTCCAATGAACGTCCAAAATCTGTAGGTAAGAAGTTAAATGTCAAGGAAGACATGACTGGAATGATCTTCTGTTGAATGTGTGGAGTATGTAGGAGTGCTTCATGACTTTCTGGCAATTATTGAGTCTTATGTCTCTACAACCTAATTGGCTCCTGGAAAGCTAATGTGAAGTGAAGTTAAGACAATGTTATCAATGATCCATTTCATTCTAAAGTATCAAACCTGAGAGTTGGAATAGGGTGCCATAGTGGAGCTGAGGTTAGCACATCCAGGATATTGGAGCATTAGATCACTAGAATAGTTGTGACAGGAACAGACCATTCAGCCCCACAAACTCGTCCATCCTATTCACCTAAAAATAACATCAAGTCAAGATCTGAAGGTTCCTAAAGTACTGCTCTGCACTGTGCTACCAGGTAATTTCTTCCACGTGTCTACAGTTATTTACGTAAAGAAAAGCTCTGTAATATTGGTGCCAAAGATGCCCCGTGCCCTTGTTGCAGAATTTATTTTGAAGTAACAGCTGGGCTCCACTGTACTATTTCCTTTCATAATTTTTAAAACTTCTAGTTCTAAGTCTCTTGAACTACCAAAGAAAAAAGCGAGTTCATGGAATATATAATTGGGAGAATGAATAATTCATTCAGGGTGGCACATTGGGGTTAAAAGTACTGTTTCAAAGCTATAAGAGACAAGTTTTCAAACCCAGCATGTTCCTTATAATGTTATTGCACTGACAAAAATTATTTTTTTAAAGGAGATCAAAAGAAAAGATGTAGTCAAAGCCAGAAAATAGAGAATAAAAACCTAGAAGACTTCGGTACCATTACCAAAACCAAAACAATTGGGGACCAAATAAGCAGTTTAGGAAAAGGTTTGTTTAAAACAAAAGACAGATAGGAAAAGGCTTTTGGAATCCACAAACTCGGATAAGGAAATGCCTGAAATGATGACCCTTTTAACTCAACACCGTGTTACCGCCAGTTCATGACCTCTTAGGACACACCCCCTAATAATGTACACCCTGCCCTAATGACGAATGACCAAAAACAATGCAAAATAATTCACAAAAACTAAAGTAAACTTTCAATCAGAAAACTAATAAGGGATTCGGAATCTAGGATTCCACAAAGCAAATGTTCAACCCTAAAAAAAGAAAAATACCTAAAAATTAAGAATGAACTCATTCACAAAAATAACCATCTGTGTTGAGTCGATATGTTCGCCCCATATTTTGTATGGGGTTTTTTTCTGGGTATTTTGATTTTCTCCCATCTCCTCAATACGTTTTTGTGAGGATGATCATGGAGACTATTCAATTTTATGAATGAGTATGGAAATGTAGTGTGAGTGTAATCAACTTGGGCCCAATGCTGCTGTAATTGGTTCATGTCCTCCATAACCCTAAATTGGAATAAACAGCGTGAAAAGTCCAGAGGAAGACAATAAAGGAGAGTCAAAGTTCCAAAAGGAAAATCCCATTAAATGATACCTTAACATAAAATCTTCATGGAGAATCATCCACGATGTCATCCTACAGCAGAATGACCACTGGGGGTTTTCATATAGTCTGGTTGGCAGACTAGAAGGGCTGATGTACAGAATTTAGTTGGGCTTGTGGATTTGTGATGGCTGCTACCTGACTATGCAGAACAAAATAGATAATGAGGCTTTCTAGGCAACCTCAAACACGGTCCTTCTGATACTTCCCTAAATCAGTCTTGCTGAAACTGACAGATTAGTTACATATTCTGGACAGCAATTTCAGAAAATGGATCATTGGAAAGACTGAAAACAGAAATTTTTTGATAGAATGATCTTATCTCATTTATCAAATATGTTTTAGATTGATCAGTTTCTAACTGGAGAGGATGCAGTAGGTTTGTAGTCTCAGTGGGTCTTTGGGTCAAGTTAAAAAATGACTTCTGCTGTCTGTGTATGTCTTGTTTGTCCATAGGAACAAGAGAGCAGAGCTTCCTCTAAAAGCATTTGTAATAGCAAATGTAACTCCCTAAGATGTAGATTTCTCAATTTATCAACCCCATCCACCTCCATCTCACAAAGGGATTGTCTAGACACCTGAAGGCATGAAGGAAAAATGCTAGTTTTTTGTTAATCCTCACTGGCCTAGCCTCACATTCCTTGGCAGGAACTCCTTGCTGTAACTAAGTTTGGAGGTCTTCTTGCCTACTACTATCCGTTGCAGATTTCAATCTTAAAGAAGCAATTTTATTCAAGCTGTCCAAGCTGTCACCTGTTGGTTCACACATTACATCTAGCCTCCTACCATTTCCCTCAGATCCCAGTCTTAAGAGTGCAATGTGATGCCTTCCTTCCCTAGTTGGAACCCCATTCTTTCATTTGTTGTTGTGAAAGTCTCACCTAGTCTTGTAACATTTCTCCTCAAATCTCAATCTTAAGGGAACAATTTGGTTCCTACCTTTTCTAGCAGGAGCTCCATGCTGCCACTTATTGACCCATAAGTTCACTCTGACCTTTCAGAATTTTTTCTCAGATCTCCATCTTAAAGAGGAAATTTAATTTAAAACTCCTCCATCAAGAACTGCATGTTTCCACTAATTGGCATGGAGGTCTGCTGTAGAATCCTTAGATTCCTCGCAGATCTCAGTCATAAAGAAGCAGTTTGGTTTTTACCTGCTCTAGAATAAACTCCAAGCTGTCACCTACTCACCTGGATATTTTCTAGCCTTCATGAAGCCCTCTGTGGCCTCCATCTTGTAATACTAAGAGAGTCAAACAGCCCTAAACTATGCTGGTCACTTGTGATCCCGCGTCTGCTCTCCTGAGGCTCACTAGGTGTACTGTAATGCGTTGGATGTCTTTGGTTATTTCTTTTTCAGGACATCAAGGTCTGTTTCTTATTCTGGTTCCATTGGAGGTTTACACTGACAGGGTTTATTACCCCTGGACCTCCCTGGTGCTTTTCATTGTTAGCGTGGCTTTGTTTATCTGTTGTGATTTTTGTCCCGGGCAGCAAACAAGAGTGGCACAGTGGGTAGCGTGGCTGCCCCGCAGTTAGGAGACCCGGGTTCGCTTCCCGGGTCCTCCCTGCGTGGAGTTTGCATGTTCTCCCCGTGTCTGCGTGGGTTTCCTCCCACAGTCCAAAGACATGCAGGTTAGGTGCATTGGCGATTCTAACTTGTCCCTGGTGTGTGTGTGTGTGTGTGTGCGTGCGCACCCTGCGGTGGGCTGGCGCCCTGCCTGGGGTTTGTTTCCTGTCTTGTGCCCTGTGTTGGCTGGGATTGGCTCCAGCAGACCCCCGTGACCTTGTAGTTAGGATATAGCGGGTTGGATAATGGATGGATGGATTTTTGTCCCCAATGCCATCCTTGCACCACTCAAGCTTTTGGTAACTCCTTGTCAATTGGGCAGACCTATAAAATATATCTTGTGATTACTAATTATTTTTGCTAAATAAAGGACTTTATAAATATTCTTCAGATCATCTGCAAGTTACAGAGTAGCTCAATCAGATGTGAAAAGCTTAGACAGGCATTGTATTTTTCTGTTTTCTGTAAGTAAGCATGGTGGTTGAGCGATAAAGGTTTAAATTTCATTTTGGAGATCTTTTTGATCTATAACAAGTCTTTTGAAGCATTTATATTTCTGGATTTATGGTTAGGTTTGCAAAAACAAGTGATAAATGTTCAAGTAGTCAAAGAATTTGTAAGTTTCATAGTGTACATCACACTGTATACATTGAGAATGTGCTTTACAAAGCAAATTTAATACAGTTCAAATAAAAAAGGGAAAAGACCATTCACTTTGATTAAAACAGAAGATCTGTTCTGCTTTGGTGGGTCAAGTAAAGCGTGTTCAGCTCATTTGGAGTGTCAGATGACAGCTAGAAAGTGCACATTTAAAACACAATAGAATTAACTTTCAAGGGATGACGGTGAAGTGAAACATTTGGAGACATATGGTGACAAGATGGCAGGGACACCCTCTGCTGGATTTTCAAATATTGCAAGTGACTCACCTCTGATATTTTTTTTTTAGGGGACCTCTTTTTGGTGGACCAGGAATGCTTAGACATGATGTCTGAGGGCAACACTCTTTCCTCTGTGCCTCGCTCCTTTTCTGCCCCCTACAACTCCTCTCCAGAGGGTAATCCTGAAAGTGCCGGAGGTGAGCCCTATATTTGGGAGGACCAATACCCTTATCAGTCATCCATTCAAGAGCCCCACAATTTCCAAGACCAGTCCTGTCTGGACTCCACGGAGATGGCCACTCCTGAGGACATTCAACAAGCCCATCGTGTTGAGAGTTACATCTTGGGACTTATACAAAGGAGGGGAATGCCACACCGGCCTACCAAACCTCGGACCAGTCTCAACTCAGATCCAAACAAGGGACTAGCCCGGCAGAACAGCTTATGCAGGAGGCCCGTGGAATCTACCGAAGGGCGTTACCCCATGATTGGCAATTCTACACCTTCCTCAAGCTTTGAAGGCAAGCCTCGACCCCTCTGGGCATGCAGAAGCTTTGACCAGTCATATGGGCGAAGTCAGGGGAGCAGCAACCTCTCAGATAGCTACCCAAGGCTGCCTCTGAGTCCTGAAGAAGCCCTGAATATCTTATATGCCAGGCCTCCTAAAACAACCAGGCCTGCATCCTTAGAGTACCAGGAGTCTGTGTGCATTGGCTCCAATCTTGGACCCAGTATGACTGACAGTGTGAGCAGTGATCCAGACTGCCCTGAAGATCTTCTGTCAACCTTCCAGCATTATGTGCCTTATGAGGAAAGACAAGAATATCGAAGGGTCAGGTCGCCTCCTTTGGAGGAGCACATGGTGAATGCTCAGTATATCCCTGCCCAGCAACCATGCCAAGCTCAACAGACAAGCCGATCTAGTGGGCACACCCATGGTCACCATCTTCGTCACACCAACAAATCGGCATCTTTTGCGGGAAAATGTCGTGGCGAACCACCCCAGTCGCCTGAGCGGTACCCCTTCCACCACCAACAGTCAAGCAGAGGCAAAACAGGGTCAAAAAAATGCCGCTTTACAGATGAAGGAGCATCCAAGTCTAGCTCCAAGAAATCTGGAAAGAAAGCGTGTCGATCCCAGTCTGAGAATAGCCTCCTGGGACAAAGGGTCATCCTGGAGAGGAAGTATAACACCGTTGAACGAGAGGAGCTTTCTGGCTTTGGGCGCGGTTCCCAACAACGGCCTAAACGGCAAAACAGTGGAGGTGGTGGGGCTGGAAGTGGGTATCGGCGGTGGCGCTCAACCTTAGAGATCAGCCAGGATGAGAGTGAACCCCTTATTGCAGAGCCACCCAGGCGGGTGAGGAAGCCCCGTTACACCTTCTTACCCCCTCCACCTCCCCCAATGCGATCCACATTTCAAGGCTACTCTGAACCACAGGCTGAATTTGGAGAGCCACTCTCCCCTCCTCGGGCTCCTGTGTGCCTTCCGGAGGACGAGCTGAGTGGATATGGGCAGCCATGCGCTGGGGACAGCGAGTCTAGCCTGAGCGAGGCTGAAACTCCAGGATCTAGCTCTGTTTCCAGTGACTCAGATGAGAGCGGGGGGCTGGTGTGGCCTCAGCAGTTGCCCCCACAGCTTGCTGGGCCACCATCCTCGTCCTCTTCACCTTCCTCATCTTCTACTGCCCAGCCCAAAGTCTTTGTCAAGATCAAAGCTTCTCATGCTCTGAAGAAGAAGATCCTCCGTTTCAGGACGGGTTCCTTGAAAGTGATGACTACCGTCTGAGATCTGAGAGGATAGTGCACTGATGGTTGCTTCGTGCCAATTAGTCACCCCATTTGCAGGGGTGCTTTCTTGTTTTTAAACCCTGCTTTGCTCATGTGAATGGCGTGCGTGTTGCCATTGAATCAGTGCTTTCCCTACTAGCAGGTGGCACACTAAGATCAAGCCAGGAAACCCTGCAGGTGTGCATCATGTCAGGCGAGTCCTCTTGTAAGCCTGCCAGCCTAGCAGAGAGGAACAATTGTCCAAAGAGTAAAAGACTTGGAGATGTCTGCTGTGAGCACATAGCTTTGGCTCAAAGCTAGCCAAAACCTGAATGCTGACTCATCTTTGAAACTGTAGGATGTGCCATCAAACTTTAGAGATGTTATGTGTTGAAGGCCTTCACAGCTACTGTATGTGCCTCCTTGTTGCCTAATGTCAAGGACTCTGGGCATTTATCTGTATGTCAAATGGCAGCTGCTCACACTTGGAACACTTGAAGTACAGAACTGCTTTGTGAACAAATGAAGGAGCGTGGAGCCTCATGGGCACATGCTGCAAGGCTGGCATCATTTACTGATGATTGAACAAGCTGCTCTTCCCCTGTCCTTCCCAAAGATTTGATTTTAAATGGCCAAGCTGATTTACTCTATTGTATTTGTGCATAAGTTAATAAACACATTCATGTATAAATATAAATCCTCAGTGGCCACTTTATTAGGTCCACCTATGCACCTATCCCAGTACAAAGTAAGAACCCCAGAATAACATTTATTTTTTGAGGAATGGATTGAACAAGGGCCTTGAAAAATGTCTTAGGAATTCTTTGGTCTGTGCTAAGTTGTTGCAGAAGTGTTGGCCACATATTCGTGCTGATGTGGAATAAACCAAGGTCACTGCCATGCTAACGGGTCCAGCTTGAGGTGATGTATGCTTTGCGACATGGCACATTATGTATTTGAAAAAAGATGGAGTGTAGGAGTGCACATGGTAAGCAGGTTCCTAACCTTTTTAAAGCTAAGGGCCACGTTTCCAACTACATATAAGTTGCGGACCAAGGGTTTATGTGTAATATAGCAATGCCATAAACACGTAATTGTTTTTATTCAATAGATCAGAGGTTCTTAAACTGTTTAATCTGAGGTCCTAAATATGAAAATCAATACTATACTGGGATATAAGAAAAAGATTGTTGCCATAATGACAGCAGAGCCATAAACAGACAAACAACAATGGCCATTTAATTAAAAAAGTGAATGGTCTTCTTCCATTCCAGCACATTTCTTACATGAATATTACTAAAAGAAAAAAGTGGAAGACAAATATATTGTTAACAAAGCAATAATTATTTCAAAACAGGGAAGAGATTCCTATAGTGCAGTATATCACTGCCAGTGTAAATGCTAGTGTTAATCTTTAGTAAATCTGAGAAAAATAAATTCTTCATTACAGAGGCAGCTCAATCTTTGCAAAGACGGAGTGAATGGACGCTTAAAATGGCCTCTTGACCAATGGCGCTGGAAAAGGAAAAAAGTGGTAAAAAAATAATTCATCAATGCTGTTTACTTACTTTGTCTTAAATAGCATTTTTAAAATAATTTTTTTAAACAAGCTCCACTGTTTACATTAATTTTTTCTAAATAAGTTCACACATAGTTCAACATTCCTGTTTCAATGTAACAATTTAGCAAACCGCGTAAAAAGTTGTCATACAGCTAAATTATTACTAGCAAATTTGTGTTTGTTATTTGTATTTTATACAGGTGACAGGATGAATGTTGATAAATAATTTGGCAAAAGGTCTAGTCTAGATAGATAGATAGATAGATAGATAGATAGATAGATAGATAGATAGATAGATAGATAGATAGATAGATAGATATTTTATTAATCCCAAGGGGAAATTCACATACTCCAGCAGCAGCATACTGATAAAGAAAATATTAAATTAAAGAGTGATAACAATGCAGGTATACAGACAGTAACTTTGTATAATGTTAACGTTTACCCCCCGTGGTGGAATTGAAATTAAAATTAAAATGCTTAATCTTACTGATTTACATTATGTTGAATCATTGAGGGTGCAACTGATATTTTCTGATGTTTTTACGGTTCTCAGTGATCCAACAAATATGCCTTTCACACAACTAGTAGATTAAGATTTATCAAACCAGTTTAAATTAGTGTTAAGAAAAACGCACTAAACTAAATGTAAAACTTCTTAGCTCCTGTGTTAGAGATTTATAGTGTAACAGTAAACACGCAGTAGTTGTCTGTGAAATCTTAAAGTGCATTTGGCACACAACTCTGCCAGCAAGTCAAGACTTCTGCAGAGGCTAATGTGGGCTGCAGGACCCCTGAAATTAATCAAGATGTACGAAACTGTTTTTTGTCTTATAAAGAAAAATATTCCAGCCGCTGGACTGGCATTTCCAGTCCTCTTTAACTTCTGTAGCGTTATTAATGAAATCACATGTCCACTGCTTGCTGCACACACACCACAATTCATGTGTCAGTGCTGGACAGCATTTGTGATAGTAGGAGAGCCAAATATGGCCTATCAGAACAGAATTACTATGCCACAATTGTGTAACGACCCATCACAAACATCAAGAAGCACTGCCTTAAGCTATAAGGTCATTTAATAATAATAATAATAATAATAATAATAATAATAATAATAATTCATTTATCACATATAATATACAATCACTAAAACCATAGGGTCGATCAGAGCAAAATCAAAGCACTTAACATCATATTGATTACACAGTCGTGGACCACCTGATAATGCACATTGGATCACACATTTGAAACTACAGCATTAAGATCTTGCTCACTTGGCATTAAGAAGCCTTGAGTGTTTCAGGAAAACATTCTTCAAACTACTGCTCTACCACCATTAACCTTTACACAAGATAAGATGTATTTATGAATTCATGCCATTTCCACCAAATTTTTACCCAGCCATCAGCATGTCCCTGTAGAAATCAAAATTCATTAGACTAGGCAATCATCCAATGTTCAGTCATTCGATTTTAGCAAAACACATTCTCTCTGTATCCTTGCTGACAGGAATGCTACCTGATTTGGTCTTATGCAGCTGTAGCCCATCGTCTTTGAGTTCTGATGTGTTGTGCTTTCAGAGATGTTCTTCTGCCCACCAGTATTGTTAAGAACTGTTATTTGAGTATTTGTGGTTTGTTAGCTTGATCGAGTTTAGCCATTGTCCTCTGGATGTTTGCTGCTTATCACAACATTCGATGTAAATGCAAGAGACTGTGAGGCGTCCATTTTTGAAATGCTGATGTGTATTATGGGTTTTGGCCTGCTGACCACAAAAATCAACTTTAAATTTTCTTGTCTCATACCGTTTTATTGCAATCTCCAATTTTTGTGATTTCCATTCATTTTGTAAGTGTACAGAGGTAGTACAACAACAACAAGTGGAACGTCTGTGGTGATCTAAACGTCGAGGCACTGCTACTATAAATGCAGCTCAGATACACCAAGTACTGCAAATAGGACAGCTGTGTTACTGTAAAGAGTTTCATTACATTAAAAAGAAGTGACTGCTCCATAAGGGCTGAAAAGTAAGGCACACAAGCCACTTGTGGACCTAACAAATAAATTTTTAACCTCCTCTTTGTATAACAAACTTGGACTGATGAAAAAGTTTGCAAAAGCATTGAACAAGGAAGGTGAAGGATTTTGATAATTGGGACAGATGTTTCCCTAAATAACTGATGCCAAGATTATGGGAGGCATTTTTGTTGGTCCACAAATCAGACATGTCATTAGTGACATGGAGCCAGCAGAAATTGTGTAGAAGACTTTCAAAGATGTTGTTGAGAATTTTCTTGGCAACTACAGAGACCCAAATTACATCCAGCTGGTTGACAACATGCTTCAAGCGTTCAGAACCACGAAGTCCAACATGTATCTAAAGATTAATTTTCTGTACTCACACTTGGACTTCTTCCCTGCTAATTTTGAAGCAGGTAATGATGAACATGTGGAATGGTTTCACCAGCACATTGCAATGATGAAAAAGCGATAACAAGGCAAGTGGAATCAATCTTGTATCCATCCCATACTGATGGTCTGTGCAAGAGAGGACAGAGCCGACTATACTTCCTTAGAAGGCTGGCGTCTTTCAACATCTGCAATAAGATGCTGCAGATTTTCTATCAAATGGTTGTGGTGAAGAGGGACGCCTCACACCTGGAAAAACTGGTGAGGAAGGCAGGCTGTATTGTAAGCACGGAGCTGGACAGTTTGACATCTGTGGCGGGGCGACGGGCACTGAGCAGGCTCCTGTCAGTTATGGAGAATCCACTGCATCCACTAAACAGTATCATCTCCAGACAGAGGAGCAGCTTCAGCGACAGACTGCTGTCACCGTCCTGCTCCACTGACAGACTGAGGAGATCATTCCTCCTCCACACTATGCGACTCTTCAATTCGACTCAGGGGGGTAAACGTTAACATTATACAAAGTTATTGTCTGTCTGTATACCTGCATTGTTATCACTCTTTAATTTAATATTGTTTTTTATCAATATGTTGCTGCTGGAGTATGTGGATTTCCCCTTGGGATTAATAAAGTATCTATCTATCTATCTATCTATCTATCTATCTATCTATCTATCTATCTATCTATCTATCTATCTATCTATCTATCTATCTATCTATCTATCTATCTATCTATCTATCTATCTATCTATCTATCTATCTATCTATCTATCTATCTATCTATCTATCTATCTATCTATCTATCTGTCAAAGCTAGCCGAATGTTGTTGGACACTGAAAGGAGAACCATCAGATGCTGAGTAAAAATGAAAATCCATAGCAAAACATTTTAAGCTCAACTGAACCAATGCAGTTTTTTAGCATCATTAAGTAATTAAACACACTAAATTCAATAAAAGTTATTTTCATGTTTCTTCAAAGCCCTACGTGATACAGCCAAACTACAATTATCATGTGCTCATTGTGACGCTGTCTGTCATAACCACCAATTTCAGGAAACCAAACATTTGAAAAAAAAAATGTTTTCTATTGTGACCGGACCATGGTAAATCTCACGCAGATTATGTGTCTCCTCCATCCCAATGATTGGCCAAATAACCACTAAACACTTTGCTAAGTATAGCATATAGTCTATTTGTTAATGAGCAGGTGGACCTAATAAAGAGATCACTAGATGTTCTGCGAAATAAAATGACTGACATCTAGAAACATTTGTCCACTTTGTATTACACTTTTATATTTAGAGCAGGTGAAAAACATGCAAAAATTAAAAAAACAGTACATGTAGAAAGTATTGAACCAGGAGAGATCTACACGTGTGGGTTGTTAATATTGTTTTAAAGTTCCAAAGCTTTCTAAGAAGCTATGCAAAAAAATAGAGAGTTCTGCAGCTGGTAAATGCCATTTTATGACACATCCAAAAAGGTATTACATTATTACTCTTTCAGGCAAGCAATGGTCTATGAAGAGTGTGAAGCAGGCTATAGATTGTGTCTGAAGATTGCTAAAATCATGCAAGCATTCACTGGAAATGACATCCTTGTGTGGCCGAGCATTTTCTAGGCAGACATTTGATAAAAGGCAACAGTTACTCCTTTACATATAATTGTATGATTAAACAGCATGCGAGATGTAGCCCTACTGGAGGACACCCACTGTTCTGAAGATGTTCTGTCCCATTCATGAATATTGTGCTTCTCCACGTGTAAGCCAAGTTCTTCTATAGCCAAAGCAAAAAATGGGACACACCTCAAAAGATGGTCTAATACCAGACCAAAAGCTGGCCACAAATCCAGACTCATTTAACCAAGATTAGTAATGGACAATTCACAAATTATTTGCACTTTTTGAATGACCCTTTTTAGTGAATTGATTCAGTGGAGCTCAGCACTACTGTAGCACATGCGTGATTTTGTCAGTATTTTCATTTCGCAGGTAGAAGTTGTCATGCATGCATGCCTGAGAATTGCCTTCAGGGCTCACCTAAGGTATGTGGTACCACCCCAGGATGAGAGGGGGTGCTTTCACTAACATTCTTATCACCCTTTTCCCTCACAGCCTCAAGAAACAGCTCTTAGAGTGCAACAAAGCCAAAGGAGCCCCACTCCTTCTGGTCTGGCCAGTATAAGGGAGAGACGCACCCAGAAAGTGGTGTCTCAGTTTGGATCTGATAAGCCATTAGGAAGGTCACACAGGTGCCTCACGAACTTACAAAACGATGGAAACTTTCCTATCTTTACAGTGCCACTGTGCACATATTTTGTTAAAAGATTTACTATTTTGTGTGAGCACAGATTAAACATGGTTTTGCCACATTGGCACCACAGCTATTTTTAGCCTCGCCTTATGTCATCCTTTGCCTTGCTACAAAGTGTAAAGGACATATACAAGCACTGATAGTCTGAATCATTACTCTCGTTTTCTTCACTTGTGACTCGTGCAAATGGAATTGAATCATTACCAGGAAACAAGGTCTCTATAACTGATGATTCCATCATTCATCATATGAACACCATACAGTAACAACACATTTATATCAGAATGCATTGTTTTGTACAATTAAAAAATAGTTTTAAAGAGAATATATAACTATAATTTTAAACTAATACATTTATGTCCCATTGTGCAGTCAACAAATAAGTCAAAATTATTTTGTTTGAACTCTGTGATTGTGTGAGGAATGACGATTCCACAGAATAAATGTTGGGGTACCAACCCTGTCATCCCTGCTTACTTCAAATGTTGTTTAAGGCCAAACAAACAGGGCACTCAATGGCGCTGTTAACATGAACAACTTAACAAAGACAGCCTGTCCTTGACTTACAACAATAAAGCTTCTCTCTTTCTTTTTTTCAAGCTATGGCGCTCTATCTAGCAGGTTGCTCGTTCATCAGGAATGACGTGTCCTTCTGGCCAGCATGTAATTTATGGGCAGCGGACAAGAAGGGGTGAGGTCAGTTGCCATCAATGGGCCTCTTCTCAGCTCTTTAGAGAGAAAGGGAGATGACATGATTTGCGCCAGCACTCCCTATCATCCTGGAGGGGAATTACATACCTCAGATGAGCTCTTAATGTGATCCTCTGATGTGCATGCTTGACAGCTCCTTTTTATGGGTTAGGTTTAGGTTTAGGTTTATTTGCCATATATAGGTTAACATACAATGAAATGTGTATGGCAAAAAAAACAAGTCACTCAACCTAGATCCAATAAAGCTAAAAAATAAAATAGACTAGCCATATAAAATAAAATGTGTACGTTTTAAAAGAAGTTATACAGCAATATGAGTTGAATGAGCAGCAAGTACAAATGACAGTTATTGCACAGATAATTTTTTATAAGTACAGATGCATATTCCATAAAGTGCAGATGCATGTTCCAGTCAATATTCAGAGTGTGTGCAAGTACAGTTTGTATGTGAGTAGTGCAATGTAGATGTAATGCAATGTAGGTGTGATGTAAGTGTATGTAAGTGTTCAGGTGTTGCTGTTGGCCTGGTGGTAAAAACCGTTCTTAAGTCTTGTAGTCCGAGCAGCCAGACTCCTGTATCGTCTGCCAGACTGTAACAAGGAGAACAACTGGTGTGATGGATGGCTGTGGTCCTTTATGATGCTGCTTGTCTTACGCAAGCACCGATGGAGGTAAATGTCTTCAATGGCATGGAGACTCTTGCCCGTGATGTGCTCTGCTGCCTTTACCACTCTCTGTGGTGATTTCCGGCTGCTGGCAGAGCAGCTCCCATACCAGATGGTAATGCAGCCCGTCAGCAGACTCTCGATCACACTCCTGTAAAAGTTTGAGGTGATGTTGGCATTCATGCCAAACTTCCCCAGCCTCCTCAGGAAGTAGAGCCGCTGGTGAGCTTTCTTGACCACAGTGTCTATGTAAAGGGTCCACGAGAGATCCTCGGTGATGTTTACTCCGAGGAACTTGAAGCTGTTAACCCTTTCAACTTCTACGCCGCTGATGTAGATGGCCCAGTGTTCTCCGCTTAGCTGTTTCCGATAGTCCATGATCATCTCCTTCATTTTGCTGACGTTAAGAGACAAGTTGTTATCCAGGCACCAATTACTCAGTGCCAGCACCTCCTCTCTGTAGGCCGTCTCATCGTTGTCAGTGATAAGGCCTATGATGGTTGTGTCGTCTGCAAACTTGATGATGGTGTTTGTGCCGTGTTTTGCAACACAGTCATGGGTGAACAAGGAATACAAGAGGGGGCTAAGCACACAGCCCTGCGGTGCTCCTGTGTTTAAAATGAGTGATGAGGACATGTGTTTGCCGACTCTCACCACCTGGGGCTTGTTTGTGAGGAAAGAGAAAATCCCTCTGCAGATGGTCCCAACCCAAGGTCGTCAAGCTTCAAGACGAGTTTTGAGGGGATGATGGTGTTGAATGCCGAGCTGTAATCTATGAACAGCATTCTTACATATGTATTTCCTCTTTCCAGGTGGGTGAGGGCAGTGTTTATTGTTAGCGCAATGGCATCCTCTGTAGATCTGTTTGCTCTGTAAGCAAATTGGAGAGGATCCAGAGTGTCGGGGAGGGAGGAGCAGATGTAACCTTTGACTAGTTGCTCAAAGCACTTCATAATGACCGATGTCAGTGCAACCAGGCGATAGTCATTCAGACAGGAGACCACCGGTTTCTTTGGGACAGGAATGATGGTGGATGCTTTGAAGGAAGTGGGGACCACTGACTGCCTCAGGGAGAGATTGAAGATGTTGGTGAACACACCTGCTAGCTGGTCAGCACACGCCCTGAGGGCACGGCCTGGGATGCCATCTGGTTTGAAGGACCTTCTCACGTCAGACGTTTCAAGGATCAGAGTGACAGACTCACTGCCCCCTTGAGGATATAGCACCTGTTCTTTGTTGGCTGCATCAAAACGAGCATAGAAAGTGTTGAGCTTGTCTGCAAGAGATGCAGTGGGCTGAACACTGACTGTGTTTTTCTTTTTATAGTCAGTGATGAAGCACAGTCCATTCCATTGGTTATTGACTATATCAGAAAATTAGAACTGAATGATTACTTGCTAATGAGTAACGCGATTCTTGCTCATTTGAGTTTTGAGTTGAATCATTACCTGAGGACAAGGTGTATAATTCTCGTTTATTTGACTCACAAATTGAATCATTAAACAAAGTCACAAGATTCTTGATTCTTCAGCTTGAAAACTGAATCATTACCTGAGGATGAGTTGCATCATTTTAATTTATTTTAGTTGTGAATTGTCTCATTACCTAAGAATGTGACTCATGATTCTGCTTCATTTGATCTATTGAATGTATCATTACCCACTAATGAGCTGCACAATTCTTGTTCACTTATGATTTTCTAACATATTTTCTGTTTTTAATTATACATTTTAAGTATGCTGAAGAGTGAAAGGGAAGATCTACAGGACGGTAGTGAGACCAGCTATGTTATATGGGTCGGAGACGGTGGCACTGACCAGAAAGCAGGAGACAGAGCTGGAGGTGGCAGAATTAAAGATGCTAAGGTTTGCATTGGGTGTGACGAGGATGGATAGGATTAGAAATGAGGACATTAGAGGGTCAGCTCAAGTTGGACGGTTGGGAGACAAAGTCAGAGAGGTGAGATTGCATTGGTTTGGACATGTGCAGAGGAGAGATGCTGGGTATATTGGGAAAAGGATGCTAAGGATAGAGCTGCCAGGGAAGAGGAAAAGAGGAAGGCCTAAAAGAAGGTTTATGGATGCGGTGAGAGAGGACATGCAGGTGATGGGTGTAATCAGAACAAGATGACGAGGACAGAAAGATACAGAAGAAGATGATCCGCTGTGGCAACCCCTAACAGGAGCAGCCAAAAGAAGAAGAAGAAGAAGTATGCTGTCATGCTTTCTCAAACAGGATAATGTGAAACAATAAGGATTATCAGCAAATTTAATATATAATTTATTATATATAATTATGTATAAATTATTGAAATTGTATATTTGCTATCTGGTCTATTCAGATTTTTTTTTACAGCCCCAGATTGCATTGGTAAATGAACTTGCTCAAATGGCCAGTTAAAAAAAAACCAAAACCAGATCTGTAAAGTGGATTGATAGTGATATGAATGGTGTAACCAAGGTGTTGTATCTTTTTGCTTCTTAGATCCTTCCAGAAATGTTTGAAAACCTTTTTGCCAAATTGATCACTTATTTTCAAATTCACTTGGCCAACATCAGTAATTAATCTCTTTTCATATTAGTTGGTAAGACAATTGCATGCATTGGTAAGGCATTCCTGAATGCCACACAACCCAGCCACACACCAGGGCCAGTTTAGAGCCAGTAAGTCACCTCACCTGCATGTCTTTGGACTGTGGGAGGAAGCCAGAGCACCCAGAGGAAACCCATGCAGGGAGGACTAGGGACACATACTTACTACAAGGCAGCTGTGTAACCACCATGGTGCCTGTATTCCTGATTTGCTGTAGCCGAAATACAGACATTCCATGGTTTAGTGGTGTTTAGAAGAGTAACACACATGCAAAACTATATTTCCATACTTTCCCATATTGATACTGTAATATCAATTTTCATGCAAATTGCACCAGAAGGCCTGGGTGCAACTTTTTGCATTTTGCTGCAAAGTGTACATATTGTAAGTGTTCCCTTTTGGGTTCTACAGATTCTACTGTTGATTTAAATTCAGTTATATATTTTGGACATTTGTCCATAAGCATACGTACGGGGATGAATATCAACTAGAGGGATAAATATATTTTATGACAGTTTCAACTGATTGATCATATACAGAATTGTAATTCACGTACTTTCTTATTATTCCTACAAGAATAATTCCTGGCTATGTCCCTTGCATGTATCGATGTATTTTCCAGCTTGCTTAATTCAGTCATAGCCCCCACTTGGACATCTGCTCTCTTTATAACACTCTCCCAGACCTTGTGCCGATACCCCTGCTATAATATCTTTTGCTTTGGTTTATAGTAACTTAAATTTTGTTTAAAAAATGCTCACTTAAAATGGGCTAATTAGTTTCATTAACAATGCATCACTGATCTTATTTCTATAAAAATACTTTTTGTAATTTCAACTGTTTAAAAAGTAATATCATCATGTCTTCTTTAGGCATTTTGTTTTATACAAAAAAGGGAGCAGAACAAAGCAATGTTTTTTTCTTAGTTGTCTTCAAGACTGGAAATGAGAAGCAGATGACTAGAGCTCTGCTTGACAAGTTTATCACTTCCAGATAACCCGTCAACATTTTAAAGTAATTTATTTATAGTCTGCTGCCAACAATTTTAAAATCTGACCACCAGAATTGTTTAACTAATTTTTACTTTTGACATAATTGTAAGAAAAAAAATTCTGGCACTCAATTTACAAAATACGTGTTATGACTTCCTGTTACAATGAAACACAAGAATGGGTGCAGGCCTCAAAACACCACAAGCAAGACCAAGACCTTCACCTAAGTTTGGCACTCCAAGGTTAGCTTCACCACGGGCCATCTAATCCAAAATTCAATAGGCTGGCTTCGGTCTTCATAGGCCCAAAATTAAAACTAAGATTAAAAGTGGCTGGAGGAACACTGTCAAATCTTGCGCCCACAAAAAAACAGAAGAAAGATCCTGTATAAATAATTGATTTTAAAGAATAGTAAAGCCACGTAGATGTAAATGAGCAAAACTTAAAGGTGAACGAAACCAAGAACACAAATCCAATAATAGTACCTTGAGAGACAGAAGGAGTCAAAATCAAGAAAATCCACAATGAGAAATTGAAAATCACAAAAAATGGAATATAAATCACTTTTGTAATTACTTTCCACATGGGACGAGACTATCCCCACTGGCATTTAACACAGAAATGGCACCCGTCAAGAGAGAGGAAAATCGAAACATGCACCAGAACTTATTATACATGAATATTGGCATGATATGTGTATACAGTGCCTTCAAAAAAGTATTCAGACCCTTGCACGTTTTTCACAGATATTTTATGTTGTAGCCTTATGCTAAAATCATTTAAATTAACTTTTCCCTCAACAAGCAGCACTTAAAAGCACATACTTACCAGCCTGGTTACTGTCAGGGTTGATAGCTATTGTAATTAAATATGCCACCCTATCTTTTACATTTGTAACCCCAGCCAATTAGACAGAGTATCAGAACAGGCAGAATATTCATGTGTTATAGATAATTTGCCCCAAAATATATCCATCCATCCATTTTCCAACCCGCTGAATCCGAACACAGGGTCACGGGGGTCTGCTGGAGCCAATCCCAGCCAACACAGGGCACAAGGCAGGAACCAATCCCGGGCAGGGTGCCAACCCACCGCAGGACACACACAAACACACCCACACACCAAGCACATACTAGGGCCAATTTAGAATCGCCAATCCACCTAACCTGCATGTCTTTGGACTGTGGGAGGAAACCGGAGCGCCCGGAGGAAACCCACGCAGACACGGGGAGAACATGCAAACTCCACACAGGGAGGACCCAGGAAGCGAACCCAGGTCCCCAGATCACCCAACTGCGAGGCAGCAGCGCTACCCACTGCGCCACCGTGCAACCCCCCCAAAATATACAAATGTGCAAATGTGTTTATAAATTAAAATGAACACAACCTGCATATCAATCAGTTCATCTTGCTTAGACTACCAGGTGGCTTTCTGTCTTAATATGTTGATTGGGCTCTACTCCGACGTGGTCTGGCAGGGCCCAAAGATGGAGCTGCCTTCTGTAATACTGTGTTACGAACTTGAGAGTTCAAAGTGCTGAAGAATCCAGCAATTATTTATAATACCCACTAGAGGGGGTAATACTATCAAACGGGATTGATATGAGGGTGAACACAGGATATTAAAAAAAAAATAAAAAAGATCTGTTTTCTTAAAAAATGCTCTTGAAAATGAATGAAACGCCAAAGAGCTCAGAAGGCAAAAGGAGTTGCCTAAAACAATAAGGCAATCCAAGAAAACAATGTCCCAATAAACAGTCCAATGGCAAGATCAGAAAACAGAGCAAAATAGTTGAAAATTCCAGAAATCACAAGGTACAAGCAAAAGACAAAAGTAAACTCATCTACCCCTTAGCGCATTCAAATGAACTGCCAGGAACTGGTAATGAAGGGCAGCTAGCCATATCTCTTGGGCAACCACCAACAAAATACAAGGTGCATAATAAAGTCAAGATTTATACATGGAAACTAAGTAAATAACAATGTTAATATTGTCAAAAGAACTAAAATTGCACCAAACAGACAATAAACATGAATATGAATCCCAGCCAGGGGAGGATTTCCTGGTTGAAACATAAGAGAATGAAGCAGCAGAGATACGGAGAGAGAGAGAGAAAGACTGACTGTATGCCTTTGCAAACCTCATTTGTATCCATTTCTAATGGTCCTTCTCATGCCTCATGTACCAGTGAGTGTGTTGTTCCCAATGACTCAGCACAGGTACACTCGGCGCTCATTCCAATCTAGCTGCTGGCTTGTTTATGTCCACTCATCTCATCCACCTGTATTCCATTAGGTTAACTGGCTGTTCAGTTCCATCTTTGGAATTTCAGTTTTAAGGGTTAATGGTTTCTGCTGTGGACTCACACTACAAAGGTTTTTAAGTTTGCAGATTAGCACTGTGGTGAATTGCCAGTGGTCAACCATGAATCTGCAACATCTGGTTCAAAACAATTCTCCTTACAGCGTGAGCTAGTAGCAGATCTCATAGTTTTGGCTGTGCAGAGTCTGTGTCTGAACACTGCAAGCAGAGAACTTCTTGGTGATGTCAGATGACCACTTTCTCTTTCTCTCTCTCTCTCTCTCTCAATCTATCTGTCTACCTCTCTCTCTCTCTCAGTCCCCACCTTTTCTGCGTAACACAGCCAATGACATACTGCAGATTTTCCACACACAAAAACGTCCCCTGGTGCACATTAGAAAAATCTCACTAAACATGAAGTGAAAACCCATTACCTAGCATCTGTCCATTTCTGTTTCTTAATTCCTGCAAAAAATGTTGAGGATATGCATACTCCAAGAATTGTGGAGCTTCAAGTTTCTTTTCTGCCTCTGGTGCATCTTTAGAATTGCAATTGCCAAGATTGTCATCTTAATTGGAAAAATTAGAACAGAACACATCTGGTGGCTCAACAAATGTCTCCACATGACACTAAATAAATCCGGTGATTGTTTTTCCAATAGAAATCATCAATTAAATACTGACAGGCAGACACATGTGGAATCAAAGGATGAAAATGTGTCCAGACAGGACTAAATGCCTATCTTCGTGTGTTAGTAGCATTAATTAGCTGGACGTGGAATGCAATTTATTTTGGGAATCTTTTATTGAAAGCAAACACAGTGTTTCGCTGAAAATTTAGTTTCGCACGAATCGTTTTGGTCATCAGTTGTCATGTGTACCCAGTACAATTAAATTGTTACAAAGGTTGAAGTCTGCTTTTAGTAATCTCATTGGAGAGGTAACATGCTCTTATTATCCAGAGAAGTACTTCATGTAAGTAGCTGGACTAAAATGCAGTGTTCATTTTCTACTTTATAGACAGCTTTCCAAGTGCTTCTTCATGAATTTCATCTACATCTCTGTACAAAACGATTACCATGCCAACTGAAAGTGCATCACTAAATAAAATCAGGCCAATGCACTTGTGAGTAAAGTAAAATGAACTGCCATTCTACTAGTAACTGTGTATGTGATAATCCTCCTCATTGTTCCATCATGGTGACTTTAAAGATGTGACTTGTTATTTTATCAGCTAATCATCTTGCGTTAAGTGATATGAGAGACCGCCAGTTGGTGAATGCTGGCTCTCCTTAAATGAATATTTTGCAGATTCCCAGCATTATCTGTTCTCTGTGCTCCCAATGATCTTTATAACTATAGAAATTACCTTTATAAGTCTTTTTTAGATCCATGTATGAATTTTTACCTGTCCTATTATGATGAACCAGTGCTTTCAGCAGCCATAGGCACCAACAACATCTAATAGTTCACAACCAAGCTGAACCAGGGCAAGTGAGGAGACACACAAGACTTTATGTTCAAATGTGTTCTGTATTAATTCACAACAAAGTGTTACAGTGCATAAATAAATTAAAACATGCAATACGTAGCAGCACTACTTACAATATCCTCAAACTCCACACTGCTTCTGGAACCTGGTAGGACAAAACTTTATATTGCTTTGAGAAAGCTGTTCATAGGGTGTTTCAATCACACATCCATCATTGACTTCCCCTGCCATACTGGACTATCTTGGTCATTGTTGTTGGTGTTTATTGTTAGTGTTACAATTTATTATCACTGTTGGGGAGCTGGGGAGGGCCTTTGTGTACTTGCCTTTGAGTATATTGTGTGTTGTTTTTCATTATTTTATTAATATATTTCATTTGTTAATTACCAATTTATTGTGCCACTAACAGTGTCTCTGTGTGTTGAGTGTATTCTTGGGGTCCCGACAATAAAATAAACACATCACTGTCTTTGGACGATGTAAATCTTAGCATCCCTGCGACTGCTACAAATGAATACATTTTCCTAAAAACCATTAAAGTTAAAATTCCCTTTGTATCCCCAGAAATGCAAAAATAAACACTTTTAAAATCCGAATATCCAATTAAAATTCCTTTTTTATATGTTTTCCTTTTCCACAGCCAGGAAAAATCCCCTCTGTGAAAACCTCAGATCCATTCTGTAAAGACTTCTGAAACCTCTATGCAGCCAGGGCACCGTTTTCATCCCACTTGACCTAACAAAGACTTTCACAACTTCACTTCCTTCGGCTTCCACAGCTCCGCTGCCGCAACCCCCTTGGTTGGCCCCATCTCAAGTTCCTCCTTATATCTGGTGACTATCCGTTCGTTATTCTCCTCTGCTCCCTACATTTATTAGGCAGCATCCAATACCGTTGTTTTACTGCACTTGCCAGAAGCTATCACTTCTGCTCCTTGGACAAGTAATCAGCTGGGATGATTACTGCCTGTTTATCATGAAAGGTTTTACACCCTCAGACCGAATCCTCACACAAACAACCGCTCTTCTCCTTGGTTCCTCTTTCTCTGGTTAACCTTTTTTTTTTTTTGCTTCCTCCCACTTCTTTCTATTACTTACCCTTCCCATTTTTTAACCTGTGGCGACCCCAACAGATGCTGGTTTTCAATGTGCCACTCCTGCAATTAACTAAACCACAAGCAATCACACATGCTCATGTGCCACTACTTCACAGATGTGGTTAAGCCACAGGAAAAGTATAAACCACTAAGATTATTCATAAATTAACCCATTAAAACACTCTGGAACATGAATTATCACACCTACTGTATTTAAAATCCCTAGGAAAAAAGTTAATCGTATGAAGTGGTAACTTCCCCTTCTGGTGTTTATCCAAACTAAATATTAAAAAAATTAAAAGAGAAAGAACAACATTAAAAATGACATTTAGCAATGAAGAAAGATGCTTACTGTATATAGTGCCTATTCACAATGTAGCCCTTACACAAGGAGGTTGGGGTTTACTCCTTCAATGAGCAAAGTTCGGGCTGGCTATAACTATTTTTAAACAGTATAACATATCTTTCACAATTAGAAGTATACACGTTCCAGTGGCTTTTTACCAGGCCTTTATGTAGACTTTTGTTTCTACATTCTGGACACACACCACTGTTAGCCTTTAGGCTAACACTCTTCCTCTTCACGGATTTTGCCCATAAGCAGTGACCTTTACATTGGCTTTGTGACCCTTGCCCATACACAATGGATTTTCTCCGAGGCAGTTAGTAGTTGATGACCATCGATAATTGCTTTAACCCTGAGCTAGTTTAGCTTAGTCCACACTAATAGAGATGTATTTGAAAGTACATCTTTATTTATTTTTTTTTCGTCTTTCATCCAAACTAAAACAGCATTTTCTGCAACCAAAAACTAAATCTTTTAAAGAAATGTCCCCCCAAAATCTCTATATATTTGAAAACACCGAAACTTGCATAGCAATTTGGATGAGGAAATCTGAACTTTTGGAAAACATCCATCCATCCATCCATTTTCCAACCCGCTGAATCCGAACACAGGGTCACGGGGGTCTATTGGAGCCAATCCCAGCCAACACAGGGAACAAGGCAGGAACCAATCCTGGGCAGGGTGCCAACCCACCGCAGGACACACACAAACACACCCACACACCAAGCACACACTAGGGCCAATGTAGAATCGCCAATCCACCTAACCTGCATGTCTTTGGACTGTGGGAGGAAACCTTTTGGAAAACACAGATGTGTAATTGTTTGTGATCGAATGAACCATTTTATGCTGGCCCTATAGCGTACTTTACACTTTCTATTGCCCTGTTGAATTATTACCACAGAAAATTATCTTTTGTGGCCTGTTGTGTGCAGACTTTTCTGTTGGCCTACGTAATGATCTTTCCCTTATCTTGTTTGATATCCCACATACACAATGATTTTGTTTTTCACGTTGAATTTTGTTACTATATAATGACTTTTCTTTGGCCATCTTGGTGTCAAAATTATGCCTGGCCAACTTCCAATACATAGAATATCAACTTTGCATATTAAATACACAACAACATTGCACCCTCAGCTGTGGATCTTTTACTTTTTTCAGATTTGTGAGTTGACTGCAACCAGAATCTTTGAAAAACTTTGTAGATGATGGCGTCTTTTCTTTGGACCACTTGATTGTTTGAATTTTATCCACTATTCTATATTACTTTATATTGAAGGTACTGTTAAAGGGTGCAGGACAAAGCAATTATAGGACAGAAACTACTGGTCGTCTTCTTCTTTTTGTTCACTCAAATAGACACACGGCCTCTTAAATGAATGTCGCTGTACATTTTAGGTTCTCCAGGCTGCAAAACAGCATCTGTATCACTGGTGTCTCCTCCATCCAGATCTAGGGACTCATGGCTTCATGCAGCAGACAGTCTTGCAGTAGATGCTCTGTTGTCCGGCTGTCTGCTTTTTATAGGCACTAGTCTAACTGACCAAGCCAGAACTTAGTGTAGAGGTGGTGGTAAAAGTGGTTGTGGCCTGTGCAGAGTCTGAAGATAGGCACCTGCTCAGGTTTTGAGTAATTCCTATTATAACATGGGTGCTGATACATCCACTTGGTGTGTTGATTGGCCTTGATGGTGGTTGTAACTTTGTGGTAAGTAGTAGACCTGTCTTCCTATTCTTTTATCGGTCCCTGCTTTTGCAATGTGTCAGGCAACTTCTATGCCTAATACATTGCAGTGGGAAGGAATCCATTGCAGGAAGACTGTGTGGAATCTTCATAGAGAAACAGGAAGTGGACTTTACATATTAAATACACAATGGCAGATAACCCTTAGCTGTGGTCCCTTTACTTTTTATCAGATCTGTGATTTGGTTCAACCAAAATGTAGAAAACCTTGTGGATTATGATGGCTTTTCTGTGAGCCCCTTGCTTGTTTGTTTAAACGTTATCCACTTTTCTATATTATTTTGTATTGACAGTACTATTATAGGGTACTAGAATACTAGGATGTTGTACCGTGTTAGCCATTGTGAATGTAGCGAGAAGTCAAGCAAAATGACACCTTTTATTGGGTAACTAACTCAAAATGACACCTGACATTACCTGTTGTTTTAGCTTTCTAGAGAGGGGAGAACTCTGTGTCTCATCATGAGTCATTCCATTGATTTGGAAGCCTACAAGGCAGGGGGCTTCTCTGGCCTTCAACCAACATGACACTGATTTGCATGTCCAAGCATGATTTTGAATTGTTGCAGCCCAACACCATAACACGTGCCCAAAGCCACTGGGGAAAGATGAGAGGAGAACGTTGAGTTTAGAATGGTGCCGGCAGAGAATATGCATGTAGACAAAGAGAAGGAAAAGGTGGAGTGAAAGTGGGTGGAAGTTCACCGTGTAGCTTACCTGCAATGTTGAACGAGCAGCCTGCCTGGTGTGGTTGTGATCGCACGCGCAGAAAAGGGGAGGTTTGATATAACGAAACTGCACCTGATCAGTGTAGGACGTAGTGTGTGTGTGGCTTGACTTTGTTTGTTATTGGGAGACCCTGGAAGACATGAGTAAGGATTAGCTAGGCAAAAGGGTTAGCTGTTGTGACTACACAAGGGGACCAGAGAGCCCCAAACCACAGAACCAGTAATACAGCACAAGTTAATGGAATAAAATAATACATTTTTATTTTCATTCCAGGAATTTTTCCCCAATCCTCTCCCACCAAGAAGCCTCAAGTATGCAATAAATATTCAATAATTCACAATTTTTCCTCCATTGAGTTTTGCTCACTGCCTCACGACTCAGCCCGTGTGACAGCAGGCTTCCTTTTGTTCTGGACCTGGGAATGCTTTCAGTGCCATTCTGTCTCCTCAAGGAAGCACTTTCAGGCCATACACAAATTAGGGTGGTCCTCCCCCGACAGAACCCTCTACAGATGCCAAGGGACCCATACTGGGGTGCACTTCTGGACTCCATGTCCGTAGCACCCCTGCAGGTGTCCCGACTGGGGTTCTCATTCAGAAACCACTGTCACCGAGCACATGGGGGAATGGAACCACTCCCAAGTTCCAGCTTCCACTGATCCATCCATTGTTTTATACCTGTTGGTCACAGAGTTATCTTACCCCCATGCTGTTAGACTCCTTAACACCAGGCTGCCCCCTGGGACCTTCCACACGGTCTCAACCACCTCTAAAAACAGAACTTTTATACATGCGAGCCACTGTCCTGCAAAGTCGAGTGTGCAGGTAGAAAAGAACTGAAAATCTCATACTGACCTTTAAGGATTTTGACAATCTTGATATCCTTCTGCTGTGAAACATTCTGACCTGTCATTGTTTACACGTCTTAAACAACTATTATCATACACTGATCATTTCAGTATTATCTATATCTATTATTTATTATTTATTTATTATATTACATATCTTACACATCGATATTGCTGCTACATCTTTGTCTTGTCTTTGCACAAGGTCTTGTCTTGTTTGTGTTTTAATTTTAATTTAAATTTAAAATTTTAATTCTATTTTTAAATTATTATTTGCACGTCATGTTGTTACACTGTGGACCCTGAGCTTCGCAATTTCGTCTATCTGTATACTTGTATATCGTTGAGATGACAATAAAGTTCACTTTGACTTTGACTTTCCGCAATGTGTTTAAGTTTGTATATACAGTATCAATGAGGACAGCACTTGTATAGATTTGTATACATTTTTGGGTGGAAGTAATCTGTGGTTGTGGGTGTTCATTTTTTCATTATCGTCTTTTTCATTTTTTGATTATTTTTCTGTCCCTGCTTTGTAAACTGTCTATGGAAGAAGGAGGAAGAAAAGGCTTTTAGTTTATATTTTTGTGTTTTTGCATCCCTGTACTTATTCTTCTCATTTATGTTAATGTTCTTGCATTGAAATTTATTATTGTACATAATTATCAGAACCTCTGGAATAAATCAGAATTCTGTTTTTTTCAAAAGTCATCATCTGTCTGTGTTTCGATTCTCCCATCCTCTGGTTGTTTGGTTACAGCTTCAGGTGCCCGGAATCTGAAATTGTGCAATGGTACCATTGAAGGGGGAACCAAAGTCATTGTTTATGAAATGTTTAAAACGTTTCTTAGTTTGTAAAGATATTCAATTTCTAAACACCTCCCCTTCCTTCATTCAGTTCACTTCCCTACACGAGGACAGGTTGACCCTGCCAGCCTGAATTCTAAATTGTGACTCCCATGCCAGTAAATCCAGACTAACGTGCAATTAGTGAACATTGACATGGTCAGATGCCGCTTAACATTAATACAACAACATGAACATGTGCCTACTTTTCTGATTTACCTGCTGACAGCTCTCTGACTTTAGTGGTCCAATTTCCTGAAAATTTATTAAAACATTTTTGTTTTGTCGTATGATGTTCAGCTTATCTTGTGTAAATCTCTATAAATAGCTTCTGTTGCTGTGTATTTATAAATTTGTTCTGTAAATAAAAGCAACAGGGGGTCCACATTGTAGCCCTATTCATTTGTCAAGATGGCTTTATTTTTCCTGGCAGGATGGGTGGCATGGGATTTGTGTAGCCATGAAGCATGGATTCAGACAAATAACCGAAGAAAGATAGCAGACTGTTCCCGGCTCAGGGATATGGGTTTCATTTTCTAAATGATGATGGCATGTAAGGCCTCTACTCCAGGCTTCCAGGTCATTACTTTTATCAGTGACCCCTAGCCAGATAATCATCCACAGATGGCTCCTAAGAAATATCCCAGTGCAGCTTCTCTCTTGTTTCTCTGGGTTAGATATTTTGGGGGGAATTACAGAGGAAGGAGGAGCTAAGGGAGATTTACAAGGAATTTCTTATGGGCCACTTTGAATTAAAAAATGTAAGATGTTTAGTTTATTCAATTAATTTATAAACCCACTCAATCCATTATTAATTTCACAGGGATCTGGAGTCTATCCTGGCAGCATAAGTCAGGGGTGAACCCTGGATGGTCCATCACAAAATATGCTTATACACACAATCACATTCACTCACTGTAGAACAGTCAATAGATACCCTGACAAACACAAACACCCCACATTTTCACAGATAGTGACTGGGCTGGGATTCAGCTTTGGTCTCCTAGATCTGATATCAGGGGCCAGCCTGATGCTGGAATATTTGGATTATTCACACTTTATTATCACTTCTGGTAGGAAATTACATGCAAATTACCTGAGCCTATAGCAGTCATTCTATATTACAGTGGTCTTCGATTTTTGCCATCCCAGGAGTTTCCTCTAAGATTTGGCCTCTAAAAACAGGCTAGGAAGCAAGCCAGAATTCTACCTAGTATGTCCATCAAAAGCTCACCTGACTTCAGCCAGGCTCCAAAATTTACCTCCTGGCTTCAGCTGGAGCATGACCAAAATTGGGGCACTGAGAAGAGAAGTCCTAAAATGGAGCAATTGCCCCAAAAATAGGAGGATAACTGCCAAACCCTGGCTTGTGCACAAAAAGGGTAACAAATAATTCTTTATAAAGCAAAGATTTATCTCAAAACAGCAAAAAGCAGCACTGCTTAAAGTGGCAATCCACAGCAAGCAAAGTTCCAATCACAGTTCAGATATCAAAATCCTAAATACAAAGTGTCCTGTGGTATGCTGGCGCCCTGCTCCTGTCTTGTGCCCTGTATTGGCTGGGATTGGCTCCAGCAGACCCCCATGACCCTGTGTTAGGATATAGCGAGTTGGATAATGACTGATTGACTGACTAAATACAAAGTGACAAATAATCGATAAAGTAGAAAATCAAGATCAAGAACACAGCGATACTTGCAGAAATGCCTTAAATGAATGATTCCCACTCCTGAGCCTTCTCAGCCAGTTTAAGTCACATAAGGCAGGGCTCAGGAGTGGTGAAAATAATACACAATAATAAACGTAACAGAAAATTTGTAAGGATAAAAACACATAAATACTCAAAAAAATGAAAATGACAATAACATCAGTACACATACAATAATGCATAATGGCCCCACATTATAGGTGTGGCCAGCTTTGCTATTAGTGGGCCATGATCTGCGATTTTTCCATTCATAGTCATGTTAGTATACCTGTTATGTTAGCCTTAGTTTCTTTACTTTTTCTGGACTGAATACATTGTTCCTTATTCTGTTTTATTTTCTATTTTGTTTCTAAAATACAGAGAATGTAATGGTACATTCATTTTTATAAGTGACATGTTTAAAGTTAATATTTTATTTGGCATTATGTTTTAGAATTCCCAAGACAAAATTTTGTTTTTTTCTATGGGTGCTGCCTTTATGTATAATGGTTGCTAGGATGCACTCTCCAGTTGCAAGGCCATGCCCCCTGGAGGGTGCATCAGGTGACATCACTAGCACAATGCTATTTAAGATGGACTCACACTAGTCTTGATCAGGATTGCGGATACCTCTCCAAATCTTTTCTGTGCTTATGCTTTTAAAAAAATATCTGGTTTACAAATATTGCTCCTTGTTTTTTTGACTTTGGCTTTGGTTTAGTGATTTGTGTTTGATACATGCTAGGATTGATGTCCTGGTTTTGACAATTGCTTTGTTTCTTGACTTTATCTACAGTCACGTCCAAATGTTTTGAGAATAACACAAGTATTGGTTTTCATAAAGTTTGCTGCTTCAGTGTTTTTTGTCAGATGTTTCTATGGTATATTGAAGTATAATTACAAGCATTTCATAAGTTCCAAATGCTTTTATTGACAATTATATTAAGTTTATGCAAAGAGTCAATATTTGCAGTGTTGGCCCTTCTTTTTCAAGACTACTGCAATGCTCCCTGGCATGCTGCCCATCAAGTTCTGGGCCAAATCCTGACTGATTCTTGCATAATCAATGCTTGGAGTTTGTTAGAATAGGTGGGTTTTTGTTTGTCCACCCACCTGTTGAGAATTGACCACAAGTTCTCAATGGGATTAAGGTCTGAGGAGTTTCCTGGCCATGGACCCAAAATTTCTATGTTTTGTTCCTTGAGCCACTTAGTTCTCACTTTTGCCTTATGGCCCAGTGCTCCATCATGCTGGAAAAGGCATTGTTGGTCACCAAACTTTGGATGGTTAGGAGACGTTGCACTCGGAGGATGTTTTGGTCCCATTCTTTAATTCATGACAAACATGAATTCTGACAAATTCCAAGAATTGATAATACGAGAATGGGCTGCCATCAGTCAGGATTTGGCCCAGAAGTTGATGGACAGCATGCTGGGGCGAATTGTAGAGGTCTTGAAAAATAAGGGCCAACACTGCAAATATTGACTCTGTGCATAAACATAATGTAATTGTCAATAAAAACCTTTGAAACTTACAAAATGTTTGTAATTCTACTTCAGTATACAATAGAAACATCTGACAAAAAGATCTAAAAACACTGAAGCAGCAAACTTTGTGAAAATTAATATTCGTGTTATTCTCAAAACTGTTGCATATCTACAGTGATCCCTCGCTATATCGCGCTTCGCCTTTCGCGGCTTCACTCCATCGCGGATTTTATATGTAAGCATATTTAAATATATATCGCGGATTTTTCGCTGCTTCGCGGGTTTCTGCGGACAATAGGTCTTTTAATTTCTGGTACATGCTTCCTCAGTTGGTTTGCCCAGTTGATTTCATACAAGGGACGCTATTGGCAGATGGCTGAGAGGCTACCCAGCTTACATTTCTCTTTCTCTTGCGCTGACTTTCTCTGATCCTGACGTAGGGGGTGTGAGCAGGGGGGCTGTTCGCACACCTAGACGATACGGACGCTCGTCTAAAAATGCTGAAAGATTATCTTCACGTTGTGATCTTTTGTGCAGCTGCTTCCTGAAATGACATGTTGCACGGTGCTTCGCATACTTAAAAGCTTGAAGGGCACGTATTGATTTTTGATTGAAAAACAAACTCTGTCTCACTTTGTCTGCTCCTGAGGAGGGGGTGTGAGCTGCCGCCTTCAACAGCTTTGTGCCGTTGTGCTTCACATACTTAAAAGAAAAACAGCCCTATTGATCTGTTTGCTTTTCTCTATCTCTGTGACATGATCTGCTCCTGACGCGCACTCCTTTGAAGAGGAAGATATGTTTGCATTCTTTTAATTGTGAGACAGAACTGTCATCTCTGTCTTGTCATGGAGCACAGTTTAAACTTTTGAAAAAGAGACAAATGTTTGTTTGCAGTGTTTGAATAACGTTCCTGTCTCTCTACAACCTCCTGTGTTTCTGCGCAAATCTGTGACCCAAGCATGACATTCTAAAAATAACCATATAAACATATGGTTTCTACTTCGCGGATTTTCCTATTTCGCGGGTGGCTCTGGAACGCAACCCCCGCGATGGAGGAGGGATTACTGTATATCTATATCTATATCTATGTTTCTTCTTGACTCTGTGTTTGTATCTTAATTATGTCTATATCTCCTAATCGATGCCTTTCCATGATCACCTCTGAGCAATAAAAAAAAAGTAGAGATGTTTTTCTTAATAGGCATGAAATGTAGACAAGTTTTCAAGTCATCTTTTAAGAATTGGATGGATTTAAAAGTTGTCCAAAACTTAACAGTTATTGATTTTTTCTTTTTTTTTTTGGTATATCTAGTTCAGAATGTGGCAGGTGGCACTGCTGCCTCATATACCCAACATGCATTTGAATCCCACCCATTCTCTGGATGTTTTTTTTTTCTGGTCTAGTTTTTAATTCAGCTTCATATAGTAGAGTGCTATTGACTGAGTATAGGGCTAGAGAGTTAGCTCATAGAAACAGCTATAATATTACTCATATTATGAACCACAAACCATTTAAATGTATAAACATGCAAATTCCATTAAACAAACAATAAAACAGAGGACTATCAGTGATTAGCACATTGAAATCAAGACAATAAAATGTCCATTGTAACAAACATGTCATTGAGAGTGAGTCTCAGGGGGCCATGCCTCCTCAGTCAGACTGCTAGTGCCATCCATAAATGATTTTTAATGTCAAAACTATATTTATTTAAAACATATATAAAATCCTACTGCTTTACAAAGAATAAATAGGTGATTATTATGATTGAAAGGTGCCTCTCTAGTGTCATGAACCTGAGAGCACCTTAGCATTAAGTCCCAAAATCTCAACACAAGAAGGGTCTAATCCCAAAAGCACAAAAGTCCCATAAATACTTTCATAATTGCCTACTGGGTGAGTTACCATCAAAACCTCGATTAGAACAAAAAGGGTCTTGAAGAATCTTTATAAAATAAAACATTTATTTTTAAGAAAAATTCTCTGTAGCACAAGAAACTCCATAGAGCATAAGGGAATGTCCTGAGAAGACCAGGCAAACCACAGCAAACACAATCCCCTTGCAGAATTCCAAGGCAAAGTCAAAAACAGAGCACATGTTCAAAAATCCAGTATTCATAAATGTATAAAACACAGCAAACACAAGTAAACACTTCGCTCCACAGCATATAAAACATGAACCACCAGTAACTATGGGAAACCCTTTGGATTTATCAAGTGGAGGATAGTTCTTGGCTGTGATTAGCAGGTGGCACTGTCCCCTTAGAGACCACTCACAAAACACATGGGAAATGCCCAAGGAATTGGTATTTAGACAGAATGAAAAGTAAGGAATAGAAATAAACACAGGCAATATCAATGTAAAAAAAAATAAAAAATAAACAAAAAGGACATAAAACAAAGAAATGAACTGCAGAAGAAGTTGCCTGCAGTAGTAGCAAACAAGTCCCAGTACAAAATCCAAAACAATGGTCAGGAATCCAGGAATTCATGAAAGCATAATAATAAGCACAAGAACTCACTGACACCACTAAGTGCTTTCAATGAACCGCAAGGGACTTATTTGCTCAGCATTTGAACAGATGCCCCTTGACTCTTGGGGAACATATCTCAAAGTACAAGGAACATAACAGAACAAGACACTTTGAAATGAAAGAATTCACAAAGATAATAAAAAACACATAATAAAGTAAATCATTAACATAAGTAACAATATAAACATAAACAACACAATCAAAAATTAACAAAAAGAACACAAAAAATGAATTTAAACACCAGTCAAGGATGGGAACCCTTGCTGAAGCATGACGTCTAGCAATTATATTTCCATTTACCCAGACTGGCTAGTCAGCAGTAGTAGTAACTCACCATTGCCTTATGTAAGAGTTTCTTCATATGTTCAAAGTCATTGGTGTACCTCAGTGAAAATTACAAAGCAGAGAGTGTCTACTTTTTGAAACATTAATTAATATTAGAAAATGGTTGAAATTAAACCCCAGTTACATTAAGTACAGATAAGAAAGAACTCTGCTTCTGAATCTGATACTGGAATGGAAGAACACAACCTCGATGGTGAGAAAATGCAGATAATAAATGGTAGGAAGTTATGAAAGAACACTTTAGTGAAAAGTTATACTAAAAAAAAGTAAAACAAACAAAATAGATGATTTATTTAGCTACGCTGAGGGAGCGCCATATACAATGAGTTATTATGCATTAAACACTTCACACACAGTTTTTGAAAGCTACTGCTCACTGGGGAGATTCCTAAGGACTAGAAGATAGCAGCCATTATGCTATTATATAAAAAGAGAAAATCCAAGTAGCTGCAACTCAGTAAGCATAACGTAAATTACTGGATGGAATTATTTGGGGAAAAATTGAGCATCACATGGCAAGAAGAAGAGTGTTAGTGAGCAGTCAACATAATGCAATATGCTGGAATTCTATGAAGAAGCAACAACAGCATACAAGAAGAGAGATGCGTATGATATTATTTGTGTTGATTATTAGAAAACATTTGATAAGGCCCCACATGAGACTAAAAGAAGTGGGAGTTCATGGTGTTGTGTGTGCATGGGAGCAAAATTGGCTCAGACACAGGAAGCAGAGGGTGATGGTGTGAGGAACCTTCTCAGAATTGGGTGATGTTAAGAGTGGTGTCCAGCAGGGGTCAGTGCTGGGGCCTCTGCTATTTTTTTAATATATGTAAATTATCTACTGTAGATAGTAATATAAATAAGAAGCTGGTTATGTATGCAGATGATACCAAACTAGGTGGAAAAGCAAACATGCCAGAATCTTTACAATGGGACCTGACTAGCATACAGGATTGAGCAGATTTGAGGCAGATGAAGTTTAATGTACAGTGGTGTGAAAAACTATTTGCCCCCTTCCTGATTTCTTATTCTTTTGCATGTTTGTCACACAAAATGTTTCTGATCATCAAACACATTTAACCATTAGTCAAATATAACACAAGTAAACACAAAATGCAGTTTGTAAATGGTGGTTTTTATTATTTAGGGAGAAAAAAAAATCCAAACCTACATGGCCCTGTGTGAAAAAGTAATTGCCCCCTGAACCTAATAACTGGTTGGGCCACCCTTAGCAGCAACAACTGCAATCGAGCGTTTGCGATAACTTGCAATGAGTCTTTTACAGCGCTCTGGAGGAATTTTGGCCCACTCATCTTTGCAAAATTGTTGTAATTCAGCTTTATTTGAGGGTTTTCTAGCATGAACCGCCTTTTTAAGGTCATGCCTTAGCATCTCAATTGGATTCAGGTCAGGACTTTGACTAGGCCACTCCAAAGTCTTCAGTTTGTTTTTCTTCAGCCATTCAGAGGTGGATTTGCTGGTGTGTTTTGGGTCATTGTCCTGTTGCAGCACCCAAGATCGCTTCAGCTTGAGTTGACAAACAGATGGCCGGACATTCTCCTTCAGGATTTTTTGGTAGACAGTAGAATTCATGGTTCCATCTATCACAGCAAGCCTTCCAGGTCCTGAAGCAGCAAAACAACCCCAGACCATCACACTACCACCACCATATTTTACTGTTGGTATGATGTTCTTTTTCTGAAATGCTGTGTTCCTTTTACGCCAGATGTAACGGGACATTTGCCTTCCAAAAAGTTCAACTTTTGTCTCATCAGCCACAAGGTATTTTCCCAAAAGTCTTGGCAATCATTGAGATGTTTCTTAGCAAAATTGAGACGAGCCCTAATGTTCTTTTTGCTTAACAGTGGTTTGCGTCTTGGACATCTGCCAAGCAGGCCGTTTTTGCCCAGTCTCTTTCTTATGGTGGAGTCGTGAACACTGACCTTAATTGAGGCAAGTGAGGCCTGCAGTTCTTTAGACGTTGTCCTGGGGTCTTTTGTGACCTCTCGGATGAGTCGTCTCTGCGCTCTTGGGGTAATTTTGGTCGGCCTGGCCACTCCTGGGAAGGTTCACCACTGTTCCATGTTTTTGCCATTTGTGGATAATGGCTCTCACTGTGGTTCGCTGGAGTCCCAAAGCTTTAGAAATGGCTTTATAACCTTTACCAGACTGATAGATCTCAATTACTTGTGTTCTCATTTGTTCCTGAATTTCTTTGGATCTTGGCATGATGTCTAGCTTTTGAGGTGCTTTTGGTCTACTTCTCTGTGTCAGGCAGCTCCTATTTAAGTGATTTCTTGATTGAAACAGGTGTGGCAGTAATCAGGCCTGGGGGTGGCTACGGAAATTGAACTCAGGTGTGATACACCACAGTTAGGTTATTTTTTAACAAGGGGGCAATTAGTTTTTCACACAGGGCCATGTAGGTTTGGATTTTTTGTTCTCCCTAAATAATAAAAACCATCATTTAAAAACTGCATTTTGTGTTTACTTGTGTTATATTTGACTAATGGTTAAATGTGTTTGATGATCAGAAACATTTTGTGTGACAAACATGCAAAAGAATAAGAAATCAGGAAGGGGGCAAATAGTTTTTCACACCACTGTAAGTAACCGTATTACACGTAGGAAGTAAAAATATTACAAAAGAATACACAATGAGAAGAGCATGGGTATCATAATTAACTCATCACTCTCTACATGCAGAGATTGTACAGAAGCAATCAAGAAAGGATGTCAGATTATATCACAATGTGAGGACTACAAATCATAAGAGGTTATTCTTAATAATAATAATTCATTACATTTATATAGCGCTTTTCTCAGTGCTCTAAGCGCTATCCACACAGGGAGGAACCGGGAAGCGAACCCACAATCTTCCACAGTCTCCTTACTGCAAAGCAGCAGCACTACCACCGCGCCACCTGTAAGCTTTATAAAACACTGGTAAGGTTTTGTCTGGGGTACCATGTGCAGTTTTGGTCACTGGGCTGCACAAAAAGGACAAAGTGGCATGAGAGAAAGTCCTGAGAGGAGTAACTAGGCTGATTCCAGGACTGCAGACTGTAGACAATGAAGAAAAATTAAAAGAGTTGAACCCTTCCAGTTAAAGCAAACAGAGATTAAGAGGTGACAGGATTGACGTGTTTAAAACTACTGAAGGAACTGTTATCGTGAATTCAAACTGTTATTTTAAAATGAGTTCATTGAGAATGCAGAGACACAGTTGGCAACTTGTTAAGGGCAGACTTCGCTAGAGCATTAAGAACGTTTTCCTTCACACAAAGAACCAGAAATACATGAAATAAATGACCAAGTAGTGGAGTTGAGATTTGAAATTTAGGGGCCTTCAAAACTCGACTTGAAGTTATTTTGGAGAAATTAGATGAATAGAATTGTGTGTTCTCATCAGAATTTTTCAAATGCTCAACCATTTTTGTCTCTCTTCCTCTCTCCTTTGCACTGTGTCTGTGTGTCTCACTGTGCGCCATGATGTTTATAGTCCTTCAACTGTTCATAGGCCTGATGCCTGCCTTGGTGCTACTCTGTCCTGTTGTTCAGTGTGTCATGACTATAGCCTGTAGCATTTGATTAATATTTTATTAATATAGTCTTATTTTATGTCTTTAGTAGCTACTGTGGTGTTCAACACCTTTACTGCATTTTTGGCAAGTTGTATTTTTCTTTTTGTAGCCTGGGCCTAGTGCTGCTCTCTAACTTGATGGCCTAACAAGAGGTCTATTCTGTAGGTAAAAGTTTATCTGCTGGATTGTAGGATGCCTGATCATAGTGGCAGTGCTTCTAGTGCTTGACTGAATTTTGTATCGGTATCGCTGCCATTCATTAATTTTAAATTATTTTAACATAGATGCTTTAATAAGGCAGTTCTCGGAAATAGGACCAGGATTAATTTGATTTTATATCCCTGGCCCGACAGTGCTGTATTACAATAAATGGTTTTGACAAAGTAAATGAATGAACTGAGTTGGCAGCATTGGTACCAAAGGACAGCTTTTAACTGTCATCACATGCTGCCAATGGACAATCAGGCATGCACTGCTTCCTCCGTCACGTTTGCCAGCAATCATCATCCTGACGATGCAGGTAGAGGCTGGCAGGCACCTTGTACAAGAACAACAACTTACAGGCAACACCTGCTCCTCGATGAACCCAAACTTGGCAGCGCATGATCATCTTTTTACCTGCGATTCTGCTCACTGCAGAAACTGCAGACAGCAATGAAACCGTGTAGCCATCCAGGTGATCTTCTTCTAGTAGTGACTGTTGCAAGAGAACTCCGAGTATTACCAACCTAACTGTGCCAGGGCTTAAGTGGGACTCAGTAATTCAAACTAAAGATTAATTGCTTTCATTGATGATGGTACCCAATTAAAAAAAGCCAAGTGGACGAGACTCTGACGGCTCTGCTACAGACCACCTATAAGTTAGCGTATAACCTGAATGCTTTGTCACAAGCACTCATGGTGTTTGTAATTTGGTCATATGGTACCACATCTTTTCACAACTCCTGGAAAGTACACAATAATATCATCAAATAGGGCGATTCCAAAATTGTAGTCCAATTCCCAAATATTTTTCCAATACCTGGCTTTGGAAAATGAACAAAGTTTTGTTTTTTTGTGCAAAATTCTCGAGTGAATCGCAGATTTAGCACTAAAACATAAGTAACATCCATCCATCCATTTTCCAACCCGCTGAATCCGAACACTGGGTAACGGGGGTCTGCTGGAGCCAATCCCAGCCAACACAGGGCACAAGGCAGGGAACCAATCCTGGGCAGGGTGCCAACCCACCGCAGGACACACACAAACACACCAAGCACACACTAGGGCCAATTTAGAATCGCCAACATAAGTAACATGATAGTTATAATTTGATACTAACCCTCACGTATTCTGTTTCTCTTCTCTGTACTCCAATGTGGCACTTGGTGCCACGGCCCACCTGCCAAGTTGTTTTGCCTGCCTAAGGTAAAGTCATCCCTGATGGAGGATCACAGGAATCGTGGGGTAGAGGGGTCCTTTCATCCGATTAGTGTTATTTCAGCTGTGGAATGGCCAAATGGGGGATGCAGATTGATGAAAGAGGTCTCCAGGACTCTAAACAAATCCAAATTATATTATGTGATATCATCTACTATTAAATTCTACTCCGTACTTCTAAAATTTTTATTTTTATACTGTATTGATGATTACTTGTGTTCTGTTCTGTGTATTGTATTGTATTGACCCCCTTCTTTTTGACACCCACTGCACACCCAACCTACGTGGAAAGGGGTCTCTCTTTGAACTGCCTTTCCTGAGGTTTCTTCCATTTTTTCCCTACTAGGGTTTTGTTGGGAAGTTTTTTCTTGTCTTCTTAGAGAGTCGAGGCTGGGGAGCTGTCAAGAGGCAGGGCCTGTTAAAGCCCATTGCGGCACTTCTTGTGTGATTTTGGGCTATACAAAAATAAATTGCATTGTATTGTATTGTATTTAAATACTAGTCATTTAGCCCGTTACAATAACGGGCACTAGAACAATGGTGCATAAACATTAGTAGGAAAAGTCTATATTAAATGGCAAGGGACTTTGACCTCTTTCTTTTTTGTTGGTCGTATTTTTCTTTCTTTCAGCCTTTCTTTTGTTGATGTTTACTTGCTGAGCTGACCGTTCTTTGTGGGCTGCCGCCGTGTATTGTGTGTCTTTAATTTTCTATGACAGTAATACTGTCTTGTATGTCCGCTGGCCTGTACGTCCGTAATATACCTTTAATTTTCTCTGGCGGTAATACAGGCGTGCGCGTCGGTAATATGCCTTTAATCTCCTCTGACAGTAATACTGGCTTGTATGTGGCTGTAATATGCGTCACTGTATTGTGTACCTTTAATTTCCTCTCGCAGTAATACTGGTTTGTATTTCCGTAAAACGCCTCTAACTTTCTCTGACAGTAATATCGCGCATCGCACCGTGCCCCGCGCATGCGCACTTCACCAGAAGACACACACACACGGACACCTGGGCACACAAAGGGATTTTATTAAAGAGGATATCATCATCTGGAACTTTGATGATTGATTCAATTGCTCAGACATCAGACAGATGTTAGCATCAACTAGTGTGAGGCTGCCAGGGTGTTTTGTGAGCGTGATCTGTTCATTGCTGTGACGGTGTTGGTTAGCTCCATGCTCCCACTCCTGTTTGGGAGCCTCTTGAACCCAAAAACATTGATAATGTTACCGAGATGAGCCTAGCAGGTGAAGACACATACATTCAGCCAAGGGGTAGGTGCAAAGTGAATTGTGCTTTTATTAAAACCCAAAAACAATTGCAATTTACGTACCCAACATTCGTTGGAAAAGTCAGGATTTGTAAAAGAATACTTCAGTGGAGAACATGCATGTATTTACATTAAATCTGATCCATTCGTATACATCATTTTGTAAAAACTGGCAAATAACACCTCCTTTGATTAAGTAGGTACTGTAAATGCAGCCAAACCAGCTAAAAAATGACTCATGTGTATAATAATTCCTATCAGCAAGTCATTATGATAATGTGCATTGATGTGACAAATACATTAAGTCTCAAAAGTGATGAATGCCATGTGATGTATTTTCTTTATTTTAGTTCCCTTTTTAAAGAGCTAATGTTGTGTGTTTACACTAAAGAACTTTTTTGTTTTTTTGCCTTTTTGGTTTATATCTGCCAGCTGTTGTCAGTTCAAAGGATTAGAAACCAATGCAATCCCTTGTTGTCAATAACTTCATGATGTTAAAATACAGATGTGATTCACCTCCTGGAGGCTCTAAATCCCATGCCCTACAGCCTATTCAAAGTCTAATGGTTTGACAAAATATGGCTTGTTTAGTGCGGCTTGAAGTCTATGCAAATGGACATATAAGAAAAGAACAAACTTTTACGGGCTGGCAGAAATTTTTTCACATGACGATCACTGGCTTATGAGCCGATTTAGGCTATCAAGAGCTGCTCTCTTGAAACTTTGAGTTGAATTCATCTCAGCATTACAAAGCTAGATTGCCAAAATTGGGCTACACCTGTTCATATAAAGGCTTTAGCAATTAATTGGCTTCCTACCAGAGGCAACTGACCGATGGGTCAGGAATGTCTCAGGGAAGCTTGAGCTCCATCATGCCTGCTGAGCTGGCTGCCATAAACCAACTGACAAGGTGCTACATTCAGTTTCTGTGTGGTGTGGGCGTTCAGGCCAACATTAAAAGGTAGTTTGCAGGAGTGTCCAGTTTCTCTAATGTAAATGGGGCAATTTACCACACTCCTACTGCAATAAGGGCACCTAATGAGAATGATATACCATTAATGCACAAGTTATCTGTGATGCGAAGGTGAAAATGGCTCAGTGGCACAGATCAACTCAAGATCTATTTATTTTCAGGCAAAGTAGCTTTGGCAGATGACTTGCTGATGGTGCTGTATATGATTATTGGCTTGTTGGAGAGATAACGGTCTGAACCCTCAGTCTTACATATGGCCTGTACTGGTCATTGTAACAGCAATCATGTTAATACATGTTCCTGGTGAAAAAGGGAACCCATTCAGATGATGGCTCTTGCCTTTTCCCAACCCCCAGAGAGCAGGAAACAGGTGTTTTAATGCTGCTCATGCTTTTGGCACACTCAAGTGTGGAGGGCACCATAGGATTCCTCAAATGCAGGTGCTGATGTCTGAATGCAGCAAGTGGGAGGCTGTTCTACCAGCCAATGAAAGTCTGCAGCATCATGATTACATGTGTATGAGGTTGATTAGCATATTCCATATGTGGTCATTTAAGGGTGGGAACTGGATGGAGTTGTGAAGTTCAAGGTGTGTGTTGTCGCAGGAGGCTGGGGGACAGACCCTGCCGGGACGCCTGGAAGGACCGGGAGGTGGTGTATTCATTCTCCGGGCCACGAAGGGGCAACCGCCCTGGATCGGGAGAGGGCCACGGAAGGGGAGCAAGGAGGCTCAAGCCTGTTGGGGCCTCTGGTTATCGCCAGGGGGTGCCCCGAGGCTCATGAAGCCCGGGACACATCTATTTCCACCACACCCGGGAACATGGACGATGATCCTCCCAGGGACTCTCCTGTCACTTCCGCCACACCAGGAAGTGTCATCAGGCAGAGCACCTGGAGCTCATCCGAGTGAAAATAAAAGGGGCCGCCTCCCTCCAATCAGAGAGCTGGAGTCGGGAGTGGGAGCAGGACGAAGCTCCTGCGGAGAGAGGAAAAGGCGGCCCACGGACAGGGAGAGAAAAGGCCCGGTATAAAGGTGATTGGTGCAAGAAGTACAGTGTATTGTGTGGGACAGTGTGTGAAAGAGCAAATAATAAACGTGTCTTTTATAAAGATGTGGTCTTCGACTGGTGGTGTCCGGGCGTGTCTCACAGTATATTTAAATAAATTAGATTTTTTTTTGGTATTGCATATTCCTGTATTTTGGCATACACGTACTTTCATGCTCAAACTGAAGCAAAGTTTTATAAATGAGACACCTTGTCTTTTTCCCTCCATTCTTTGTGAACAACCCACATTTTATCTAAAGGTTTTTTTACAACAGACTTCCACTTTCACTCACTTATGATCTTAAACTGGCAGTCAAAACAAAAGGAACAAAGAAAGTGGAACTTTAAAGCTATACCACCAAACAAATTCGTAATAAAGAAACAAGCAACAATTCCTAATCCTAAATTCCTCGTAATATTGTGTTTTAGCTTCCTCTGCAAAACCAAGAGAGAAATTTAAGGTAAATAATAAGAGACATCTAAAGCAAGGATACTAAGACACCACCATCTTATATAGGCAGGACACAATGATATAATATACCACATGACTTACGTTTTATTTGAGCAACAATAAACAGCAACAACACAAAATATGGCTAATAAAAAATTGGTACAACATATTAGCGCTTGAAAAACAAAATGGCGCTTTGGTGATTCCTCCAAACATAAGAATAATTATACAATAAGTAACACTTGAAGAGAGGTGGTGCATGCACCATTCATTAAATTAGTACTCCAGGACACTCTGATGAGGCTGATGTAATATCTTTCATTGCCATTCAGCATTGCAGCAGCTATTTTTATGACAGACATACTATGTGCTCAATAAAACCAAAGCCCACTTACATGGAATTGGAAGCCCATACCACCACTTATTTGGTTGTCTCTAACTTTCAGTCTGCCTTGTGCAATGTGCCTCACTGTCACAGTATTGTAATCTTTGGGAGTCCCGAATCACAGGTGCCAAAACACTTCCAAAGTTGTCTACTCGTGGGGGTAAAAAAAACACCTGAGTAGAAACCCAAAGGGCTGGGAGAAATCTTTATAAAATATGTTTATTTTACCAAAAGACTGCACAATCCCCAAAGCTCTGAAGATCACAAAGGAATTGCCTGAAAGGCAAGGTAAAACACAGCAAACAAAGTCCCAATACAGTATCCAAAAATTGGGGTCAAAAACAGAGCACGGGTTCACACTATCAATAAACACAGTCCCAAAACAGAATGCAGGAGGAGTAGTCAAAAACAGAGCACACGGTTGAAAATTCAGAAAACACAAAGCAAAGCAAAAACAATAGCACAGAAACTCACAAAAACTCCCCTTTTCATAGTGTGCAAAAAAGTGTGGCTTGAAAGGTAATATAATGCAAACAACTTTAAACAATTCTAAAGAGTGGAATTAAAAAAATAGAGCAAATAAATCATAAATTCCTACAAAAGACTTCCAAAACTTCAATGCACCACTGCTGAGATCCCCTCCCCTGCTCAATAAATAGCCAGAAGCCTGTCTCAGCATCAGTGACATCAGGGTGGCCCTGCCTCCGGGAGCTCCACTCACAATGTACATAGAACATCAGAACATTCAAAGAGAGAATGCAGAACTACTAAATCATAGACAAACATAAAAGTTTAAAAAATAATAATTCTAAAATAGCAAAAAGTGCTATAAAACAAATAAATATAAGCCAAGGGGAAAAAACCCTCGCTGAAACATAATAGTCAGAATGGTGAAGGATTTATCTAAGTGACCATGCAGAGGATGCATGAATGGGTGTTTGCGAACGTATGTCCATGACAAAGAAAAAGAGTGGAGATCAAGCATTTAAAGAGTAGCATCTAATAGACCTGCTCCGCTGCTTAAATTCAGTTGAAAGTCTCTGGATGGAACCTGCTTTGGATCCTCTTGTAGAACTGGGGAAAACGGGTGTAGATGGTGTTACCTCGGTGTGAGATCTAGCCAACTTCATGAATGTATACCTACTGTAGTTTACACAGCAAGGAAAAAATCACTGGGGTCGCATGCAAGTAGGTGTGGAAAATCTGAGTGGCAGTAATTTAAGGGACAACTAAGGAAGAAGATTGCCAGTGGGATTTTGGGAATGAAACTTCTAGAGTAGCCATACCAGAATTTTGCTTTATGCACGCACACTTCTTTTAACATTTACAATAACTTACAAAAAATATGTCTGTCTCTCTTTTGCTGAAGACTAGGAAGATGTACAAGCTGATGTACATTTATTGTTTGTATCATTAAAAAACAACTATGAGATGCTGGTACTTGTTCTATCTTGATTGGCGTCACATTATTATGATGCCCTCTGACATCGCCATCATCTGACAAAACAAAGCCATAGAGATTTAAATGTTAAGTAAATGTTCAAATATATTAAATATGAACTGCCTAAATTGAAAGACCTCCACCTCAAGTTTAGAATCGAACAGCTTTGAGGTGAAAATGGTCAAGGCATAATAATACGGATAGGACACTCAGACTACACACACTGCATGACTTGAACACAAGAATCCTGGGCTGTCCAATGGCAGTGCTAACCAATGTGTAGTCAGGTGTTTGCTGAATAGCGTGAGGTTCGCAGACAACACACACAAAAATATTTTTCTCCATACCTGTTCTTTCCACCCCAGGACTAGGTACTTTTTACAAACAGGAGTCTCATACTGCTGGCTTCTTTTCCATGAAAAGGAAGGAGCACATAAGGCTTTCTTGGTGGTCATCAGGTGGTCCTCTTCAACAGCGGGTGAAGATCAAGGTTCTGCTCAGACACATTCTGGTCAGAGTAATGTCTTCTTCATGGTTCATTCCTAATATTGAACTACTTTCTTTTGACAAGTCATAGGCGCACAGTCCTTGAGTCTACCTGACAGATAGTCCATTATCCAAGACACCATAGGCTCATCTAGCTGCATATCTCTGAGTTTACCCCTTAACAAGGATGATTCAATAGTATTAACAGCACTGGATAACTTCAAAAAATATAAATGTCACAGTGTGGCCAGCTTTGTCCGGGTGAGAATAAGTCTTGTGGAGCAGATAGAACATTGCATGCTCCTCTCCAATCTTGGTCCGATAGGCAAACTTCAGTGGGTCCAGGTGGTCTACCTCAGTCTCTCAAAGGCCTTCATGGTCTGTAATAGAAACCCCAGACAGGTGATCTTCATTGAATTAATGATGTGACATCTAAAACCAGTTGACTGCAGCTGTGGTGAGTTAGGGGTGCTATATTAAAGGGGTAAATACTTATGAGATCAATTATTTTCTGTTTTATATTTGTAATTAGTTAAGATCAATTTAGAGAGATTGGTTTTCACTTTGTCATTGAAGAGTCTTTTTCTGTTAATTAATGTCAAAAAAGCCAAAATAAATCCAACGTGATTAAATGTTGTACACCAATAAAATATGAAAACTTCCATGAGGGAAAATATTTTTTACAGGCCCTGTAGATAGGAGCTAATAAATTAAGATCGGTGGACTGAATCACTTCTCCTCATTTGTAACACTCACTCTACTTTTCTGAGATGTAAGTAAGAGTAGTAGGTAGGATAAAGAGTTAGGCTGGTTGAATTATTGTCTGGAACCTCAAAAGGTAGAACCATTTTTATTTTGTTTTCCAGCCCTCTTCAAGCTATGATGGCACTAAGTCTGTCTAAGAACTTGTGCAGAGCCATAATGTATCCAGTCTTGACAGCAAGGTTTGAATAGAGAAGAAGAGAGAAGTGAGCTTATTAATGAAGCCAAAAGAATCAAGGAGAGAGACAGAGAAGAATGTCAAAATGTTAAATAGATATTCTCCTTCTTTTAGTTATCACAAGGCAAGTCAAGGACTCCAGGCTTTTGGAAGAACAAGACACTTACATTTGATCCATCATATAGTATAGGTTGGAACATTTTTTAGTGGCTGATTTTCACATTATTAAAATCCATTTAGTTTTCTGCTGCTTTTCAGAGAGTAGGTTGCAGCTCTGGATGACTGCCATAAAAACGCCTCTTTCTGAATTATCTGATCTTATGTGGAATGCTGAGCCAAATTCTTTGGAAAAAGGTCCAGACATTTGTTAGCATCAATCTGCATGCTATTGAATTTAGCCAGCCAATATCTGATCCACTTTAATGTCACCTGGAGTAGCCTGCCCGTGAGGGCAAACAAACCCGTTATTATACCGCTAAGTAAAGCAGACAGTGAGGTGCATTGGTTAAGGCTTTGGACTTCAAACGCTGAGCTTGTGGGTTCAAATCCTGCTACTGACAGTGTGTGACCATGAGCAAGCTACTTCATCTGCCTGTTCTCCATTTGGAAAGCAAACAAAATGTAACCAATTATATTCTCAGATGTTGTAAGTTTCATTGTATAAAACACCAGCCAAATAATAGGAAGTAAATGATCTGGACAGAAGGATCTAAAATGGTGGTAAAAACTGGCAACAACAGGGCTGTTACAATGCCAGAGTTGATAAGAGCTGGAAAACTGAAATTCAGGTAACTGTGAAACTAAATAATCCCAGCTTTTAAGTTTTGTTAATGTGCCAAAAGGTCTCACATCATGCCATTTGCACCTGGATGGTGTCAAAGTAGGGCACAGGGCACATCTGCTCATGTCTGAGTTAGTGTGGTAGTCAGGATACTGCTCTTTCACTCTCTGTTGCAAAGTTCTTTCAGCGCTGGTGGCATATGGTTCATGAAATTAACATGGCTGTTGATGAAGTAGAACACACACTTTTACTTCTGAACAGACAGAAAGTGTGAGAAACAGTGACGGGTCAGTCCTCAAATGGTAATTACACTGCAACCCTCTACTCTTATGTACTGAGACACAAAATTAAACGATTAGTTCTTAGCGGGTGTCCAGTCACTAGTATGGAGAGAACTGAGTCAATGAATGAGAACGACATAAAAAAACAGAAAAAGCCTGCTTTTGCTAAAAACATCTATTAAATCAGTGGTTCTCAACCTGTATGGCGGGCCCCCTTAGGGGGGCGCGAAGTAACAAAAAGGGGGGTGCGAAGATATGAAAAAAAGAAAACAAGAATCGAAAATACGAAAAATGCATCTATTGAAACCAAAACAAATTAACTTAAACTACATTCTGATACTAGAAAAAATAAATATAGAGTTAGATAAATGTCGATAACAGTTAAGTAGGTATAATGAAGTATGCATCTATGATATATCTTTAATTAAAAAAGAACAAATTGGTATTAGTGGGCTCCTTTCAAAAAAATGTTAGGGGTTGGCGCGATTAAAACTGTTATGAAAACTCGGGTCACAAATACTTAAAGGCTGAGAAATGCTGTATTAAATAAAGATAATAATATTAATAATAATAATAATAATAATAATAATAATAATAATAATAATAATAATAATAAATACATACTATTCTCAAACCTGCCTATCCCAATTCAGAGTGAGAGGATGGACCCTATTTGAGGAACATTGGGAAGTAACCAGCCCTGGACAAGGGAGATCCACATCTTTGCAGGGTCCACTCACAATAAAATGCAACCAATTTATATTAACTACGATAAACACATTTTCTATTGTGGAGGGCGGCCGGGTCCCATGCCTGGCCGGGATGCCCCTGCTGCATATGTTCTGGGGGAGCAACCAGGGGCAGCTCAATACCTCCCCCAGGACTCTTGATGGCAGCCTCCCTGGCCAACAGTGATGCCCCAACCTCATGCAGGGCTCCATGGGAGATGGAGTCCTCCACAGCCAGGTTGGGAGCTGGGATGGCCGCCAGGGGGTGCTGCATAGATTCCACAGCCCAGCTGGACAAATCTTCAGCCCCACAAGCACCTGGAACACTTCCGGGTGGGCTATAAAAGGAGCCAGCCACCACCACTCAGTGGCCAGAATTGGGAGGAGAGGACGAAGCTTCAAGGGAGGAGTGGTGGTGCCAGAAAGGTGTAGTTGTGGTGAATAGTTAGTGCTTTATTTGGGACTGGGTATTGCCTGTGGGTCAGAGGGAAGACGTGCACCCACAGGGGAAGAAAAATAAACTTCAGTGTTTTTTTATATGTGCCTCCGTGTGTAGTCTGTGCCGGGTCAGGTGCTATATAACGCTATTATTACTCTATACATTTAAATAAAACTCCAGATCCAAGTCCTCTTGGCTAAATCTCTAACAACTTTACATGCCTGGATTTGGGCAGTTTCTCTCATTCTTTTCTTGATAGACTCTCCCAAGCTCCATTAGATTCAATCAGAAGTATCAACAAACTGCCATCTTGAGGTCTCCCCACAAATAATTTACACGGGCCACTTAGTGATAGTCATAGACTATAGACATAGACTGAAGTCCCTCTTATCTGTATGTTTTGGGTCATTGTCATTTTGATAGGTGAATCATCACCACAGTTTGAGGTCGTATGCACTCTGGAGCAAGTTTCCTTCAAGGACTTCTCTGTGTTTGGCTGCATTTGTCCTTCCCTTAATTCTGACCAGACGCTCTGTCACTGCTGCTGAGAAGAGGGCAGAAGAACTTTTGGCAGCAATTCAAGCTTCGAGTCGTCTTGGCTACCTGGATTTGGCCAAAGAGTTCAATTTTTGTTTCATCAAATGAAATTGTCCCAACATGCTGTGTGAATTGTAGGATCTTCTATACACAGGTACATGTGTGCCTTTCTTAACAATGTCCAATCAATTCAATTTGCGATAGGTGGACTCCAATCCAGTTCAAGGGGAATTGAAGCAAACGTTGTGCACCTGACCACAATTTGGAGTGCAAGAGCAAAGGACATGAATAAAAGATTTCAGTTTTTGATTTTTAATATATTTGCAAACCTTTCTTAAAATGTGCTTTTAATCTGTCATTGTGGTTCGTTGAGGGTAAACCGATGGTTAAAAACGGCAAATTTATCCATTTAAAATTCAATCTGCAACACAATAAAATTTTCTGAATTCACTGTAGGATTTTGGAGTCAGTTATAAAAGTTACCATCAGATACAGTAGATAGATAGATAGATAGATAGATAGATAGATAGATAGATAGATAGATAGATAGATAGATAGATAGATAGATAGATAGATAGATAGATAGATAGATAGTGTGAAGGCCAGTGAGCCCCAAACCCCAAACACGAACACACAAGACAGTCCCGGGTTCAGATAAAGGGGGTGTTTATTACAGATACCTTGTAAACACAAGCACAAACACAAGTTTCTACTTCTGTTCTCCTCCTCTACCACCACCACACTGCTCTCCTCCAGTTGAGTTGAGTGTTGCCTTCCTCCCTCCTAGCACCTGGACAAGGCAGTGTAGTCAGTTTTATTGAGGAATCAAAAGTACTTCCAGTGCCAGGGCTTTGCCTGTTGGAAGCACTTCCTGGTCATATAGAATCCCAAATAGTAGGGAATGTATCCCGCTGCAGCGGCCTCTTGCGAAACCCCTGTATCCTAGCAGGACTGCATTACCAGACTACAAATCCTGGGAAATCCCTGCTGGGTGTCAATATACAGGGTGGCTGCCATCTAGAGTCCTGGGGGATAAACGACATCCAGAGACAGTACCTTCCTGTTCTTCCCTTCTGTCCCAGCTAGGGAAGGCACCATAGGTATAACCAGTTGGGATGTCTGTCCATCCACCTGGGACTTCCTGTCTGGACAAGAGAACTTCTGCTCACCTTGTCAGGATGCCTGTCCATCCTTTTGAGGTTTCCTATTCAGGTAAGGATTCTTCCTCACTGCCAGGATGCTTGTATGACCTGTATGGTAGTTACGATAGATAGATAGATAGATAGATAGATAGATAGATAGATAGATAGATAGATAGATAGATAGATAGATAGATAGATAGATAGATAGATAGATAGATAGATAGATAGATAGATAGATAGATAGATAGATAGATAGATAGATAGATAGATAGATAGATAGATAGATATACTTCACAAAAAACTATAAATCTCCTTAGTACTACTTCAAATTACATTTAAATTGTTTTACTTGTTTGTGAAGTATTTAGGATTAGTGATCGCCATCAGAGACTCTTGATAATATAGAAACTGATGTAATTATTGATGTACAGCACAGATTCAGTGTTCTGAATTCAAATCCCACCAAGCTGTTGTCTACGTGGCTTTCCCCCCACAGCCTCAAAGCGATTCTGATTCTGACTAGAGTTTCCAGATTGGTTCTGAGTGTGTGAGTGTGATGGACAGGTGTCATATCCAGGGCGGCTCCAAATGCTGATAGGTCCAAGCCCCTCACAAATCCAGAACTGGGTTAAGTAAGTTGGGAAATGTTGCATATGTGTTGACAAACACATAATGGTAAGACAAACTATTTCATAAATATACAGTATAATTGTAGGTGAAAGTACATCAAAATACTGTAAGTGCTCATTTATATATTTTATTAAAGAAAGTGTAACAAATGGTGAGGAAATATGCAGAATAAATCAACTCTAATATTCATACACATCATATAACATGCACATTAACAAGCCCAGTAATGCAAGTGGAACAGATTGACATTGGCCACAACTTGCGTCTTCTCATCAATCGCCAGACCACACAGATGCGTTAAGAATCTCGTCAGCTGGTGTTTGACATTCCAGGTTCTCAACACCGGGAAATGAAAATGAAGGCAAGGCTTGGAGAAAAGAGGCCCCCTGACAAACGTAGATGTGCTGCAACAGGAGGAGGCATGCAGGAAATTGGGAAAGTGCACTGCAGAGCTCGGTTAGGGCGACGGGGGAGTCGGGGAATAGAGAATTTTGCCATATTCAGAACAGAACTGAAATGCCAATGTCAAACAATTTTCGAATGTGCGGAAATGATGTACAGTTTGACAGCAGATCAACTTGCAAAAAAAAAAAACATGCCAGATGGGTCTGGAGAGAAGAAGAATTTGACTGGCCTTGGGGAGTCGGCTTTCACTTTAAGTGGTGCCGTGTTGTCATTTCACAGATGTGCTCCATTTACCTGTCAAGGCCACAATGACGGAACTACATGTCACGTTTACAGAGAAAGAGACCCTGTTAAGTGGGGGTTTGCGCTGACCATCCTGCAGACCGAGGCACACGCGACTATGAGCAGAGCAGTTCAGACAGAGCAGGAACCAGGCGCAGATTGTATTTCATTCCCACAATAATCCAAACCAGATGGGCTCAAGGCTTAGTGCTGTCTGGGAGTTATGCCTTCATTTGTTCCCTGTCTTAAATTTTCAGTATTTTTGCACCGTTGCTAGAATAACATGAAAACTAAAACTGAGCCCAAGATAAGAAAACAAGAGTTAAAAAGCAGAAATGAAAAATGAAAAGTTGACAAGAGGCTCTGCACGCCTTGTTGCCTTGAAGAGACTTTGTCCTCCTCCTTCTCTTCACTTTCTTGCTGCTCCTGTTACATCTCTCATTTCTCTGTCTTTCCCTCCCTGGCCAGACATCTCTATCTCTCGCCATGCTTGTTTGACTTTCTCATTCCCCCTTGTCACTTCTCTTCACAGCAGCTCTTTATCCACTCTTCATGTCAGTTTAAAGGTGTGTCAAAGTACTGCTAAAATGGTAAAAAAAAATGCTAAGGATATGAAATAATCATTTATTCATTTATTTATCCAAGACTAGGGTGTGGGGCAACAGTCTTAGCAATGACAGCCACACTTGAGAACTCATAAGTTTCCAGGAATTCTGAGAGATATAATCCTCCCAGGAAGCCTTGGGTTTTCCGTGGGGTCTCATCCTAGCTGGTTGTGTCCGTCAAACCTCCACTGGGAGGAATCCGTATCACATGCCCAAACCACTTCATTGGCTCATCTCAGTGCGGAGTGTCAGCGGCTCTACTCCACGCCTCTCCTAAATGTCTGTGCATCTCACCCTGCCAATAAGAAAGAGCCCAGCGAACCTGCGGAAGAAGCTCATTTTGACTGCTTGTACCCACGATCTAATGACCCAAAAGCTCATGACCATAGGTGAAGGTAGAGATGTAGATCGACTGGTAAATCGAGAGCTTCATCTTCTGGCTCAGCTCTTTCTTCACAACTATGGATTGGTATAGTGACTGCATAAGTGTGCTCTCCGCCCCAATCTGTCTGTCTGTCTCACCATCCCTTTTCTCCTCACTCATGAACAAGACCCCGAGGTACTTAAACTGCTCCTCCAGAGAGAGTACCTTCTTCTTATAGAGGACCATGAAATAATCAAACAAAAGAAATAAATAATGGGATGTAAACATAAAATGGAATCTAACATAGATAAATGACACAGACCCACAGATAAAGAGCTGGCAGGGTGTGCTCTAGTTACAAACCTCCATAGCCTCAATGATACCAAAGGAACCATGAGTACCAAAAATGTGTGTTAATTTACAAATAATTACAACAAGGGAGGGAGAACTGAGGAAGAAAATAAAGTGCAAATGAAACAGAAGAAAAAATCTTGCAGCACTCAATAGGCCCCGAATCCCGCAAAATCCGCTGAAAAGTAATTGGAGGTTTACATTGACGCAATGTTCTCATTTTCTAAGCAATGTGCGGACACTAATAAAAAATTGTAAAAAAAATTAAAGTAATCCCTCTTCCATCGCGGGGGTTGCGTTCCAGAGCCACCCGCGAAATAAGAAAATCCGCGAAGTAGAAACCATATGTTTATATGGTTATTTTTATATTGTCATGCTTGGGTCACAGATTTGCGCAGAAACACAGGAGGTTGTAGAGAGACAGGAACGTTATTCAAACACTGCAAACAAACATTTGTCTCTTTTTCAAAAGTTTAAACTGTGCTCCATGACAAGACAGAGATGACAGTTCCGTCTCACAATTAAAAGAATGCAAACATATCTTCCTCTTCAAAGGAGTGCGCGTCAGAGAGAGAAAAGCAAACAAATCAAATAGGGCTGTTTTAAGTATGCGAAGCACCGCCGGTACAAAGCTGTTGAAGGCGGCAGCTCACACCCCCTCCGTCAGGAGCAGGGAGAGAGAGAGAGGGAGAGAAAAACAAAGTCAAAAATCAATACGTGCCCTTTGAGCTTTTAAGCATGCGAAGCACCGTGCAGCATGTCCTTCAGGAAGCAGCTGCACACAGAAGGTAGCAACGTCCCTATCGTCTAGGTGTGCGAACAGCCCCCCTGCTCACACCCCCCTACGTCAGCGCAAGAGAGAGAGAGAGAGAGAAAGTAAGCTGGGTAGCTTCTCAGCCATCTGCCAATAGCGTCCCTTGTATGAAATCAACTGGGCAAACCAACTGAGGAAGCATGTACCAGAAATTTAAAGACCCATTGTCCGCAGAAACCCGCGAAGCAGCGAAAAATCCGCGATATATATTTAAATATGCTTACATATAAAATCCGCGATGGAGTGAAGCCGCGAAAGGTGAAGCGCGATATAGCGAGGGATCACTGTATATTGTAAAAACAGTTGAATATACTGTAAATCAAGGAATATTATGTTCAGACTATATAATGCACTAATAAGACATCTTGTATACATTTCTCATTATATAGCTACAAAAAAGACATAGCAGCACTTGAATGAGTCAAAAAGTTCTTGTGAAAGGGCATTTGCCAAGGGTAATTTTTAGGGTTCTCTTTTTTGAATTAAATAATAATTTGTTAGTATTTTCATGCAATAAAAAGTGTAAATCAAAGGGAACACACAAGTCCAGAAAAGAAAGGTTGGGGTGGGGTGGGGTGGGGGGTCTCACTGAGGTTTCCATCAAAATAAACAGGCACAGAGTGACGCAAAACAGAAACAAGGCATAAATAGACTAAAGTGCGTTTCCAAATAAGGGGAGTCGGAGCTCCATCCAGCAGTTGGCTCATCCCAAAGTGAGATGCCTCACTTCTCACTTCTCAGCATTTATGGTCCCTGGACTGGATGGGGCGCAGTCAGTTACCCTCATTGGACATCTTCTTGGAGCTGTGGATGGGAAAAGAAACAATATCATCAGTGACAGTGCCCCTCATGTACTGGAGTGGTAGTGCTTACCTCTGATGAACCAGGAAAGTGACCCTGTGAGGCGTATACACGATAAAAGTTAAAATAAAGTTAACAAAAAAAAAATTATGTTGTTGAAAGTTGGCGACATTTCTTTAACAGTTACACTACATGTACTTTGGCTATTATGCCAAAGCAGCAGCAACCCTGTTATAAACTGGGTAAGTAAATCAAGACATGTCTAGTCAGGCATTGAGGCGTATTATTACCCACTAGATGTGGGTTTCCATCCATCCATTATCCAACCTGCTATATCCTAACACAGGGTCACGGGGGTCTGCTGGAGCCAATCCCAGCCAACACAGGGTGCAAGGCAGGAAACAAACCCTGGGCAGGGCACACACACAGCACACACTAGGGATAATTTAGGATTGCCAATGCACCTAACCTGCATGTCTTTGGACTGTGGGAGGAAACCAGAGTACCCGGAGGAAAATGTGGGTTTCCAGGCTTGTCTAAAAATAGGACAATAATTGTCTAGGTTCTTATTTGTAAGAAAGGCTGCTTCACCAGTTATTGTCGGATGGCCAGTATGGCCTGAATGCAGAACTGTCATTGGCAAAGGCAGTGTGTTCAAGTTCTAGAGGTGCTCAGGACTAGTAAAGTCAAACCGGAGTTTTGAATAGTTAAAGGTAGCCAGTAGAAGGACATCAGTAGAAGAAGAAACATCAAACTGTTTGTGCTTTATGAAGGCGCAGACAGCAAGCAACTCTTCCATCTGCCTCTTTTTCAGGTTGCCATCATCTGTGGGACAGTCTTGCAGAGCCAGAAGTATAATACAGCACAAGGCAAACATGAGTGAATCTGGCTTAAATATTGGTGATACCAATTAGATGGTTTACTCAGTGTGACTTAATTAAACCAATCCAACTCAAAGTAGGAGTGGCGATTTTAAATAGCATAGAGCAATGATGCTCTTGTTAATGTTGTTCGGCTGACAGGAGGCCTACAGTCATGATGAATAAATTGTCTATGACTATAGCACTCCAAATAAAAAACACTTAAACATTTAAATGTGTGTTGTGTGTACAAAGAAAAAAGCATAACCAGTTATAACGAATAAAACCTTTCTGGAAAGTTTCAGCATTTGAAGACCTCACTGGGCTAGTGGTAAACATTAACAAAGCATTGTCGTCGGCTCAATATGATTTCTGTCACCCTCAGTTATGACAATTCAGATGTAGTCAATGTGAGGTTCAAAGAACTGGCAGCATAAGTTTGCAAGAAGATAAAACTGTAAAATATGCGTTTGAACTAAATGATGTGCTGTCACACCAAGTTTACTAAACTCCCATTAAGCGCATTGATATCAGAAATCCACAGGCAATGCAGATTTCCACCCTCAATACTCGAAAACAGAAAAGGATTCTAACAACGCTGACTCCACTTCTACAGGCTCAAAGTATCCCCCTTCTGACTTCAGGTCTAAACGACCAATTAAAGTTAGTTAAAATCACTTTCTGATAGGAAATATCAAACGTGCCATAAAAGAATGTAGTTGCAGTGGTTTAATGCATATTACGTATCTATAGACCACAGTATACTCTAACCAGTATTTACTGTTGGTATGTCATGTAGTGATGCAGTAGTCAAAATTACAGAAAGATGTATAAATAAACTTATGCCACTGAACTCTTGAATAATTAATGGCAATTTTACTTTTTTATTTCTTTCTCAGCATTGAAGTTTTTTTTTTCAGTTTCTTTTACTCTCATCCTGCCTTTCCATGGTTATTTTATGTATTTGTCTAATACATGAGGGGAAATGGAAAATAACAATCCTGAATGATTAGGAACTTTGTTAAAAAGAATCTGCCCGATTTTCCTCATCTTGCATCCTCCTCCATGCCGGAAAAAAAATTGCTCAATTTCAAGGACTTCAACACCATCTCTGCAATATATAAAATTATCTTGCAGTCCCTCCCTTTTAAAGATCCAAGAGGACAATGGGAAAAAGATCTCTTAATCAATATATCAGAAAAGGAGTGGAAAATAGCAATGCAGAGACTTCACTCAAGCTCCATATGTGCAAAGCATACAATTAAGCAACTCAAAGTTATATATCGAGCACATCTGTCTTCCCTAAAACTGTCCAAAATGTTTCCAGGGCAAGATCCAACCTGTGAACGCTGCAATCAAGTCCCAGCCTCGCTGGGTCACATATTTTGGGCCTGCACAAAATTTACATCATTTTGGACCAAAATTTTTAAGTGCCTTTCAGACAGCCTTGGTGTCCCAATCCCTCCTAACCCATTAACAGCTGTGTTTGGTGTTCTTCCAGATGGACTTGAAGTGGAGAAGGACAAGCAAACTGTGATTGCATTCACTACACTTTTGGAACACAGACTTATTTGGCTAAAGTGGAAGAATCCTAACTCTCCTCTTTTAAGTCAGTGGGAAACCGATGTTTTATACTATTTGAAATTGGAAAAAAGCAAATATTCAGTTAGAGGATCTGTACAGAATTTTTTCAAAACGTGGCAGGATATAATCAATGATATCTTAGAATAAGCTCTTAAAGCACCGAGGAAGCAATTATCTCCACATTTCTTTTTCTTCTCCATTTATCTCTATTGCCCTATTAAACTCATCAATTCAGGTATGTCTACAAGCCTTAAGTTTCACTCTGTTGGCCATGCTCTCTCTCTTAGGGGTGGGGAGCGACTTGTTTTCAATCCTATCTTTTGTAAAAATTGATCTATTTGTATGGAATGATTACAATAAAATTAATAAAATGTAAAAAAAATAAATAAATAAAAAAACAAATGATATAAAATTAAGGACTGGAGAAAATGGGGGGGGGGGGGGGGGGGGGGTGTGCGGAGTTTTAGGAGGAAACCTGGTGGGTGGAGCCTTTTCAGCAGCAGATCTGACAGCTATTTACTACAAACTTTTGAACAAGTTGTCTCCAGACAGGTATTATCATCCTGAGGAATGCATCTGGCCCCATCTGGCTATGGCTATGTATAAAACATCCATCCATCCATTATCCAACCCGCTATATCCTAACTACAGGGTCACGGGGGTCTGTTGGAGCCAATCCCAGGAAACACAGGGCGCAAGGCTGGGAACAAACCCCAGGCAGGGTGCCAGCCCACTGCAATGTATAAAACATTTTCAACTTATTAATATCTTTTTATTTAGTGCCTTTCACAATTAGTCATGTTAAGTCTTCTTCTTCTTCTTTCAGATGCTCCCATTTAGGGGTCACAACAGCAGATCTATCTATCTATCTATCTATCTATCTATCTATCTATCTATCTATCTATCTATCTATCTATCTATCTATCTATCTATCTATCTATCTATCTATCTATCTATCTATCTATCTATCTATCTATCTATCTATCTATCTATCTATCTATCTATCTATCTATCTATCTATCTATCTATCTATCTATCTATCTATCTATCTTTTTTAGTGGATTTTACTCTACATTTAGTATACTATTTGTTTGCATCCCACCTGTCATAGAACTAGTAGGATCACTACAGCAGGTTAAGATGGAGAATCAATATCAAATAGTTTCAGGTGAAAAATCTGACGTTCAATGCATCAAAGAAAGTAGTGTTAGAATAGAGTCAAAAAAGACCCTGAAGGCACAGCATTGAGTCAATACTTGAAGACAATGTGAGAGGTAAAGATGCAGGAGGAAAATTTGATTGCCAGCAGAAAACTTGTCATCGAATTGAATTAAAAGCTGTATGCACACAACGATCAGCCACAACATTAAAACAACCTGTCTAATATTGTGTAGGTTCCTCTTGTGTCACAAAAACAGCTCTGACCCATCAAGGCATGGACGCCACAAGACCTCTGAAGGTGTCCTGAGGATGTTACCAGCAAATCTTTTAAGACCTGTAAGTTGCAAGGTTGGACCTCCATCGATCCAACTTGTTTTCCAGCACATCCCACAGATGCTCGATCAAATTGAGATCTGGGGAGTTTAAAAGCCAAGTCAACACCTTGAACTCTTTGTCATGTTCCTTAGACCATTCCTGAACAATTCTTGCAGTGTAGTTGGGCGCATAATCCTGCTGAAAGAGACCACTCAGGCAATGCCGATGCCATGAAGGGATGTACTTGCTCTGCAGCAATCTTTAGGATGGTGGTGCATGTCAAAGTAACATCCATTTGAATGCCATGATCCAAGGTTTCTCAGCTGAACATTGTCCAGAGCATCACACTGCCTCCACCTGCTTGCCTCCTTCCCTTAGTGGACTCTACTGGCACCTCCTACTCAGATAAGCAATGCATACACACCAGGCCGTCCACATGATCTAAAAGAAAATGTGATTCATCAGACCAGGCCACATTCTTCCATTAGCCCATGGTCCACTTCTGACGTTCACTTGCCCTTTGTAGGTGCTTTTGGTGGTGGTACTCTTTTCCTCTTGTCCGGTGGTTCCCTCCTCAACATTCTTTTCCTGATGCACCCCTCATCTCTCCTCTGCATGTGCCCAAACCTTCTCAATCAAGCCTTGTCTTACGTGGTCACCAAACTGTCGTACCTGTGTTGTCATTCGTTCCTAATCCTGTCTAACCTTATTACACCAAGTGAAAATCGTAGCATCTTCAGTTCTCCTACTTCCAGCTCTGCCCCCTTTCTTTTCATCAGGGTCACCATCTCCAAACCATACGACATAGCTGGTCTCACTGTCGTTTTATACACATTCCCTTTCACTCTTGCAGGTAATCTTCTACCACAAATCACTTGTGCCACTCTTCTTCACCCTGCCCACCCTGCCTACACTCCCTTCTTCATCTCTCTGTCACACGCTCAGTTGCTTTGGACTGTTGAACCCAAGTTTTTAAATTCATCTACATTCACCACCTCTGCTCCTTGCAGTCACACCCTTCCACCACTTTCCTTCTTATTCACGCACATATACTAGTCCTTCAAAATACAAAATTAGATATCAAACAGACCTTAGCATCATAAAATATACAAATATAACAACTAATAGTACAGCATGATTGGAGAAACTATGTAGTGATTCTGAAGAGATCCTAAAAAAATTCTTAGCAGCCAGACAGAATTAATAGCAATGTAATGAATGAATAGAAGATAATTATAATCAGGGTCAGACAACAATCAGTAAGAATTCTCTTGATTGTTAAATATAGCCTTGGTGATATACGAGACATCATTGATTCATTTTTAACAGTATCACTTTAAAAAGAAATGCATGCACTATATTTTGAGATTTTTCATCTTATATTACACTGTAAACAGAAACGATGTCATGCAGGTATAGTATTGAGTTCTGTGGTGGAGCTTCCTTTCATTCCAAAAAATAAATACAAAGACCTAGAGGTCAAAATTTCACCTTCTTCAGCCCATAAATAAGGCTGCAGATGTGTCTCTGTTGGATGCAGGTTCACAAGTGGCTGCCCAAATCCAGTCCATGTTGTTCTTACAAAGGAGATGGCATGGAAGCAGCAAGACTCTGGTACGGAAGGAGAGATGAAGTCACTAGTCCTCCTTGTTTTCTTCCTCCATTCTAAAGGCAGGGGGAAAGATTGTTAACATTAGTGTCACGCCACTCTTGGCTCCCTTGTCCCTGCCAGATATGAGCCCGTAAGATGCTCGCTTGGTGCACGTGTCTGACAACTGAAAGGCATACTGTATAATGTGTTGAATATTGAAGCGTTCAAACTATACTGCATATAGAAACACATACACTGTATACAGAAATATTGTCGCATACACTTTATACATATTTTTTTAAAAGTGAACTTATAATGAATCATAACAGACTGTTGATGTACTTTAAATGACTTTATTTATACTCCCAAATAGCACCACATACTGGCACACTATTGCTTTGTGCTCATTCTCAGCAGTACCTCATGAATAAAGCAACTTGGGGCTAGCTGTGTGGAGCATTGCAGTCAAAAAGTCAACTCCAGGCTGTGTTAATGATCTCAAAATTTATGTACCCATTATGTATGCCCGCTTTTCTGAGTCTAGATTGCAAAGAGTAGCACCTACATCAATCAGCAAAGCAGGAACCAAAAGTAAACTGGGCAAAGTACACATAGATCAAAATTAACAGACCGGCTTAGATGAAATGATTCATAGGATACCAGCTATTTATCGTATAACTTTTTACTGATGAAACACTAATCTTGTTTAATCTTGCATATACAGTGCTTTCAAAAAATGATTCACTTTTTAAAATTTTGTTATGCTACAGACTTAAATTTATTTTTTCCCCCATCAAGCAAAAATGCACAAGGGTGGCAAAGTGAAAACAGGATTTTAGAAATTTTTGCAAATGTATTAAAGATAATGCTGACATGTCATAGTAGCCCACGTTTTTATGCCACTTTGAAATGTGGCACAGATACTTCTCATTCTATTAATGATTGTTGAGATTGTTGTCATTTCAATTGACTGGACATGGTTAGGAAAGGCAGACAGCTGGCTGTAGAAGTTCTCACAATTGACCAAAAACCAAGCCATGTGGTTGAAGGAATTGCCTGTAGAATTTAGTGGCACAAATCTGGGGAAAGCAACAAAAAGAATTCTGCAGCATTGAAGGTTCTCAAGAACCCAGTAGCCTCCTTAACTCTTACATGGAAGAAGTTTGGAACCACCACGACTCATCCTAGAGCTGGACAATGGCCAAGAATCCAATGTTCCCTCTGGTTGAGCTCTAGAGAACCTGGGTGGAGAACAGAAAAAGTTCCATCATCAGTGTATCACTCCACCAATCTGGGCTTTATGATAGAGTGCTCACACAAACACTTTTCCTCAGAAAAAAAAAACACTTGGAAGCCCACTTGAAGTTTGCAAAAAGGCACCTAAAGGATTCTGAGGGTGTAAGAGAAACGATTAGCTGGTCTGATGAAACCAAGATTAGTGTCATGTCTGAAGGAAACCAGGGCAATGCCATTCCAACAGTGAAACATTGTGATGGCAACATGTTACTGTGGAGCTGTTTTTCAACTGCAAGGACATGGAGACTGGACAGTGTTGATAGAAAGCCAAACAGAGCAAAGTGCAGAGATGTCCTTAATGAAAACCTGCTGTAGAGCGCTCTGGACTTCAGACGGATGGTTCACCTTCAAACAGGACACAAAGCAAAGACAATGCGTGATTGGCTTATCAGCATCTCTTTGAATGTCCTTGAGTTGCGCAGACTTGGACATAATTGAACATCTTTGGAGATAGTTGAAAATAGCTGTCCAATGATGGTCTCTACAGTATTCAACCTGAGAGAGCTTGACAGAATCTGCAGAGAAGAATGGCAGGAAATCCCCAAACTGGTATATATTGAGTATCTCAGAGTAGAAAAATGGTTCTGACTCAAAAAATCTTAGATTGATGCAAATTTGTCATACTCTTAGGAGTAGAAACATTTTATCATTTTTCCTAATTTAGTAAACTACTCCTAACTCCACCAGGATTTAAGAGACGCAGTGAGCTGTCCTAACTCGCAAGTAGCTGCCAGAAGAATGAGTTCAAGCAGAGATCGGCATGCACGTCCTGTGGAAAGGCTGAATATTTTGGAGCTCATAAAACAATATTGATTTGACAGTGATGGAATAATATTCATAACAAATTTTGTATATGTTACATGATCACTCCATCACTCCATCAAAAGAAATACTGTTGGTAATTTTGCTTTATGCAGCTTTGCCATAGCAATTATTTGTGTATGTCACAAACCAACCATTTCTTAAATTTTGCACTAAACCTTGAACCCACTTACAACATGTGAGGTAATACACAGATGTATATATTTCTCCACTAATATATTATAATGGGAAGTCAAGCAAAATAACACCCTTTATTGGCTAACTAAACATATTACAATATGCAAGCTTTCAGGGCAGCTCAGGCCCCTTCTTCATTACATCTTGCCGGAAGAAGGGGCCTGAGTTGCCTCAAAAGCTTGCATATGGTAATCTTTTTAGTTATCCAATAAAAGGTGTCATTTTGCTTGACTTCTCATTGCATCCATAATGGCTAACACGGTAAAACACCCTAGTACTGCTCACTAATATATATATAAGTTAATGTTAAAGCAAGGTGTATTCATGCAAACTGACATGCATATAAAGATCATCGTCCCAAGTGTGGATGAGTATGGATATGTGAACCACAATGGATGTCACAGTACCAACACATAGGTGGTCATGGATGCAAACTGTAATGTGGTAGCTGGCATAATACCCTGAAGATAGGCAAGGCTGGATGGTTGATTGAAAGTGGCATGCTAGGCTCTGCAATCAACAGACCTCTGAAACATTCACATTACACTTTACAAATCCAGGAAGGCTTAAGAAGACAAGCGGAGACTCCTGAGCTTTTGGATAAATAGAGCCTCACAGAAGCTAAGGAGAGAATCACAGAGTGGGGCAACAGCACACGACTCTGGAAAAAGTTCAGGGACACTAGAAGAATGAACTTCAGAAACAGCACAAGAATTGCCATAGCACTACTAGTTTCAATAACTGCTACATCACAAGGTGTTTCACATGGTCATAGCTACAGGAAGGTGAAAGTATGACTGTGGATCGTTTATAGTTAAATAAATGTGCCTGTTATCGGTCTTAACTCCAATTTGGTTTGCGTGCTTCTTGGTCTTTCCATTTTGATGCTTGCTATAGTATTATTCTTGATGTTGTTGTGAAGTGGCGACAATTATGTGCAACTTGGGCGGAGTGGTGGCTCTGAGGCTAAGGATCTGCGCTGGTATCCCGAAGGTTGCCGGTTCAAATCCCCGTCACTGCCAAAAGAGATCCTGCTCTGCTGGGCCCTTGAGCAAGGCCCTTAACCTGTAATTGCTCCAGGGGCGCTGTACAATGGCTGACCCTGCGCTCTGACCCCAAGGGGTATGCGAAAACTACCAAATTCCTAATACAAGAAATTCTATAAGGCGAAACAAAGAACAAAAAAAAAACTTAGCACAGTATCCTATCTCAGTGCTTCCCAACCTGTGGTGGCATTGCCGGCGGGCATTGGTCGGCCCTGGATGAGACCCCACTTCCGCCTCACCACTCCAATGATTGTGCTCAATTTACAGTGGCAGACACAGAGGTGGATTTTGGACGATCCCCCCCTTTCCCCCCCCCCCCCACCGTTCTAGCGATTGTGCTTGATTCATCTAATGATGTGTTTCTTGGGTTGTGATTGCCCCATAAAGAGTTAAAAATAATAAATAATACATTTTATTTATATAGCGCCTTTCCCATGATCAAGGCACTTACAGAATATAAGAAAGAACGGCAGGGTATACAGTATATAGCATTGTACTAAACCAGATAAGTAACTAAAGAAGATTATGACAATAAATTCAGAGAAAAAAAAAAGCCTAGCAGAGAACATAATTGATGGTCTCGCACACACACACACACACACAGGTTACATGAGCATCTTGACATAAAGGTAAACTGAGAGAAGGGTAATAAAGTCAGGTAGAGCTAAAAGCCTTCCTGAACAGATGAGTTTTGAGTTGTTTCTTTAAAAGAATTCATGGAGTCAGCTGACCTGATTAATTTCGGTAGGTCATTCCAGAGTCTGGGCGCTATACAGCTGAAGGCCCTGTCACCCATGGAGTGTAGATTAGTGAGGGGCACAACAAGGTTACCAGAATCAGAGGACCTTAGTGGGCGGGCAGGCACATAGTGATGGAGAAGGTCACTGATGTAGTTTGGCGTGAGGTCATTTAAGGCTTTGTAGGTTATTAGTAGGATTTTATATTTGATTCAGTAAGACACAGGGAGCCAGTGAAGACGGAGCAGGATGGGTGTGATGTGCTCGCTGCTGCTGGTTCGAGTAAGGACTCTTGCAGCCGAGTTTTGAATAAGCTGGAGCTGTGATATAAGATTAGAAGGGGCACCTGCCAGTAGGGAATTACAATAATCAATATGGGATGTGATAAAAGCATGGACGAGTTTCTCGGCATTAGAAAAGGAGAGGAAGTAGCGAACACGGGATATGTTATGGATGTCTATGTCTACATGTGTGGCTACAACTAAACCCCCGGACAATGATCAGTGCCGATTTTCAAAGGGGGATCCCTGACATTTGGCAAAGCTTGGGGGAAAAGGCTTAATGAACGGCAGCTACAGAGCGAAGGTTACAGGTCACAGAGACATGCAATTGTCAAGACTGAGTCACAGGAAAGAAAAATGAAGAACCATACTTTAAGAACCATTGATCTTCTGCTCTGATGGCTTGATGATCACACTTCATTCACCAAGAGAGACCAGTCTGCTTTCCCCATTCAGATGTTCGAGCTAAATTCATGGAGCCAAGCACCAAATTGGCTACAAACACACTGGACTGTAGCAACACAAAAGCTGGGAAACACTTTCCTCCCTCAACATGTCCTTCTTCTTCTTCTAGCACTCCTTTAAATATAATGGTGATGTAAAATCGAGATGTCACTCATTCTCAAAACTGGCCTCCTACTTCTTGTTGGGTGTAGGAGTAGGTTGCTTCATAACTGCTACTCTTGTCCTTCTCTGGGGTAGAACAAATTCTTATTCTAGTCAGAATTTATTGCAATTCCTAGGAGCAATTCTATGGTGTTAGATAAATACGGGTAAAAGTGTGTGTGAAACTTGTCAAACAGGACCCAAGAAGACTCCCGGTTGTAATCTCTTGTTTTCATGTGATAGTTCCTTTATTATCATTAATAAATTTGTAGAAAAATTTCTAAAATCTTGTCTTCACTTTATCATTCTGGTTTACTGAGTGCTGCTTGATGTGTGGAAAACATGAATTTAAATGACTTTAGCATAAGGCTGCAATAATGTAAAATGTGGCAGGGTGGAGGGATCTGCATACTTTCCAATTCCACTGTATCTTATTACTATTACAGAAAACATTAACACTTCGGTTCAACAGCCAGTTTGGTTACGAGGCAAAGTTTCTGCATTCTCCTCATTCTTCTGTACGAGGATTGATGCATTATACTGGTGTCCATCCCATCCATGGTTGGTTACCCTCTTTGTCATAAGCTGACAAGATGGGCTACTAAAACTGGATCAAGAAGATTCAGTAAATGAACTGTTCCAGAAAAATTTAAAGGAAAAGACACAATGCCAAGTATAAATGCCTGGGTAGTTGATTTATTTTCCATGATTTCTGAAGTAACTACATAGTTTTATAGTTTTCAGCACAATATGGTCTGTGAAGGACATGAGAGTTGCTCAAGGTATCAGCCCAAAACAAATTAGTATAAGATGGCCAGTGCTTCAGAAATCCCATACGACGAGAGAAACACATAGCTCGACATTTGAGCAGTGTAATCGAGGCCTATGGGGAGTCTAAAATCCCTAAACCTAACCCTAACACTTTGAGAACTCTGAGGAATGACAATGCCGTTTCAGTGGGAGTGTCAAGTGCTTTAATTGGGATGGAATACTTGGCTTTATTTGCAACTAAAATCTATTTAGGCAGCAGTTTGAGATTAAGGATGTATTGTGTTACTATAGTAACATGGTTGGCTGAAACTTAAGCTTGCTTCAATAAATGGAAAAAGCCAAAATTGTTTCAATACCTGAGTATCCCTCCACGTATTTTCCTAATGGGTGCTCTCCATTTGAAAAAAAGCTGCAACCTATACCTGCAACATCAAGGACAAGGCAGAAACCCACCCTAGGTGTGTGCCATTCTGTCACTTGATGCTCTCACACTCATGCCAACTCGTTATCAATTCAAATTCAAGAGTTAAACAAAGTTATATGTGTGGGAGGCAGAAGAAAAGCCCAACCCTAACCTATACAGTCATTGCAAGAGTGTGCAGGCTGTCATAGACATCAACCTGGGTGGGAACTAAGGTCGGACCGCTAGAGCTGAGAAGCAGTGATGTTAATTTCTGTGGCACCATGACATCATGCTTGCTCAAACTGGACTATGTGGAGGAAATGCAGCTGATACATAAAAAACATTAAAATTCCGCACAGATAGTGAATTGAACCACAGTCCGTGGGGCACATTAACTACGGCACCGCCGTGGTAACTTTGGGCTGAACATTAACCAATTAATTTGGTCCACCATCTGCAAGAAACAGGACTCGGGCTTCGCTGTTCAACAATTTATTCTTACAGAGTATGGATATTATGGAAAGGAAGTGAATGCTGATATAGTGACTATAAAAAATGTTCACTCCCTTGGAAGTTTTCACATCTTATTGTTATACGACATTAATCACAATGGCTTTCACTTGTCAGAAGAAAAAGACTCTTTAATGTCAAAGTGAAAACAGATCTCTGTAAAGTGGTTTAAATTAGTTACAAATATAAGATATAAAAATGATTAATTGCATAAGTGTTCAACTCAGTTTTTAGAAGCTGGAAACCATAACAGCCTTGAGTGTCAATATTAGCTTTTCACATTATTCCACCGCCATTTTTTTCCATTCCTTCTTTGAAAAACTGCTTTAGCTCTATCAGACGTCATGGTGGTCGGGAATGATCAGTCTTTTTAAGTCCAGCCACAAATTCTCAATCAGACTGAGATCTGAACTCTGACTCGGCCACTCCAGGATAGTTACATTGCTGTTTTAAAACCAGTCCTTCGTAACATTGGCTTTCTGCTTGGGTTCATTGTTTTACTTGGTAACAAATCTTCTCCTAAGACGCAGGTTTCTTGCAGACTGCATTAGGTTTTCCTCCAGGACTTTCACCCTCACAAACTTCCAGTGGCCGCTGCAGAGAAGCATCTCCACAGTCTGATGCTGCCACCACCATGCTACGTGGAAGGGCATGGTGTGTTTTTGATAATGAGTAGTGTTCAAATAAAGTGTTTATTCTAATGACCAAAAAGGCTCAGTTTTGATCTGATCAGATCACAGAACCTTTTCTTCCAACTCACTTCAGAATCTCTCATGTGCCTCAAGGCAAACACTGGCTGAGATGTTACGTGAATTGTTTTCTTGTAGTGGTTTTCTCTTTGCCATTCAAAGCTCTGACTGCTAAAACACCTGGGCAACAGTTGATGTCTGCACAGTCTCTCCAATGATGTCCACTGTAGCTTGTAACTCATTCAGAGTTCACAGAGGTCACTTGGTGGTCTGTCTGACTTCTTTTCTAATTGCACCACCTCTCCTTTTCTCTGAATGACCTGCTCTAGCAGACTTAAATCTGTACCATACTCTTTATGTTTCTTCATGACTGATTTAACTGGATATTAAGTGGCTTGTCTATTTATCGAGTTTCTTGGTAGTGACCATTTGTCTTCATGGTGTAGGTTAGTCCACTATACTGACTGACCACAAGTTGGCCATTCTATAGTCAGGTGCATTTAGAATACAATCAATTAAAGCCCCGGACAGGACTATTGAACTATTGATTTGACTTCTAAAGTTGATTGGCTCCACCAGTGATGAGTTGGGTGTTTTATTAATACTTACACAATCAAATCATTTTCTGATTATCATTCATAATTAAGTTAAACCACGTTCAGGATATCCATTTTTGCTTTAACATTAAAGAATCTTTTTGTTGATCAGTGTAAAAAAATCCAAATTAAATCCACTGTGATTTAATGTTATATTATATTATCCATCCATCCATCCATTTTCCAACCCGATGAATCCGAGCACAGGGGTCTGCTAGAGCCAATCCCTGCCAACACAGGGCACAAGGCAGGAACCAATCCTGGGCAGGGCGCCAACCCACCGCAGGACACACACACACACACCAAGCACACACTAGGGACAATTTGGATGGATATATTATATTATATGGTACTTGACAGTACTCTATCTTTCCAATCTCACATTAATAACATCTCCTGGTCTGCCTATTTCCACCTATGTAATATTAATCGCTTCTGCACCTCCCTCGCCCCCCATAGCACTGCCATTCTTGTTCACAGTCTTGTTACTTCTTGTGTTGACTACTGCAATTCACTCCTCTTTGGTCTCTCTAATAAACCTCTCCATTAGCTTCAGCTGGTCCAGAATTCTGCCGCTCTCATCATTACTTGAACCCCATCTATTGACCATATTACTCCGGTCTTGCAGCAGCTTCATTGACTCCCGATTAAGTTTCGAATTGATTTTAAAATACTTCTATTAACATTAAAGTCCATTCATAACCTCACCCCTCCATATATGTCTGACCTTCTTCATGTTGCCATTTCCTCCCGTAACCTTAGCTCCTCTTCCTCCATCCATCTGACCGTCCCTCTCGCCCGTCTAACCACCATGGGGAGCGGAGCGTTCAGCCGTTCTGGAACTCAATACCAACTGAACTTAGAAATAGCGAATCATTTTCAATCTTCAAATGTAACCTTAAAACTCATCTGTTTAAAATGGCTTTTTCTCTATGATTACAATGGCTTTGTTTGGTTTTAATTTTAATATTTTCTGATGTTTTAAGTTGTTTATAATGTGTTTTTTTAATTTATTGTTAGTTTGATGTCCTTGAGTTCTTAGAAAGGCGCCTTGTATAAATAAAATGTATTATTATTATTATTAAATATGAAAACTTCCAAGGGGGTGAATACTTTTTATAGGCTCTATATAGTGATTTAGACATTTTCTTCTTGATATCCGAAGTTGGGCGCCTGTTCCTACAAGAGGGTCCCTGTCAGTTTCACTATTGCCAAACGCCACATTCAGCTCCTTTCACCATTAGCAGTTATTTTTATCTGTGAATATTTAGTCCACCACCCTAGCTTGAATTAACTAGTACAGTAAATAGATGGACTGATGGATGGTTTTGTCAGAATCTCATTTCATTTCATTACAGCGCAGTAGGTGTCTGGGTTTGAGAAACATGAATTCACATGTCTTTGTTTCTCCTGATATGCTGACGTCTCCCTGTCTGACTTCTCTTCACAGCTGACCGATCAGCACCTCCAACTCACCCTGCTCCTTCTCTCACTTTGTGCTGATGTCTCAATCACTACAGCTACACTGAAAAGCCACAGGATCGTAAAAAATGTAGACATTATCTGCAGTTTGACATTTACTCGGAGCAAACCTGTTGTAAGGGACCACATCTCCTGACACATTTCTGCTCCAGGCGATGCTCGTATCTTAGCTGGACTATTCCATCACTAGTGAAGGACTCCTGGCTTATTGTGTTTGACTGCTTCATCTTATCCAGTCAGCCATCTATCACAGTCTGGTGCAACTCCCCTCCTGAACTTCTTCCTCTGGTTATCAGTTGCAGCTCATGTGATTTAAAGCCCCAGGGCTGAATTGAGCCATTTTGCACTCTGATCACTTCATGTTCTGTTTATCCTGCAGTTTTATCATTTTAACTTGCAGCAAAATGTGATTGATCATGTCTCAGGTGGCACTTGCATGGTTGCTCTGGTATTTGCATTTATACATCTATGATTAGTAAGTTGCTTTGGAAAAAAAAATATTAAATAACTAAAAATGCAACATAATTTGACTTGTACCTAACCAATATACATACAGCATCTATGAATGGAATTATATACCATAGAGTTTGAATGATTGGTATATCCTTCAGCCAGTAAGATACTAGTTCTCCATAAGTGATTGATTAACAAATTATACTGATTTATTCATTAAGTAATTGCTTCAAATATATCCTTCAGATATTTGACAGTAGACCATCAGTTGATTATTAGATAGAGTGATGAGTAAAATCTTTTCATTCTGTGAGACATGCAGCTTCTAATTTGATTGGTTGACGAGGATCATACTTAAGCATTCGTTTCAGGGACAGCATGGCAGCACAGAGGTCAGCATAATCAGTGTGCAGTTTGTAGACTCTTTCTGTGGATGCCTGCATTTTCCTCTGCGTACTTTAACATGCCAAGTTGAATAGTGACTCCATGTTGAACTCCTGTGTGACAAAGTATGAGTATTGTAAAAAGAGACAAAGAAACAACGTAAAGTTTTGGGGATTCCACCCTGCATACTTGGCAAACAAGTAAAAAGATCAGGTTACACGTCTTCACGTCTTCAGACTTGAGTTCACAACAGAACTGAGAGTCTTCAGAAAATGGCCTGCAAATATATAAAACTGACAGAAAGAGGCAGGATTAAGGAAGTGATGATGTTTGAAAGGCAGAATCATAATGACCGGAAGAGGAAGTGATGTCATTGAAAAGCAGGTTCTGGATGACCAGAAGAATGGTTAGTGCATAGCATCTTCTGTTGGTCTGCAGGGGAAAGGGAGAAAGAGTTAGAAGGTAGCCAGAAGGCACCAACACTTGATGTGATGGGGAAACGTATTTATCTGAGTCTGTAAACTGTCTCCCATGTGCATTTGTGTGACAGTGTGTACATGATTGTGAAAGAGTTGTTATGAATGGAGTGCACTCCTAATATTGAAAGTTTGTGAGGTATTAAAAAGGGTCCATAAAAAGGGTTTTCCTCGCCTGCCTAGATTAGGCCTCACTCCAGGCAGCCTGACATGAAATGCCACTGGTGTAGTGACTGCTCAACTGGCAGCAGTTTTAAGTAGAATGGAATCAGGGGACAGAACTTAATAGCAATAACAAGCCATGGTCAAAATTAGGAGGACGAGATTCAAACAAACAATGGCCAGGACGTGAGACAATAATTGTAAAATAAGAGATGTCGCGAGAGAGTCAAAAACCAGAGTATTTCATGAAGCCTAAGCCAAAATATAAGTTATAAATTAAAATCAAAGAACAGAAAGCAATTTGTAGCCAGAGAGACCTTAAACAATGATGATAATAGAGTTTTAAGTTTATTAGTCACAATCTCTGACAGTAAATGAGTGTATGATGCTGACCTTTGTACTATTATGGTAATTACATCATGTGTAATGATGTTGGTGATGATGATGGTGGAATGTCACCTCTCTGAAGGTGAAGGAGCCTGAGCTTGTGCGTGAGGTCGAGAGGTTCCAGCTGGATATAGTCGGGCTCACCTCGACGCACAGCTTGGACTCTGGAACCAATCTCCTTGAGAGGGGCTGGACTCTGTACCACTCTGGAGTTGCCCCCGATGAGAGGTGCCGAGCAGGTATGGGCATACTTATTGCAACCTGACTTGGAGCCTGTACATTGGGGTTTACCCCGGTGGACGAGAGGGTAGCCTCCCTCCACCTTCAGGTGGGGGGACAGGTCCTAACTGTTGTTTGTGCGTATGCACTGAACAGCAGTTCGGAGTACCCACCCTTTTTGGAGTCCCTGGAGGGGGTGCTAGAGGGCATACCTTCTGGGGACTCCCTCGTACTGCTGGGAGACTTCAATGCTCACGTGGGCAATGACAGTGAGACCTGGAAGGGTGTGATTGGGAGGAATTGCCCCCCCCCCGATCTGAACCAGAGTGGTGTTTTGTTATTGGACTTCTGTGCTCGTCATGGATTGTCCATAACGAATACCATGTTCAAGCATAGGGGTGTTCATATGTACACTTGGCACCAGGACACCCTAGGCCTGAGTTCGATGATCGACTTTGTGGTCATGTTGTTGGACTTGTGGCCACATGTCTTGGACACTCGGGTGAAGAGAGGAGCGGAGCTGTCAACTGATCACCACCTGGTGGTGAGTTGGCTTCGATGGTGGGGGAGGATGCTGGTCAGGCCTGGTAGGCCCAAACGTGTTGTGAGGGTCTGCTGGGAACATCTGGCAGAGTCCCATGTCAGAAGTATAATATAGTTTTTGCTGAGGCATGGGATGAGTTTGGGGAGGCCATGGAAAACGACTTTCGGACGGCTTTGAGGAGATTCTGGTCCACCGTCTCGGGTTTCAGGAGGGGGAAGCAGTGCAGTGTCAACACTGTATATGGTGCTGATGGTGCGCTGCTGACCACGAACATGGGACGTTGTGGGTCGGTGCGGGGAGTACTTCGAAGACCTCCTCAATCCCACTAACATGCCTTCCAATAAGGAAGCAGAGCCTGGGGACTCGGAGGTGGGCTCCCCCATCTCTGGGACTGAGGTCACCGAGGTAGTCAAAAAACTCCTTGGTGGCAGGGCCCCGGGGGTGGATGAGATACGCCTGGAGTTCCTCAAGGCTCTGGATGTTGTAGGACTGTCTTGGTTAACACGTTTCTGCAACATTGCATGGACATCGAGGACAGTGCCTCTGGATTGGCAGACCGGGGTGGTGGTCCCCCTCTTTAAGGAGGGGGACCGGAGAGTGTGTTCCAACTACAGAGGGATCACACTCCTCAGCCTCCCTGGAAAAGTCTATCCGGGGGTTCTGGAGAGGAGGGTCTGTCGGATAGTCGAACCTCGGATTCAAGAGGAACAGTATGGTTTTCGTCCTGGTCGTGGAACAGTGGACCAGCTCTACACCCTTAGCAGAGTCCTGGAGGGAGCATGGGAGTTTGCCCAACCAGTCTACATGTGTTTTGTGGACTTGGAAAAGGCGTTCGACCGTGTCCCTTGGGGAATCCTGTGGGGGGTGCTCCGGGAGTATGGGGTACCGGACCCCCTGATAAGAGCTGTTCGGTCACTGTACAACCAGTGTCATTGCCGGCAGTAAGTCGAACCCGTTTCCAGTGAGAGTTGGACTCTGCCAGGGCTGCCCTTTGTCACCAATTCTGTTCAAAACTTTTATGGACAGAATTTCTAGGCACAGCTAGGGTGTTGAGGGGGTCCAGTTTGGTGGACTCAGGATTGGGTCACTGCGTTTTGCAGATGATGTTGTCCTGTTTGCTTCATCAGGCCATGATCTTCAGCTCTCTCTGGATTGGTTCACAGCTGAGTGTGAAGCGGCTGGGATGGGAATCAGCACCTCCAAATCCGAGACCATGGTCCTCAGCCGGAAAAGGGTGGAGTGCCCTCTCAGGGTGGGAGACGAGATTCCCCCAAGTGGAGGAGTTCAAGTATCTCGGGGTCTTGTTCACGAGTGAGGGAAGAATGGAGCGTGAGATCTACAGGCGGATCGGTGCGGCGTCCGCAGTGATGCAGGCTCTGCATCGGTCTGTCGTGGTGAAAAAGGAGCTGAGCCGTAAGGCAAACCTCTTAATTTACCAGTCGATCTATGTTCCTACCCTCACCTATGGTCATGAACTATGGGTAGTGACCGAAAGAACGAGATCGCGAATACAAGCGGCTGAAATGAGTTTCGTCCGCAGGGTGTCTGGGCTCTCCCTTAAAGATAGGGTGAGAAGCTCAGTCATCCAGGATGGGCTCAGAGTAGAGCCGCTGCTCCTCCGCATCGAGAGGAGTCAGATGAGGTGGCTCGGGCATCTGATTAGGATGCCTCCTGGACGCCTCCCTGGTGAAGTTTTCCGGGAACGTCCAACTGGGAGGAGGCCCCGGGGAAGACCCAGGACAGGCTGGAAGGACTATGTCTCCCGGCTGGCCTGGGAACACCTCGGGATTCTCCCAAAAGAGCTAGAAGAAGTGGCCGGGGAGAGGGAAGTCTGGGCATCTCTGCTCAAGCTGCTGCCCCCACGACCCGACCTCGGATAAGTGGAAGAGGATGGATGGATGGATGGACATTTTATGTAACTGATGTGTTTAAGTCACTATTTAATTCTTAAGACATCCTGGACATCTTGCCTTGCAACATTCTGGAAACCCTGCTTTACAAAACAGCAGACAATGGTGATACTACACAAACAACAAAATGGTGCCTTGGGAAGACATATTTCAAAATCAGTGTCTTCAAAAACATCCTAATTCAAAAACAGACCAGACCATTAAATACCTTTACTTCTAAAACCCCGAAATGTTTCCTCCATTTTTTTGTGAGGCCAAGTGTTTTGTCATGTTAGGGTCCAAGGGTGAACGTATTCCCCTTTATACTCCTTATTATATAGATGTTAACAGAATCCTCAGTGATAGCAATCCTAAGAATTTTATGGAATAACAATGACCTGTTCAAAGAAAGCTGTTTCTTTCTTTATGTCATTATTTAATTCTTAAATAACAATTTACAAAAAATTATCAAAATATTAAATATTAATATGTGTTACACCCAAGAAAAAAAAAACTTAATAAAATAAATGAATAAAAATAAAATCATTATGACAAATGGTAGGTTTTGGCCTACACAGGCCTAAAAGAGGCCCTGACTCTTAAAGTTCAAAATACCTCTTTAATCTTCTAGAAAATAACAGTTGTTTTATGGAGTCCCAAACACAGCAAAATGGATGTGATGCCTCCTAATGGACCAAAATGTTAGGACCTTAAATTTATCAGTCAGCCCAAGGAGGCTCACCCCAAATCCTGCTGTCCTCAAAACTGTTAACTGCAGGTGTCCAGACTCCAAAAATGGAAAGCTGGAAAAATAATTAGAAATATTCCAAAATATAGCAAATACCCCATCAGAAGAAGGATAACTGAAAATCGTCAACTTGTATGAACAGGGCAAACACAAAATCTTTCCAAATAATGGATGTACTAGACAATTAGAAAAATACAAAGAAAATGCTCAAAAGAATAAAATTAGTGTAAAGGAGTTGTCTAAAGAGACAATTCAAGCCTGAATCTGCAAATCTAGAAAACAGAATGAAATAACCAGAGCAAAAACCACAACACAAGGAATGGTAGCACACCTGAAGTGACTATACAAAGTTAGGAAAATACAAAAAAGCATAAAAATATGTCAAGTAACCTTTCAAAAGTGAAAATTAAACATAAATACACAAAAAAATAACAATACCAAAAAATACATAAATATGCCCTTTTATAGTGAAGAACTGTAAACACCCAAAAACCTCTGCTTAGCAAGAACAACGACTGGTTAGGAAGAACAAGGCCAAAACAGAATTTTTAAAAATGAAGACATTTATTTACATAAATATATTTAAAGAAAGCAAAAAAGGGTATGTGTAAAAGGCAACCCAAAGCAAACAAATCCCAAATCACAATCCAGTAAAAAGAATTCACAAAGCAGAAGTAGAAAATCAGAACGCACATTGATTTGCACTCAATAAACTGCAATGAACAACTGAAGGATCCCCTCCTGAGCCCACTCAATATAGACGTTGAGGGTATGTGATAGTCCGTGTAGTATGTCTTAGAGTTTTTATGTAGTTTATTTTTCCTTTTGAAATTTTTTATATAAACATGCCTGGTTGTTTTATGGTGGGGCAGTGGAAGGCATCAGTAAGAGATGGTAAGGCAGCTGCACCAAGTCACGCTTCGGGAGGTAAAGCACTTGTGCTGATGTGCAGAGGCTGCTGGGCTGTAAACGTGCATGGAAATGGAATTGCAGTTGTCACAGAGTGGTTTTATAGCTATAAGAAGTAGTGTGTAAGTTAGTTGCCAGCAAAGTAAGAGAGAGAAGATGTGAGGGAACTGAGTGCCTTAAAGAAATGCAGGAAATAAAAGTTACCAGTCTGCTGTGTTCAGGAGAGGTGCCTGGACGAAGGGGTCATTCACATATGTGCATGCCAAAGCATGTGAGGCTGAACCCTTAGAAATAAGAGTTTATTGTTATTGTTTGGGGGATGAACTGTCATCAGTGTGGTGATATGTGGTGGGATGGGTGAGACGGCTGTAGAGAGTGGCTCGATGAATCTGGCAGGCATGTAAATAAAATAGAGCTGCAGTCATGTAGTGAGGTAGTCATTCAGTCTTGTCCTGGTGTCTGCTCGTGTTAACATCCTTCTGATTTACATGAAATAGAGAAGATGGTGCAGTGAATGCAGTGAGAAGCTTCTTATTAACCCTTATAGAGAAAGTTGTGAAATGAATGGAGAAGTGATCTCCGAGGAGCTCCGAGTGGAGCTGAGGGGTGAATTGTGAGAACCTTTGATGAACTTTAGTTAAGGTTCTGCAAAAATGCATCTATTACTCTTTTATGTAACAAGACCTTAAGACACACTTCTTTGAGTCTTCATAATGCTTAAGCATCAGTAAAGTGTTTATTTATCTCTGCAATGTGACCTACTAACAAAACTTCACTTTGGAGTGGTCTGGGGTGGCTTAACAGAGACATATTTCTCTTGATATTAGTCAGTCAGTCATTGTCAAACCCGCTTAGTCCTGAATAGGGTTGCAGGAGCCTATCCTAGGTAGCATATAGCACAAGGCAGGAACAAATCCTGGACAGGGCATCATTACATCATGGAGCGAACACACACACGTCCCAGCCACATAGGGGCCAGTTTAGGATTGCCAATTCATCTAACCTGCATGTGGGAGGAAACCCAAGCACCTGTAGGAAATCCATGCAGACACAGGGAGAACATGAAAACTCCACACCGGGAGGACCCAGGATGCTAACCCTGGTCTCCTTAGTGAGAGGCAGCAGAGCTACCATTGGACCAACGTGCCACCCCTCTTGATATCACATATTTAGTATAAGACCCCTGAATCCTTCATAGTAACAAGTAATTTGACCCTTATATCAATATGCCACACTACACAGAGATGAATAACCAGCCTACTGATTACTTGTAAGTGTTATGAAGACCAGAAGAAGGCCTTACATAAGAGTATGCAGTTCCTAAACTTAAGCGTTCCTGGACCTTCTGAGTAAATCTGACATAGAAGGTTGTGTAGTGTCAGGAGTAGAGACCCTTGAGAAACTGTATAGTGGAGGTAGCTTCCATATTTGAGCAGTGAGCTGTGAGATGAATTGGTGGATTATTTTTAGTTTCTCTTAGAAAGGCATTTAGACAGAAAGTGTGAAAGTTATCTGACGGATTTCTGGTTTTATTTTTATTTTTTTAATTTTAAAAATATTTTATTTCTTCTTTTTTTATGATTTTGAAGTATCTACCTTTGCTTTGTCTGTGGTTCTCATTACCATCCCGGTTCATTTTTGGTTCATGAACTACAAGATGCCCAAAAGTCAACCATGCTGAGGTCCTCATAACATCACAGAGTGGTCTTTTAGCAGTGATATGTGGGTGGCCCCGCCTCTTGGGGTTTTACCCTTAAAACACAAAGAACAGAAGAGGACACCACACAATATATAGAAAATAAACAATAAAGACATAGAAGAATACTAATTAAAAAATAGGTGGCGCAGTGGTAGCGCTGCTGCCTGGCAGTAAGGAGACCTGGGTTCGCTTCCCAGTTCTTCCATGCGTGGAGTTTGCATGTTCTTCCCGAGCCTGTGTAGGTTTCCTCCGACATTCCAAAGACATGCAGGTTAGGTGCACTGGCGATTCTAAATTTTTCCCTGGTGTGTGTGTCCTGAGATTTGTTCCTGCCTTGCGCCCTGTGTTTTCTGGGATTGGCTCCAGCAGACCCCTGTGACCCTGTGTTAGGATATAGCGAGTTGGAAAATGACTGACTGACTAATTAAAAAATACATAATTACAACAAACTTGTGAAAAATAGATGCTTAAAATAAACAAATGAAGCAAAAGTCGGAGGATAAGCCTAAACCAGGGAATACACCCTGGCTGAAAAATGAAAGGAGCTGTGGTGCCTTCTCTGGAGTTGGCTAACCCATTGTGTTAACAGGTTTCTGGGACAGACTCTTACCACTGTTACCCTGACCTGGATAAGCAGGTTAGAAAAGGCTGGTGGATTGTCTCTTAATTAAACTGAATATAGTGAAGGATAACTTCTCAGTATAATTGACTTCACTTTTGGTATCTTAACAGTGATTTATTTAATGACTGAATGAAATCTCTCCGGCCAATTAAACACTGATTGATGATTTTTTTTTTGTTTAAAATCTCATCTATTTGTTAAATATTAGTTCACAGATTGATTAAATGTTTGAAATCTCCCCAGCTCATCAAACATTACTTTCCCTATTGATTGAACTCTTGGCTATTTAAGCCTTAACCCCATACCACACCCACACTCACACTCACACCCACGCACACACACTCTTCACCTAACAGGCTGCATACATCAGTCAGAGATCTTTGGTGTCCTGACTAAATTGAGGGTCTCTACACCCCATGATGGACCCCACCTTGAAGTGGCCTCTCTCTCTGCTCACTCCTCCTCTCTCACTCCCAGTCTCTGTGTCTCCTTCACTCTCCCACCCCCATCTCTCTTTCTCTGTCTTTGCAGGAAGAGGCCGAGGTTTTTGCGCTTGGCTCTTCTGACGAATGGCAGGCTAAGTGACTCCAGATGAAGGGAGGGCCAAAAGACAAACAGCACAGTGAGTTCTTTATACACACCCGCCACCCCTCCTCTGCTCTACACGATGGACTCTCAAAGTAGTCTTTCAGAGGGGCTGGGGAAATTAAAAATCAACAAAACCAGCAAGTGAAATGTAAAAGGCCAGCACAGGTCTTTCTACCGCTCCACCAAGCGCCTTCCTGCACACCCTTGGACCAGATGGGTAATGTATAGAGGGGATGCAGCAGGAACGAAATGAAATTCCCTAGAGACGTCATGTCTCCAACTTGATGTTTCTCTTCAAATAAACTTCCAGACAGCCAGCAAATGAGCTCCCTTTCTAGCACAAAGACCTGGCTGCCACTTGTTAATTGAAAAGACAAGCACATGTCAGTCTTTGAATAAAACATCAAGTCTCTGTGTGTTTTGTGTGTTTACATTTGAAAGATTTCAGTGGGTGTCTCAGACCATCACTGGCTTGCTGAAAGATGTTGTGATGTCTGCAGAACAAATTCTTCCTTTGAAGAGATTAATCAAACTGGCAATTCACAACATCTTCTGAACAGTCAGTTTCAGGAATCGCCAACTGATCTGGAAGGTAGATGGCTCCCACGAGGGGGCAAATGGCTTCTGTTACAAAAGGACTTTAAAATGAAACAAACACAATGACTTAGAGCAAGGCACAATCATTACTGCTGCTGTCTTTTATATCTAGAATTTTTAGTTTGAATGCCGAGAGTGAATATCTTTGTAAATTTCACATGTTCTCCCCATGAGTACTTCATTTTTTTCACAGTACAACCCTACCTACACAAAGACGTTAGGTTGATTTGTGAGTACAATTTGACCTTTTTTTCATGATTCTGTGTAAATTCTTTAAAATTATGATATTTTAACGAGGACGGCATGGTGGCGCAGTGGTAGCGCTGCTGCCTCGCAGTTAGGAGACCCGGGTTCGCTTCCCGGGTCCACCCTGCGTGGAGTTTGCATGTTCTCCCCGTATCTGCGTGGGTTTCCTCCCACGGTCCAAAGACATGCAGGTGGATTGGTGATTCTAAATTGTCCCTGGTGTGTTTGTGTGTGTCCTGCGGTGGGTTGGCACCCTGCCTGGGATTGGTTCCCTGCCTTGTGCCCTGTGTTGGCTGGAATTGGCTCCTGTGACCCTGTGTTCGGATTCAGCGGGTTGGAAAATGGATGGATGGATGGATGGATATTTTAACGATAATCTTCTGGGTTGCGTGTTTCCTTGTAGAACCATCGTCTGACAAAGTACCATTTAATTCTGGGTGGATTGTTTCACATAGTAAATTGGATGTTTGGGCTTTGGAAAGGTTCCTAATATATGGACAAAAGGGAAATCTTTAATGTATAGTAGGCTACCTAGCAGGATACAAACAGATCCAAACAATCTGAACTTAGTCTGCTGTCTTCTAAAAATGTGAACCCATTGGTATTTCAAAAATCTGCTATCGTCATGTTTATTTATGGCTGTGTTTCTAATACTGGGTCAGGGCTGCTGCTGGTGGGTCATGAGTTGCTATTATTAATAATGGAAGTGAGTCATGGCAGGTTGTGAAGTGGGCCGCAAGTGGGTCGTGGCAGGTTGCCAATTCAACGATTCTACTCAGTCCCCCCCTAACTGATGATCACGCAAAGAGGAACACTGTGATATCTCAATTCACCAAGTGGTATCTCCCACCAGTCTGACGATCGATAGATAGATAGATAGATAGATAGATAGATAGATAGATAGATAGATAGATAGATAGATAGATAGATAGATAGATAGATAGATAGATAGATAGATAGATAGATAGATAGATTGCCGGCTTCTCATTCCGGCCTTCATCCCAGGCCGCCAGGATTAGCTCTCCCGACTGCATGGACGGGCCCCGAATTCCAGCAGGGCCTCATGGACTATGTAGTTTTTATACACAGCCCTGCTGGATACCTTGGGGACCACTAGGAGTCGCTGTCGGGAAGCCTGTGGACTCATGTGTGCCCTATAACCTGGAAGTACGTCCTGGTCACGTAAGCAGGAGAAATGACGTGCTTCCAGGTTGAAGATAAGGACTGTTTACCCTGACCTGGAAGGAATAAGGAACTGTGGACTGTTGGGCAGGAACACCTCTGGGTCAGGGTGTATAAAAGGACTCTGGGAAAGCCCAGACACTGAGCTGAGCTGGGAGGTAGGGTGGCTAAGTGTCTGGGAGAAGGAGGATTGGTTTTGTGAGTAGTTTATTGAGTATATCAGTAGTGTGGAGTGGAGGGTGCTTTGTGCACGTGATTACAAAATAAAAGAGTCTTGTACTTTCACCTGGTGTTTGGAGTGGTACCTGAGGGTTCAAGAGGTGGACACACACCTCTACTGCTACAATAGATAGATAGATAGATAGATAGATAGATAGATAGATAGATAGATAGATAGATAGATAGATAGATAGATAGATAGATAGATAGATAGATAGATAGATAGATAGATAGATAGATTATTAATCCCAAGGGGAAATTCACATACTCCAGCAGCAGCATACTAATAAAAAACAACATTAAATTAAAGAGTAATAAAAATTCAGGTATACAGACAGGCAACAACTTTGAATAATGTTAACATTTAACCCCCCGGGTGGAATTGAAGAGTCGCATAGTGTGGGGAGGAACGATCTCCTCAGTCTGTCAGTGGAGCAGGACGGTGACAGCAGTCTGTTGCTGAAGCTGCTCCTCTGTCTGGAGATGATCCTGTTTAGTGGATGCAGTGGATTCTCCATGATTGACAGGAGCCTGCTCAGCCCCCGTCGCTCTGCCACGGATGTCAAACTGTCCAGCTCCATGCGTACAATAGAGCCTGCCTTCCTCACCAGTTTGTCCAGTCGTGAGGCGTCCCTCTTCTTTATGCTGCCTCTCCAGCGTACCACCCCGTAGAAGAGGGCACTCGCCACAACTGTCTGATAGAACATCTGCAGCATCTTATTGCATATGTTGAAGGACACCAGCCTTCTAAGGAAGTATAGTCGGCTCTGTCCTTTCTTACACAGAGCATCAGTATTGGCAGTCCAGTCCAATTTATCATCCAGCTGCACTCCCAGGTATTTATAGGTCTTCACCCTCTGCACACAGTCACCTCTGATGATCATGGGGTCCAGGAGGGGCCTGGGCCTCCTAAAATCCACCACCAGCTCCTTGGTTTGGCTGGTGTTCAGGTGTAGGTAGTTTGAGTCGCACCATTTAACAAAGTCCTTGATTAGGTCCCTATACTTCTCTTCCTGGCCACTCCTGATGCAGCCCACGATAGCAGTGTCGTCAGCAAACTTTTGCATGTGGCAGGACTCCGAGTTGTATTGGAAGTCAGATGTATATAGGCTGAACAGGACCGGAGAAAGTACAGTCCTTTGCGGTGCTCCTGTGTTGCTGACCACAATGTCAGACCTGCAGTTCCCGAGACGCACATACTGAGGTCTGTCTGTAAGATAGTCCACGATCCATGCCACTAGGTATGAATCTACTCCCATCTCTGTCAGCTTGTCCCTAAGGAGCAGAGGTTGGATGGTGTTGAAGGAGCTAGAGAAGTCCAGAAACATAATTCTTACAGCACCACTGCCTCTGTCCAAGTGGGAGAGGGATAGTGCTCGAATCACCAAGGGGGACTCAGTGAAACTTAGTGGGTCACAAAGACACCTTCATGTAATAAAGTGGATCGCCTGAAATGTTAAGAAACGTTGATTTACAGAGACTATTCTAAATCTAAATAAAAGGTTCTTCCTAGATCTTTCATGTTGATGGTCCTTTTGTGGATCACACATATGTTCCCTGTGACATCATTCTGAAGAACTGCTGTGGAATCTTTTTTTAAGAGTGTACAGTATGTGCATCAACAAGCCCATTGGTAAACTGATGTCCTATTCCTATCTAGGAATGCTTCCTGCAACAGAACCAATACTGTTGGATAAGGTTGTGATCCCCATGTGTAAGGGTCACACAGATAAAGTTGTATTTTTGTTATGTTTTTTTACCTTTATAACAATAACAGTACATTGTTGCCATTTTGTTTGTTAGTTTTTCATGGTGGTTACTCATTTTGTAAGTATGCTTTTTTTGGACACCGCCATGTTGCGTGTCTGGTTGCCATGATACTGCATTGTTGATTGGCATGTGATGCACATACCATATGACTTGCTACAAGATGGCTGCTTAATTAACACTTGAATCCCTGAAGCCTGAGAAAAAAGTCGTAATCCCGGGCCACCTTAAATTCCTTCGCACCTCTTCATCAACCACCCAACACCAATGCAGCTGAAGTTCTTCCAGCTCAAGTCTGCTTATCTATCTGGGTGTGAGGGCCTTGAATTGTATAGGGTAAATAATATCTCGTTATTTGGAATACATACATTTCATGTGTGTTCTATGTCTACGATGATATGTGTAAATGTAGGATGATAGGAAATGTGAGGCAAGAAATGTTGAACATATACCTAAAACAGAATATTTTTTTTCATGTTATAGTAACACACATTTACAAAACAAAGACTCTAATGGAGAGGTGTAAAGAAATTTAAGGTGGCCCCGGGATTACAACTTTCTTCGTAGGCTTCAGGGATTCTAGTGTTAAAATAGTATCCAAGGTTTCTTGGAAAATAACTGAAAGTACTTATAAGAAATCATATGTTTTGAATAGTCTCCTTGTACTGTAGATTATAGATTTATAGGGTCATTGTTGTCACACTGCGGTGGACTGGCGCCCTGCCCGGGGTTTGTTTCCTGCCTTGCACCCTGTGTTGGCTGGGATTGGCTCTAGCAGACCCCCGTGACCCTGCGGTTGGGATATAGCGGGTTGGATAATGGATGGATGGATGGATTATTGTCACATGCACAGAATAGTGATTTTTTTTTACTGTCCTAATCAACATGTAACATGTCACCACTCTCCACTGCCATGATTACAGAACAGAACAACATTATCTTGAAACTTCTGTTATCATTATCTGAAAAATCTCAGAACATATCTGTCATAATAGATAGATTGTGTAGTGGCTGGTTGGCTGCTGAGGTGGTTAGGTGCCTTCCAGGGACATGACTGAGAATGGTGAAATGTGCAAGAAAAGTTAGAGCTCTTTGGAGAGCCATTGGCAATACAAAGGAAAGCAGGCAGAGTTGGAGTTCAGCAGGAGTAAAGTGGAAGCCGGTGTCCATCCGTCCATCCATATCCAACCCGCTATATCCTAACTATAGGGTAACGGGGGTCTGCTGGAGCCAATCCCAGCCAACACAGGGCGCAAGGCAGGAAACAAACCCATGGCAAGGTGCCAGCCCACCGCAGGGAAGCTGGTGTGTGGAAGAATATTCTTCCTCTGAAGGACTGAAGTGTGAAGGAGGGCAAGACTGATCAGTTAAGACGGTTCTAACAGTGAAAAGGAGTTTAGCAGGCATTTCCTGTGGTCTAAGCGAGACATGGGTAATGAGTCATCCAGTGCCGTGGATATGGTGGTAATAGAAGCAAGTGTATGCTTTGGGGAAACGCATTTACCTGTTTCGCTAGGAGAGGGTTATAAGAAAAGGAAAATGACCAGTTTTATTACGTACTGTCACGGAGGGCTTTGTGCACATCGTGCTCGTTCTATTTTTTTTTTATGTTGTGTTCGGTGGGATTTTCTCTGCATGGGCGGGAGTTGGTGGGGGGACAGGCACGCACAGAGCTAAATTTAAATGTGGCACACTGTCCATAATGTAACGCAAGACCATGTGGGTAGGTAGAAGATCGAGTATTAGTGGGGGTGCCGTGAGTGTCAGGTTTGTTTTGATGGGAAAGTTTGGGTTTTGTTGATGTCTTGTGATTTAAGGGTGGTTAATATAATAAAAATATCTGTTAAGGGTGCTGACGTCAATTTTTGTCACTGTTGGGATTTGGATAAAGTGATTGTAGCCCCCCTCCAAGGAGAAGAAAGGGGGATGCCTTGGTGAAGCATATCATTAGATGGGCTGGTTGTAGGTTATTTCAGGTTGAAAAGACAGGAGGAGGGGTGGAAACCAGACTGCAGAGTCAGTAATGGTCCCAGTCAACCTGACAAGCTGACAGAGATGGGAATAGATTCATACCTAGTGGCATGGATCGTGGACTATCTTACAAATAGACCTCAGTATGTGTGTCTCGGGAACTGCAGGTCTGACATTGTGGTCAGCAGCACAGGAGCACCGCAGGGGACTGTACTTTCTCCGGTCCTGTTCAGCCCATATACATCGGACTTCCAATATAACTTGGAGTCCTGCCACGTGCAAAAGTTCGCTGATGACACTGCTATCATGGGCTGCATCAGAAGTGGGCAGGAGGAGGAGTATAGGAACCTCATCAAGGACTTTGTTAAATGGTGCGTCTCAAACCACATACACATGAACACCAGCAAAACCAAGGAGCTGGTGGTGGATTTTAGGAGGCCCAGACCCCTCCTGGACCCCATGATCATCAGAGGTGACTGTATACAGAGGGGGCAGACTGGACTGCCAATACTGATTCTCTGTGCAAGAGAGGACAGAGCCGACTATACTTCCTTAGAAGGCTGGCGTCCTTCAACATCTGTAATAAGATGCTGCAGATGTTCTATCAGATGGTTGTGGTGAGCTCCCTCTTCTACGCGGTGGTGTGCTGGGGAGGCAGCATAAAGAAGAGGGACGCCTCACACCTGGACAAACTGGTGAGGAAGGCAGGCTCTATTGTAGGCACGGAGCTAGACAGTTTGACATACGTGGCAGAGCGACAGACGCTGAGCAGACTCCTGTCAATCATGGAGAATCCACTGCATCCACTAAACATGATCATCTCCAGACAGAGGAGCAGCTTCAGCGACAGACAGCTGTCACCGTCCTGCTCCACTGACAGACTGAGGAGATCGTTCCTCCCTCACACTATGCGACTCTTCAATTCCACCCACGGGGGGTAAACGTTAACATTATTCAAAGTTATTGTCTATTTTTACCTACAATTTTATTACTCTTTAATTTAATATTGTTTTTTTGTATCAGTATGCTGCTGCTGAAGTATGTGAATTTCCCCTTGGGATTAATAAAGTATCTATCTATCTATCTATCTATCTATCTATCTATCTATCTATCTATCTATCTATCTATCTATCTATCTATCTATCTATCTATCTATCTATCTATCTAGAGATTGTGTGGCTCAGTGGCTGGCGGGTTCTGGGTATGCGTCAAAATATGACAACCCCAGTAAGCCAGTGTTGACCCCGATTTGTTTTTTGTTTTTTTGAGGGAGTCTTATTGGTTTAGTTTAGAAGTTGGGCTGCAACAGAGCCTATAAATTTTTTTTGGCCTTTATATATATATGTATTTTTTTTTTCTCTTCTTTTGTCCACTGAATATACGATTGCACCCTAAGAGCAATTGAAAAGGATTGTATGTAATAAACTTCAACTTCTTTAGTTTTAACATCTTGGCATCTTTGGTTTTTTTTTCTTTTTCAACTATGGTCCCGGTCGGTCCCGACTACAAGCAGCACACCTGCAGTTTCTGGTGTGTTGTGACAAGGTTTAGCCCATATCTGGTGCTGTCGTTTTGTTGGTGTGTGTGTGTCGTTACTACCGTCCCATTGGTCTTTACATTAAGTCTGAAGGGGTACTAAATAACAGACTTTAACATGCTTTTACATGAATATGTTTAAAAAAGCAGAGACTGAGGGTGGTCTCACTTGGGGATCAAAATCACAGACCTGTGTGGAGTTTTAGCAAAGGGTTCATCACTCTGTGTGCATCTCGGCTAGACTGCCCTCACAGTTCCACACTTGGCAGGTATCATTCACCACAACATTATTTCTTAATCACTTAGTCCTAGATAAATGAAAAGTTTTTAACCAAAAGAGGATTTTTTTTCTGTACACTGCACACTAGCCTGTCAAGGTGAATCATAGAAGAAGCTGAGCAGTGGCAATAAATAACAATTCAAGAGGAAATTCCAGCTGCTTTCAAAGTTTATTATTGACCACACATGTATCAAATCCCTTTAAACATGACAATTGATAGGGAGGATTTCTTGTTTTGGCTGAGGTAACATTTAACTTGCCTTCTGCAATGTCCCAAAAGCCTGCACCAATAAATAAAAGTAGGCCATGAGAACTTAATGCAAGAATCTTGACAGTCTTAACACCGTGACCCTGAATCAGATTAAGCTGTCTTCAAGAATGAATAGATGAAGAACTAAACAGGTATTATGGACAGCAGTCAAATAATCACAAGGGGTCAAAGAAGAGCATGTGTATATTATGGAGAAGACACACGTCAGGGTCTGTGTTTCCATCAGTTCAGAGCTCCTCACAACAGACAATAATAAAAAACATAAAAAGTGGAAAAGTAGAGCAAACAAAATAGAATCAACACACCAAGTAAAACAAGAGACATTTTTCTCAAACCATCTGGCTTGTGTTTAATGACACATAACCTCTGGACACAGGTGAAGACACACCATTTTTGCTGCATGCTAAAGGTGTCTACTTCCACACAGATCAATAACACTGGCTAAATGAAGGATTTAAAAACAATTTATCTGGCTAAATCTTAAATAAATCTCTTAAATAATGATATGGACTGAAACTGATATTGTGATGTTTTTGACCCAAAAATGCAATATTCAATACATTTACATATTTTCTCAAAAAACATTAAATACTGAGGATCAGCACCATAAAGATATGCATATACATGTTTTTGATACAGCATCTAAAATCTAGTATACTTTGTCACAATAATAATATGACATATTAATGAAGGAAGGTTTTTTCCTTCAAAGAATTTGATGAATAGCTGCACCTCAAGGAAAATGCCAAAATTCCAACCATTTTTGTTTAATGTCTCCTCTACTTATTTTTAAGTTTCCATTGCATGTATCATGCTCAACACCTTTGCCTGCCTTGCTTTCTTCTGTATCTTCAAGTCACTAAACATGGTGGTGTCTATATAAGGAAAGACAAAGCTCTTGATTCATCACCATGCTAATCACATGTTCATAATAGATATAAAGATATGCAAATATATACAGTATATATTTTTGAATGATTCACATCATTTGTAATGTTTCCAAATTATATATTTGCATATACATTTGTTTCTTTATCTCCATATTCATTCTTGTTATTTCTTCTCACAGCTTCTTTAACCATCTCTATGCAGTGGCACACAGATCTTCCTCACATTCCCATCTTACAACCCACAGGATCTGCCTCTCTGCCATCTCATCCTAGACAAACAATTATCACCTTAAACAGAACTCTTCAAAGTCAGATATCTTGTTCTTGTGCTCTCTGATTCTTCTTCCTTAAATATGTCTTTAGGTATTGGCCTTGAAGATGCCACCATTTCACCATCAGTCATGGTGAAAGAATCTTGATGTGCATCTTGTAGGAGAAGGACGGGCATCCTGCCCAGAAGAGGGAATGGTTTACTACATGGATGAGAAGCCAGGATGGAATAAATGTTAAATTGGCCAGCTGGATGGAAAGGAACCTTCATGACCAGCTGGTATAAAATAAGAGAAGGACCAGCAGAAGCTGAAAGTGGTTTGGGGTCCATACCCATAATGAGGAAGAACAGGGGAGATCAATGATTCCTTTCTATTGTCTCTCCCCTTGTACTAGATAATAGCATCCCTGGATATCGATACCCATCCAGACACCCACTGGGAATGCAGGTAAATGTAGCCGGTAGTGCTGCCGTGCTGGGGTCTGGAGGTGCTGCAGGGATTTACACTCCCTACTATTTGAGACATTTGTATGTCCCGGAAGTACTTCCAATGGGCAAAGCCCTGGCACAGGAAGTTCTCCTGGGTCCTTAATGAAAGGAACCGCATTGCCTTGTCCAGGCGAGTCAGAGCTGGGAGGAAGAAAGCAACACTGGAGGAGAGCAGTGTTATGGTGAGAAAGACAGAGAGAGGAAGGAGATGTGCTTGTGATTTTTATGCTTCATTTACCATGTATTTCTATAATAATTTCAGAGTCATGATGATAAAGATCTCAGTCATGTGGTGTACTCTTGTAACGAGTGACGCCACCTTTCTAGGAACTGTGGGATATGTAGCAGGGGGAACAGAAGGGACAGAGTCAGTTGCCCTCACTAGGCGACTTCTCAGCACTGTGGAGGGAAAAACAGAGGATGAGGTTAGTGTCAGCACCCTCTGTTGACCAGGGGTGGAAGTACATACCTCAGAAGAGCCTGGAGGATGATCGACTGACGTGCATGTGTGATACGACGAATGAATTCCAACACAAGTTGACTCACAGCTGCATACGATGGTACCAATGTTTAAAACAATTCCACAGATCATTTTCTGAAACACTGTCATTTTTGCTTTCACATCTTCTAAAGACAAAAAATAGGTTCCTTTGGGCACCGACTTGTGCCATTCAAAGACACGTGCACGAGACATGCACTCTTCACCGTAAGCCTCAGTCAATAATTGAAAGGTTTCCATCATGGAATTCTTCAGTTTTATGAGAAAGTTGATGTTAACTCATTGTTCACTCTTGCACTCACAAATGAGGGTAAGAAAATGTCTATATTCAAATGCGCGTTCACTTGTACTGAGTGAAGTGATCGAGTTGAGCCTTTTCTCACTGTCACAAGTTTGAACATATTCTAGAACCACCTTTTTGTTTCTCCCCTCCCACTCTTGGCTCCAGAACTATAGCGTTAGTCTTGTTTTTTTTTGTGTCGGACCTTGTAGATTACTAACCTCTGTGTTACAGGCAGTTACTCTAGGAGAGCTGGACAGGGCCTCTCGTAGAAGGTCCTTAACCCATCAGCAGGACCGGTATCTGCTACTTTGGAAAAGGAGGAACAGGAAGAGCACTGCCAGAGCCTACAAAATGACCTTCAGCAGTCCACTGGTGTGAATATCTCTGATCAAACAATCAGAAACTGATTTCATGAGAGTGGCCTGAGTGGCCGACGTCCTCTAAGTGGACCCTGTGCTCACTGCCTGGCACCGTGGAGTTCGATTGATATTCACTATAGAATACCAGAATTGGCAGGTTCACCACTGGTGCCCTGTGCTTTTCACAAATGAGAGCAGGTTCACCCTGAGCACATGTGACAGACGTGAAAGGGTCTGGAGAAGCCGTGGAGAACGTTATGCTGCCTGTAACATTGTTCAGCATGACCAGTTTGGTGGTGGGTCAGTGATGGTCTGGGAGGCATATCCATGGAGGGATGCACAGACCTCTACAGGCCTGACAACGGCACCTTGACTGCCATTAGGCATTGGTATGAAATCCTTGGACCCATTATCAGACCCTATGCTGGTGCAGTGGCTCCTGGGTTCCTCCTGGTGCACGACAATGCCCGGCCTCATGTGGCGAGAGTATGCAGGCAGTTCCTGGAGGATGAAGAAATTGATACCATTGACTGACCCCATGCTCACTCGCCTGACCTCAGTCCAATAGAACATCTCTGGGTGGGACATCCATTCAACGCCATCAAGTTACACCTCAGACTGTCCAGGAGCTCAGTTATGCCCTAGTCCAGATCTGGCAGGAGATCCCCCAGGACACCATCTATCATCTCATCAGGAGAATGTCCCCCCCACCCCACCCCCCGATGTTGTCAGGCATGCATACAAGCACATGAAGAGCCATACAAACTACTGAGTATGATTTGGAGTTGCTGCAATGAAATTTTGGCAGAATGGACTCGCCTGCCACATCATTTGTTTACCTTGATTTTCAGGGTGTCTTTGAATTCAGCCCTCTGTAGGTTGATCATTTTCATTTCCACCAAACGATGTGCCATCCTGTCATTCCTAACACATTATCATATCAGTCCATATCACATATTTGTGAATTTCCCCTTGGGATTAATAAAGTATCTATCTATCTATCTATCTATCTATCTATCTATCTATCTATCTATCTATCTATCTATCTATCTATCTATCTATCTATCTATCTATCTATCTATCTATCTATCTATCTATCTATCTATCTATCTATCTATCTATCTATCTATCTATCTATCTATCTATCTATCTATCTATCTATCTATCTATCCATATCAGTAGAGAGAGCCAGCATGATTTTTTCCCATTGAGATCTGATGCATTTTCAAAGTGTTCCTTTAATTTTTTTGAGCAGTTTATAAATGTTAATACAAAATATCCATTATTGCATTTAAGAAGCTCAGTTTACCTGCAAAACAAAATACAAATCCAAAATGAATATGAAATGGCCAATATTGCAGTTTATCACAAAACTAATACATGAACAATGAATAATTCACGCAGAAGTAAACTACAAAGACTCCCGTTATTTTCCCACTTCTAGCATTTCAATACAGAATGGAGAGATGAACAGCTAAAGGCTTATGCTGTATGGACGTATCGCTTTTTGTTTGAATTACTGATCATTGTAGCCATCTGACCACTGACAAACTACAAGTGGCACAGGTTACACAAGGGTAGTTTACAGTACAGCAAGTCATGGCAGCTATTATCTCCTTCAATCTGCTGCTTATCTACACAGCAAACATATCTATATATATAATTCACTAAGTCCATGGCAAGCAAGACGCACGCAAGACAGCCATGCCTGCTAACTCAAAGAGCCCCGCCCACCAACAATTCACTAAACAGCCGACCATGGTGCGAGAGCGAAAGCATTTGCCAAGAATGTGTTCATTAATCAAGAACGAAAGTCAGAGGTTCGAAGACGATCACATACCGTCGTAGTTCTGACCATACACGATGCCGACTGGCAATCCGGCGGCATTATTCCCATGACCCGCCGGGCAGCCAACCGGGTAACCAAAGTCTTTGGGTTCTGGGGATAGTATGGTTGCAAAGCTGAAACTGAAAGGAATTGACGGAAGGGCACCACCAGGTGTGAAGCCTGTGGCTTTATTTGACTCAACATGGGAAACCTCACCCGGCCCGAACGTGGTTCACAGGTGCATGCGACTGAGGCGGTGTGTGGAAAATGAACAGTCAACGTGACTCACAAGTGCATGTGGACTGTACACAGACGAAAGCAGTTCAGGTGAGGAGTTGGGGGCGGACACATGAGCAGGCGGTGCATACTGAACGATGACTAAGAGATGACTTAAGAAATCGGCAGACTAGAATGGCGGGGGCGGAATGGGCATCAGACAATCGAACTTGCCTATCTAGAGGATGTAAATGTCCTAACATGGGTTCCGTAGGTGAACCTGTTGGAAGGATCGTTACCGGTTGTGGCGACCCGTCGTTGGACGGTTAGGACCCGAAACCTCTCGGGCCCGCATCCCCGCCCTCTCTCCAGAGTTCCATCTTTGCATTCACTTACAGTCGTATCCTCAAACCCACCCCATTTGGACAACTGTGTCTTTCAAGAAGTGTTCACCCATCAATACATAATTACGGGTTGGCTAGTTATTATTAACTGCTCAGCAGAGACGTGTTTCGCTGGGGAGGCAGGAGGGCACATCGGTGGGTGCTCTTCATCTGCAGAAATCTATTTTATTTTTAGATGTTGCTCTGGTTGAACTGTCATCCTGGGTTAAACCAAACAATCTGTAAAGAGCAGAGCAAACCCCACTGTACCGGTTCTAAACTCTTCCTCTGTTGATCCTCACTCGTTTTTTTTGATTTTCTCACACTCGTCACCACCAGACAACATAGGTGGAGTGGACGCAGTCATGCTTAGAAGACGTGCTGGAGACTTTGTGGGTTTTATTTAATATTGAGAATACCTAATGGAAAATAAAATTAAAGTGTTGAACATCACAGTACTGGCTTTTGCATACTGATTTTTCTTAAATATCAAATCAAATAGAAAACTGAATATATCACTCAGGCCTACATTCTTAAGAATAAAGATACCAAAGTGGTTCTTCAACGTGATGACATAGGAGACCCACCTTTGGTTCCCAGAAGAACCATCCACAAGAATGTCTCAGAAAGAACCTTTATTTATTTAGATCCATAACATGTAGAGTAATATAATTAAGGGAGGGTAAAAGATTTGTGAAATATCAATGGGCTCCTGGTTTAAAAAGGACTTCTTCAGCCAGGCTATGTTCAGACTTTCTTGATCTGTTAGGATCCAACTAGGTAGCCTACTACACACAACACATTTCTGTTTTGTCCACATATATGGAACCTTTTCAAAGCCCCCCAAAACATTAATTCATATTCATATAAGAACTCTGCTCATATTTAAAGGGTTCTTTGTCAAGTAGACAGAGAACCATACAACTCAGGAAAATGCCATTAAGGGACCAGTATATTTAAGAGTGTAGAATAACCAATGAAAAGTTAAAAAATGAAAAAGCAGGAAAAGAATTTCCAGATTTAAAAGCAATTTTCATGTTTAAAATTACAGTGTCATATATTAAGATAATTTAAGAAAGATGGGGGAAAACCGTGGATGTAGTGAGATAGGTGTTGGGAGGATAGTTAAGGAAGTTATAACCACATGTGGGTTCCGCTGAGCCCCAAACCACAGACACAGTAATACCCAACACAACTCCAGGTTCAAAATAAGGGATTTTTATTTGACAAAACACCTTCTTCATCAGAACACCAGCAAAAATACAACACTCACAATTCTCTCCTTCATCCTTCAAGAAGGTTGCTCGCTGCCTCCTGAGTCTGACTCATCTAAGTGAGATAGGTATTCTTTTGAATTAGACCCGGGAACTGCTTCCAGTCTGCCCAAGTCCAGCAGTCATCCCCAGCAGTGCCACCTGGCGGTCCCTAAAGATCCCAACAGAACTGGGGTCCCAGACTCCAACTCCCGTGCCACTCTGTGGGTGTCTTAATCTGGTCCAGCCTCGATGTTGAAGGACACCCACTCACTTAGTCCATACATTATGTCCTCCTGGACAGGCAAAAATCGATCCTTTATCCAGACCAGGATGCCTATCCTTCCTTCATACAAAGTATAAATTATAATAAACAACAATTATAAAATCAACAGCATTTGACTCTCCAAATGATGATAGAGTGTAGAAAGGAAAATCGTTTTGAAGTGGAGGAAAGGAAAATATGGAAAAATTGGAAAGTATTAAGTTGAACAACAAAAGAAAGGAAACCTCAAGAGTAGAATCAGGGCAGATTTGGGAAATGGCAACACACAACCATCTACCATAAAATTTAAAGGATTTAGCGTGGCATGATACATGACATTTTACATACCAGCAATAATGATTCTGAAAGAAAATCAGAAAAGTGTCCTTTTACAGGGTATAAAAATATGGAACCTGCCAAAACAAGGAAAGCTAAGAAAATATGGAAAATGGATAATGAAAAACTGCTCTTCGAAACAGCATTAAACAAAGAATGTACTATGTTTGGATGGGGAACAAAAACTGGAAAATATAACCATAAAACAATGGGTTAGAATGAATTATTTTAAAGTAGCAATATGGTTGAGAAGATGTTTATAAACAAAAAAGAAAACAATCGATGCTCACCAAAGTGTTTCCCGGATGACTATGGACAATGTCAAACTTTTTGAAGCAAGAAAGAGAATGTAAAAGGATATGAGCAAGAAAAGTTAAGTGGAAAATAAATAAAAACAACAACTCAAAAGACAAGAAAAGACTCCATAATGAGATTATGATTTAATTGAAGATTATATATTTTATGAGTATTTAAAGTTTTACTGCGGTGGGTTGGAACCCTGCCCAGGATTGGTTCCTGCCTTGTGCCCTGTGTTGGCTGGGATTGGCTCCAGCAGACCCCCGTGACCCTGTGTTCGGATTCAGCGGGTTGGAAAATGGATGGATGGATGGATTTTAAGTTTTAAGAAAAGAATAGTGAACCTGTATGTTCCAAAAGGTATCCATATAATAAATATGTAGAAACTATAGGAAAACTGGAAGAGAAATACTAATCTATTTTTAAAGTGAGTGGCTTCCCTCTTTACCCATCTTACTAAGCTGGTTTATGTATCACTATCTTCACTTTAATTGCATTAAAAGCATGGATGAGCGGTGAGGTGTTGCCATAGTGATTCAGCCGAAAGCACTTACACAGATAAAGCCACACATGCCAAACTGTATATTCAGTGGACTGATTACTCCGAGATCAGCTAATCACTCTGGTTTGTGCACATCTGTCTCTGTGTTTATTGAGCATCTTTAGCTTCATGGCACTATACTGTTACCATTGCATTAGCTTATAAGAGACATCATTACTTTCTTGTGACCATTTAATATGTTTGGTTTGCACACTTCTGCAGAGCTCTGGAAGAATGATGGTGTTATACTATACGGACAAAAATTTGTCGACACCTGATCATCACAACTGTTTGTGCTTGTTGGACATCCCATTCTAAAATAATGAGCATTATTATGTCCAACCCTTTGTGGCTATAACAGTCTCCACTCATCTGTGAAGGCTTTCCACAAGATTTTGGAATGTGTCTGTGGGGCTTTGGATCCATTCAATCAAAACAGCCTTATTTGTGAGGCTAAGTACTGATGTTGGATGAGAAGAACTAGCTGGCAATTGGCATTACAATTCATCCCTAAGGTGTTCAATAGGGTTGAGGTTGAGGCAGGCTGCCCAAATCTACCAAAACGGACCTTCCGCAATATGTTGCCACAAACCTGGAGGAGCACACCTGTCTAAATTGCGTTTTTATGCTGTAGCATTAACAAGACAATTCAAAGGATCCAAGGATCCTTTCCTAAACTCAGCCATTAGCCCACCTCTACCAAACTTTACAGCAAGCAGAATGAAGTCTCTAAGGTGGCATTCTCCTATCATCCGCTAAACCCAGATTCATCCATTAGTGTACCAGATACATAAGTGTGATTCCTCACTCCAGAAAAGTTGTTTACACTATTCTAGAGTCCAATGGTGGCATGCTTTACACCACTCCAGCCAACACTTGGCTGATTGACCATGGAAACTCATTTCATGAAGCTCCTGATGCACAGTTCTTGTGCTGATGTTGCTTCCAGAGGCAGTTTAGAACTCTGTAGTGAATGATACCACAGGAGATAGGCCATTTTCATGAGTTTGCTTGACCTACCAATTCATGCCTGAGCTGTTGTTGCTCCTCAATGCGTTAAGGGCCAGATTAAGACTCTATGGCACCAAATGAAGACAAATCAAATGCAATTTACTATACACCTAAAACACATTAATTAGCTAGTATTCAAAGCAAATGTGTGTTCAAAGAATAAACACTTGGCACCTGTATCAATTTTCTTAAATTCCATAGGAGTGATGGAATCTATATAATCAGTACATAATGACAGTAACAAAATCCAGTTTGATTTGCCAAAATATAGAATCAAACAAACAAAATAAGATCTAGACGCTTGCCTATTATAATACAGTACACTGCATCAAATAATGAAGGGAACACTTAATCATCACAATCTAACACTAAATCAAGTTAAGCTTAAGGGATATCATTCTGTTCAGTTAGCAAGCATACAGTATGTATGTAGGTAAAGACGTAACATTCATATTTTATGCTGCTTGATGCTTTTTTTTCATACCAGGTTATTTGTGGATGTGCAGTTCTAAGATACAGATAACAGATAATGGGTCCTCATACCTTTAAAGAAGTGTGCGCATGGACGCAGGGGGTCATTTTAAAGAAATATGTCTGCCAGTTAGCCTCAAACACGAGAACAGGAAATAAAGACTGTGGAGATGGGAGCCCGAGCACTGAAACTGTCAATTGTATAGTTTATTTTATTCCAGGAACCTTATGATCCAGATTTTATTCAACTAAATTAATGTTTAAGTGATTTTATTAAATGTGTGGCTAATGTAAAGTTCAGCGTTAGATAAATTTATTATCACCCACAGTTATTCATTTTTCTGTCATATACATGGAAGAGCAGCTCATGTCTGTTTGGAGCTTTAATGATACTTGCCTACAAGGCAATATAATCTATAATCTAACTTGCACTCGCTATGCCAGCTGACACTGTGCACGGGAGGGTGGGCTAATATCAATTCAGGGGGCTGTTTTGTGTTATATACACTGAACAGTTACACCATTAAAATCACTGACAGGTAAAGTGGATAGCATTAATTATCCTGTTGCAATGGCATCGGTGTCTCTACAGAGAATCCTTGGGTACCATTGGTTTGACTTTGTGTCGAATGAGCAGTTGCTCATGGAGTCCCGAAGGAGGCACATTACCTGCATTGTGAGGGAGCGTCAGCTACAGCACTACAGCCATGTGGCACGTTTCCCTGAGGATGATCCGGCTCATAAGATCCTCATTGTTGGGGACCTGAGTGGCTGGACCAGTCCAAGGGGTCGCCCACATAACACCAGGCTGCGACAGATAGAGGGTCTTTTCCAGAGGGTGGGACTGGACCATGTGTCTGCCTGGGGGGTTGCAAACTGGGATCCCGAGTTGTTTCGTCACGTAGTGGGTGCACCAGTGCATGCTCCCCAACTTGACTTGACTTGAATGGCATCTGTCAAGGGATGGGAGAGTGAACACTCAGTTCTTGAAAGTGATGTGTTGGAAGCAGGAAAAATGGAGAAGTGTAAGGATCTGAGTGAATTTGACAAGGGCTTAATTGTGATTGCTAGATGACTGGGTCAAAGCATCTCCAAAATGGCAGGTCTTCTCAGGTGTTCTCAGTATGCAGTGGTTAATGCCAAGCAAAACTGGTCAAGGAAAGAACAATTGGTGAACATGTGACAGGGCCATGGACCCCCAAGGCCAACTGATGTGTGGGGGGAGTGCAGACTAACCCATCCGGACCGATCCCACAACAGAGCTACTGTAGCACAAATTGATGAAAACATAATGCTGTCCTTAAGGGAAAGGTGTCAGAGCATACAGTGAATTGCAGCTTGCTGTGTATAGGACTGTGTAGCTGCAGACCAGTCATGCTAAATCCTGCCCACCACCAAAAGCACCTACAAAGGGCAAGTGAGCGTCAGAAGTGGACCATGGGCTAATGGAAGAATGTGGCCTGGTCTGATGAATCACATTTTCTTTTAGATCATGTGGACGGCCTGGTGTGTATGCATTGCTTATCTGAGTAGGCGGTGCCAGTAGAGTCCACTAAGGGAAGGAGGCAAGCAGGTGGAGGCAGTGTGATGCTCTGGACAATGTTCAGCTAAGAAACCTTGGATCATGACATTCAAATGGATGTTACTTTGACATGCACCACCATCCTAAAGATTGCTGCAGAGCAAGTACATCACTTCATGGCATAGGCATTGCCTGAGTGGTCTCTTTCAGCAGGATTATGCGCCCAGCCACACTGCAAGAATTGTTCAGGAATGGTCTGAGGAACATGACAAAGAGTTCAAGGTGTTGACTTGGCTTTTAAACTCCCCAGATCTCAATTTGATCGAGCATCTGTGGGATGTGCTGGAAAAACAAGTTGGATCGATTTGCTGGTAACATCCTCAGGACACCTTCAGAGGTCTTGTGGAGTCCATGCCTTGATGGGTCAGAGCTGTTTTTGTGGCACAAGGGGAACCTACACAATATTAGACAGGTTGTTTTAATGTTGTGGCTGATCGTTGTGTGCATACAGCTCTTAATTCAATTCGATGACAAGTTTTCTGCTGGCAATTGAATTTTCCTCCTGCATCTTTACCTCTCACATTGTCTTCAAGTGTTGACTCAATGCTGTGCCTTCAGGGTCTTTTTTGACTCTATTCTAACACTACTTTCTTTGATGCATTGAACGTCAGATTTTTCACCTGAAAACTATTTTATATTGATTCTCCATCTTAACCTGCTGTAGTGATCCTACTAGTTCTATGACAGGTGGGATGCAAACAAACAGTATACTAAATGTAGAGTGAAATCCACTAAAAAAGATAGATAGATAGATAGATAGATAGATAGATAGATAGATAGATAGATAGATAGATAGATAGATAGATAGATAGATAGATAGATAGATAGATAGATAGATAGATAGATAGATAGATAGATAGATAGATAGATAGTGTGACGGACGGCCGGGTCCCAGGCCCAGCCAGGATGCCCCTTCGATGTGTACTCAGGGGGAGCAGCCCTGGATGGTGCAGTACCTCCCCCTGGATGCTGGATGGCCACACCCCTGGGTTGGAGCAGTGGGAAATGGGAAATGGAGTTCTCCACAGCCCTGTTGGAGTCTGAGGTGGCCGCCAGGGGGCATGGCAGGGGTCCTTGAGCCCACCTGGACTAATCTTCAGCCCCACCCGTGAGTGCAATTGGAAACAGGTGATCAAGCACCTGGAGCACTTCCAGGTGGGCCATAAAAGGAACCAGCAACCACCACTCAGTGGCCAGAGTCGGGTGGAATGAGGACAAAGCTGTGGAGGAGTGGTGGGGAAAGAGAAAAGAGAGAGAAGAGTGTTTTGGTCATGCTAAGTGCTGTACTTGGGACTGTGTATTGCCTGCAGGGTTCATGGGGAAGACGTGCCCCACAGGTGAAGAAAATAAAAGTTCCTTGGCTTTTATATGTGCTTCCCGTGTCAAGTCTGTGTCGGGTCGGGCGCAATATAGCACCTTTCTAACGACAGATAGATAGATAGATAGGTAGATAGATAGATAGATAGATAGATAGATAGATAGATAGATAGATAGATAGATAGATAGATAGATAGATAGATAGATAGATAGATAGATAGATAGATAGATAGATAGATGTGATAATAAATGTGATAAATGATAATAAATGTGCCATTTCTGTCCATCTAGGAGACAGCTGGGTTTGGGATTCAAATCGTCATTGATGGATCTGTAAGGATGCAGACTGCACCAATATCTTTGCAGTTGTACTACATACTGTATCTAGCCAATATTTAACAAACATTATTAAAATCAAGCAAGTAAGAGATGCAATCAAACCCTAGCATATCAGTCAGATATATGTTTTGACAGTGACCTTTTAAATTTTTATGGGATACTCTCAGTGTTGGGTACTTCCAATTATTGGCACAGAAGTAGAACAGAAGCAAGTCATGGGATTAAACAAGGCATTCAAGGAAAGGAAGAAATTAGGATCAAATCAGGGAATCCAGCAGTCATCAAGGGAGCTCTTCTCTCATGACCTCTATGTTTATGCATTGAATGTGATTACATTCAAGTCTGAATAGCACTCTTGTGTGCTTTGTAAAGCACCTTATCATGACACAGAGCTCTACTAAATGGTCACGGTTGGTTTGAAATTAATGTACACTATTGAGAATTTAGGGTTATCTTATGTGTCTTACTTCTTCTTCTCATTGACCTCAAAATGAACTGTTGTTAGGAATTTTATTTCCTTTATTATTTTCTGAAGGAGACAAACACGACTGGAACACCACTGCACTCCCACTCTATCTCTCCTTCACTCCTTCATCTAGCGCACTAAAGAAAATAACCTGCTACAGGGGAACTCATTTAAATAACCATAGTCTTCCTTCTGGGTTTAAACATTTAAGTTTACATACACTTTATGTGGAGCGTGATGGTCTCTGGGAAAGATATTAAACAAGGAACAGGAGATAATGGCATCACTAATGACTGGCCCAGCATTGGATCATCTTCTAATCCCAAGAAGCCATGAAAGCTATAATGCATTGTAATCAAGCAGCTGGATGTTCATTTGGGTTTAGGTAATTCTAGATTTCCCAGATCCTCCTTGTCACTCTCTTGGACCTTGGAATCACCGGGACTGTGCACAGATTGTTTGAATTCTATCACTTGGAAAGATCCTACCATGAATCCTGGTGAGGAGAGATGTCAAGAGTGCATCAGGTAACCATGTGGGTGCCCCAAGGAATGATGCTGGGTCCTCCCCTCCTTACAAGGTCCCATCAGCCACTCATGTGATTTCTCTTATCAGTGCTATACCAATAATATGCACCTGTATCTGTCGTTTCCTCCAGAGGAACACATGGGATCAGTTAGGTACTCTGCATCTCTCACTTATATTATTACAACCTGGATGAAAGAAGGAAGACCATCTTCTGCTTACTCTGGCAATGACAGACTTTCTTGTTATTCCTAATCATCCATCTATTCTGCACCCCATCTCTGTTAAGCTCAGCTCATTATTGTTAACACGTGCCAAGTCAGTTTGCAGCCTTGGAGTGGCGATTGATGTACGGCGGTCTTCACCAATCATCTTGCAACTGTCTCTCAGTCCTGCAGATTCACTCTGTGCAACAGCCACAAGATCTGTTTGCACTTTGGCAACATGGCAGTAGTACTGTTGTGTGTCACCAAGCTGCTGCAGATGATTCAAAATGCAGCGGCATGTCTGGTGTTCAATCAGCTGAGGCAGACACACATCACTCCTCTTTTCAGCTCAGTGCATTGGCTGCTTGTAGCAGCTATGGCGAGTGACTGGAGGTGGTACCCAGCCAGGACACCCAGGAGGACTGGAGGAGGGCTTATGCCTCCTCCAGACCACGAGGGGGTGACTGTACTGGTGGCTTTGGGGACCACGGGAACTGAGCTTGGAAGCTCAACCCTATAGGGGCCCGTGGTCACTGCCAGGGGGCGCCCCAATGCCTGAGGAGCCCTGGTCCTCAGCACTTCCACCACACCCGGAAGTGCTGGGGGGAAGAAGACCAGGGACACCTGGAGTGCTTCCGGGTGCACAGCAGGTACTTCCGCCACACTGGGGAGTGCCGGCGGAAGCTAATCGGGAGGCACCTGGAGCATGTCCGGGTGGGGATAAAAGGGGCCACCTCCCTCCATTCGATGGCTGGAGTCGGGTGGATGAGGACAGGAGTCGGAGGAGAGGAGTGGAGGCGGTCTGGAGAGGAAAGGTATTGTGAAAAGAGGCCTGGAGGTTGGGGTGTTTGGTGTTGCGGCACTGGGTTTGTGCATGTTCATCATTGTATATATTTGTAAATAAACATGTGTGGTGACCTTAAAACATGTCTAGCTGTCTGTGTCCGGGCTGTTCCTCACAAAGCACACATTAATTTCAAATCCTTGTTATTTGCTTACATAGTAGTCAACAAGCCAGCACCTCTGCACATGGAGACGCTTGTGAGGTCCAATGCTCCTTCTCGACTCAGGTCTACTGATGAATGGCGCCTGGTGATGACGCCTCTGCATGGCATCAAATCTCAGTCCAGACTTTTTACATGTATAGCTCCTGGTGGGCGGAATGAATTGCCCACTTCCATTCAAAATTCTGACTCCCTCAATGTGTTAAAGAAGCGTTTGAAGAATTTTCAGTTTGGTGAATTTCTTTCTAACTGACATTAGCTGTTAGGTTTTTGTAACCCAGGAATTGTAACTCACTTATGTTTTGTCTGAGAACTTGACTTGTGATGATCACTGTTGTAACACTAGTTCCCAAACAATCCCCCAGACTGGATTTTACTCGATTATGCTGACTTTCTTCACTTGGAATTGCTTTGGATAAAAGTATCTGCTAGCTAAGATCTGCGGTTCCCAAGTAGTTTATTTTCTGTAGAATTTCTAGGTGCATTATGTCTTCAGAAAACAGCAGAGGTACTCCACTGGAGGGCTGTCAAAATTCTGTAAATATTCTGCCTGGCTGTGAAAGGGTTAATATAAAGAAGGCCATTCTTCATGCCATCCTGGTTTCGTGGCAGACAGCTTGTGATGGCTTGGGGGTTGGGATTGAATGGGGGGGGGGGGGGGGGGTATATTTGAAATGTTTGCCATATAAAGCTTTCTGTCGCCTTGGCTGGCAATTGAGATGGAAGGCAGACGGAAGCTGAGGGGGTGGGGGTGGCGTTCGCTTGGCTGGTGCTGAGGTCTTTCGTCTGGAATTTTTCTGCATTCCAGCTGTGAAGCAGCCAGACAGCAATGCCTGGTGAAGACCCTTACACCCTTAATCATTCAGCTGAAGGCATTGGGACACCAGGCCAGTCTGACTCATGACGCAGAGCACCACACCGGCCCGCCTGTCCTTGTGTCTATTTAAAGTCACATATACATCACCTCTTTCCTCCTCCAGGTTACATTGTTTTCTTAACTGGTACATTTCACTTTTTAATGGCTGTTTTACGGTTTTATCTTCAGTGGACTCAGGTGAGATTCCCTCACTGCTCCGTGTGGTGGCCTCTCTATGACCCACTAGAAAGCCAATGAGTGTAATCTTTGAAAAAGCACCTTCAGTTTTTACCTGATGCTTAATAAGAGATGCAGATTAATTGGCCCTAATAGACTGCCCTGCTTTCTTCTAGTCTCTTCTTCAGTTAGTACATCAATAGGACAGTGACCACTTTCATTTGCCCTGGTGCCTTATGTTCTGGTTTCCAGTTATAGTTAATTTAGCTACTGTTCCTCATTCCTTGTGGTAATGTTTCCTGCACTGATCCTAGGGAGAGAGATCACTGATTACTTCCCTGTCCTGGCTCCTTCAATTGTTTTTGTCAGTTGTTACCATTTTTTGTCACCATAGATCACTGTCGGGCAACCGGTGCGCCGCGACGCACTGGTGCACCGTGGAATTTTCTAGGGGCGGCGCGAAAACTTTTGTAAAATATTTAAAATTGCTAGTGTTTTTGAACTTTTGGTTGATTAAAAAGATAATGTTTAAAAAATATATTTTATGTTGGAAAAACAGATAACGGTTAATCAGATTGTTGAATAAATGAATGTATTTATTTTGAATGCAAGTTAAAATTTTCGCTGTTCACCATTCATCATAATATCAACACCAGGGGTGTCAAAAACACATCTCGTGAGACTTAAAAAGTCTCGTTGTTAGAAGATCTCACTCACTGTACGGATAGAAGAAGGCGGAGCAAATATGTGCTGAAAAACAATCTCAACGTTCACATTAATTAAATTTAAGATTTATCCTTTGATTCCTTTATTAATAAAACGTCTTTCAAACTTGTAAAATTAACTGTTTTTATTGGCAATTGTCCATAGATTGTGTCGTCACGACTTTATTTATGGGCAGTCCCTCAGGTGTGCCGTGAAAGAAAATTTTTGGACTTAGTGCGCCGCAACTCGAAAAAGGTTGCCTTTCGCTGCCATAGATAGATAGATAGATAGATAGATAGATAGATAGATAGATAGATAGATAGATAGATAGATAGATAGATAGATAGATAGATCTTTATTTGTTGCCAATGTGAATGATTGAGGTCTCCGTGACCCCTTGAACCCTCTGAGCAGACGTCAGACACCATATAAAAGTCCAAATATTATTTTTATTTAGACAAATATGTGCACTAAGCACCCTATACTCCACAACACTCATATATAATAAATCAATAATCAATACACTAACCACCACTCCCAGACACGTCGCCACCCTACCTCCCAGCTCAGCTCGGTGTACTGGGCTTTCCCATAGTCCTTTATACTCCCTGACCCGGAAGTGGTTCCTGGCACAACCCACAAGTCCTTATTCCTCCCGGGTCAGGGTAAACAGTCCTTTTCTTCACCCCGGAAGTACACCATTTTCTCCTGTCCTGGGATTATGACGTACTTCCGGGTTATAGGGCATATAAGAGTCCACGGGCTTCCCTACAGTGACTCCTGGTGGTCCCCAAGGCATCCAGCAGGGCTGTGCATAAAAACTACATAGTCCATGAGTCCCTGCTGGAACTCGGGGCCTGTCCATGCTGCAGGGAAAGCTCCACCTGGCAGCCTGGGGGTATTGGCCAGAATGAAAAGCCGGCCACATATCACACCAAGAAAAATTTACCCTTTTAAAAGAAGAAATAAATAAATATTATCAAATTATAACAGACAACAACTCCCCTCTCAAATACCCACCGGAATGACTAAAATGAAAGAAAACTAAAAAGAAAGAAAAACTTCTGACTTGTCTGAAGATAAAAAGAGCAGTCCCAGTCCTAGTGAGGCATCATGCAAGTGTATTTCCTTTGGTATGAAGGAGACCCGTGTGTTTCTTGACACACTTCTGCTGAATAATTTGTTGGTTGAAACCTCTGCACGAAAATCACCTTTTCCCACCCTCTCAAATGTATGCAGTTTTTAATGTCTGGAAAACATTTGGGATTAAATCACTTAGAGATCTGTACATAGACAACATCTTTGCATCTTATAAGTGGTTAAACTCCAAATTTAACTTTCCAGCAACACATTTATTTCACTACCTTCAAATTCCAAACTTTATTAAACAGAACCTGCCCAATTTTCCTCACCTCCCACCTACCTCGATGCTGGAAAGAATATTGCTCAGTTTTGAGGACTCAGACAGCATCTCTGTAATATATAAAACTATTTTACAGTTCCTCCCTTTCAAAGATCCAAGAGAACAGTGGGAAAAGCATCTCTTACTTAACATCTCAGAAAAGGAGTGGAAAGTAGCAATGCACAGACTTCACTCAAGCTCCATATGCATAAAGCATAGAATTCAACTCAAAATTATATATCGAGCTCATCTCTCTTGTTTAAAATTGTTCAAAATCTTTCCATAGCAAGATCCAACCTGCAAACGCTGCAGTCAAGCTCCTGCCTCACTGAGTCACATGTTTTTGGACCTGCACCAAATTAACATCATTCTGGACCAAAATCTTTAAATGCCTATCAGACAGCCTTGGTGTCACAATCCCTCTTAACCCACTAACAGCCGTGTTTGGTGGGCTCACAGATGGGCTTACAGTGGAGAAGGACAAACAAACTGTAACAGCCTTTATTACACCATTGGCACGTAGATTTTTCTTGCTCAACTAGAAGAATCCTAACTCTCCTATTCTAAGTCAATGGGTAACTGATGTTATATAGTATTTGAAACTGGATAAATCAAATTCGCACTTAGAGGGTCTGTGCAAAACTTCTTCAAACTTGGCAGGATCTAATCAATATAACATTTTAGAATAAGCATTTAAATTGAGGAAGCAGGTTCTCTTCCCTCTTTTACTCCATTTATCTTTATTCATGTATTAATGTATCTATTCACTTATCTTTACTAGCATAAATTTTTACACTGCTGTCCTAGCTCTCTTTCTCAGGGGTGGAGGTTGATTTGTCTCAAACCTTTTTATTTTCCTTTTTCTTGTAAAACAAAAAAAAAAGGTTCATGGAATTGCCAGGACAATAATTTGTTGTGGGTGGCACGGTGGCGCAGTGGTAGCGCTGCTGCCTCGCAGTTAGGGGACCCTAACTTCCCAGGTCCTCCCTGCGTGGAGTTTGCATGTTCTCCCCGTGGGTTTCCTCCGGGCACTCCGGTTTCCTCCCAAAGATATGCAGCTTAGGTGGATTGGCGATTCTAAATTGGCCCTAGTGTGTGCTTGGTGTTTGTGTGTGTCCTGTGGTGGGTTGGCACCCTGCCCGGGATTGATTCCTACTGGGATTGGCTCCAGCAGACCCCCGTGACCCTGTGTTCAGATTCAGCGGGTTGGAAAATGGATGGATAATTTGTTGCTGTATTCCCTGGACTGGTTACCATTTATTGCACTACTGGTTAGTTTATTTCTCTTTCTGTACTGTTGTTTTGAAGTCTATCGTCATCAATTAGCACACCATTGGTTAAAATCCTTTAACACACTCCGCTGGTGTCTGTTTTAGTGTACAGTAGTGATGAGCGAACTTCATGGTGTTCACTTTGCCTTGAGTGCTATTTTTTGAAGTCGTGCTGAAGGATATTAAAACTGTCCATGCTGATGTTGAGCACTTTTTATTTTATCATAAAGAAAGAAACATCTTGTAAATAGTAATAAATCTTTTCGTTATTATTATTATTTCATAGAATCTCCACTGTTTGCGGAGGCAGGGGGGCATCAGGCTCCTTCAAGATTTGTTTTTTAACTCCACGTGGCTAATTATTCATGCATAAAACAGGAGCGTGCTTCTCTTACACTGATGTGGAACTTGAAGATCGATCTGCACATTTGGCGACAAGCAGCTGTAAGGTGAAAAGGGTCAAAACTCAATAACATGGAAATAACACACAGATTACACAAAAAAACATAAGATTCTGGGGTGTCTGATAGCGACAGTAACCATCATGAGGTTGGGTGTTTGATGGACAGCACAAAACTGACAGACAATTGAAGAAATTATTCTCTCTACATTTATTCATTTTGCAGCAGGATTCAGAACTTTGCTGAAACAGGATCATCAGACTGCTGCCTTCTTTTTCAAGAGGTGGAAGTAGCACAGATAACCCAGTCACAGGGGATCCACAAACCTGTGTGTTTCTTATTCTCAAGCTCAAATAAATTGGGAGGGTTTAATCAGGAAGAGCATCTGGTGTAAAATTTTACCAGATCTATATGTGGACAACAATATAGATTGCCATACCAAATCGGTCAAGGCCCAGGTTAACAACGGCCACCACCAGCACTGTTAGCCAACAGGGTGCTCAGGGAAATTGGGCTACTGTTGGCCGAAGAAGGAGAAGAAGAAGGGAGAAGGTGTGTCCAGAGGCAGGGGGAGAAGAATGAAGTAAAGAGAGTGGAAGTGAGGGTAGGATCATTAAATGCTGGCAGTAAGACTGGTAATGGGAGAGAGTTAGCCGACGTGATGGAGAGAAGGAAAGCTGCTATATTGTGTGTGCAAGAGACCAGATGGAAGGGGAGTAAGGCCAGGAGTATTGGAGGTAGAATGATGGGAGAAGAAATGGGATAGGGATTATCCTGAAGGAACAGTATGTCAAGAGCGTTTTGGAGATGAAAAGATTGCCGGACAGGGCAACGATTATGAACCTGGAAATTAGAAGGTGTGATGATGAATGTTGTTAGTGCATATGCCCTGCAAGTTGAAAGAAGATTTATGGAGTGAGTTGGATGAAGTGGTGGACAGTGTACCCAAAGGAGAGAGACTGGTGATTGGAGTGGATTTCAATGGACATGTTAATGAAGGGAACAGAGGAGACGAGGAGGTGATGGGTAGGTATGGTGTCAAGGGCAGGAATGCAGAAGGTCAGACGGTAGTGGATTTTGCGAAAAGGATGGACATGGCTGTGGTGAATATGTATTTTAAGAAGAGGGAGGAACACAGGCTGACATACAAGAGTGGAGGAAGATACACACAGGTGAATTATATCCTATGAAGGAGGGTCAGTCTGAAGGAGATTGGAGACTGAAAAGTGGTGGCTAGGGAAAGTGTAGTTAAGCAGCATAGGATGGTGGTCTGTAGGATGACATTGAAGTTCAAGAAGAGGAGGAGAGGGAGGGCATAGCCAAGGATCAAATGTTTGAAGTTGAAAAAGGAACACTGCAAGGTTGAATTTAGGGAGGAGGTAAGACAGGCACTGGGTCGCAGTGAAGAGTTGATAGACAGCTGGGCAACTGCAGCAGAAGTAATAAGGGTGACAGCAAGTAGTGCGCTTGGCGTGACATCTGGACAGAGGAAGGCGGAAAAGGAAATCTGGTGGTGGAATGGGGAGGTACAGGAAAGTATACAGAGGAAGAGGATGGAAAAGAAGAAGTGGGATAGTCAGAGAGATGCACAAAGTAGATAAGAGTACAAGGACATAAGGCGCAAGGTGAAGGGAGAGGTGGCGAAGGCTAAAGAAAAGGCATATGATGAGTTGTATGAGAGGTTGGACACTAAGGAGGGAGAAAAAGACCTGTAATGATTGGCTAGACAGAGGGACCGAACTGGGAAAGATGTGCAGCAGGTTAGGGTAATAAAAGATAAGGATGGAAATGTACTCACAAGCAAGGAGAATGTGTTGAGCAGATGGAAAGAGCACTTTAAGAGGCTGAAGAATGAAGAGAATGAGAGAGAAAGAGAAGGTTGGATGATGTGGAGAAAGTGAATCAGGAAGTACAATGGATTACCAAGGAGGAAGTAAGGACAGCTATGAAGAGGATGATGAAGAATGGAAAGGCCGTCGGTCCAGATGACATACCTGTGGAAGCATAGAGGTGTTTAGGAGAGATAGTAGTGGAGTTTTTAACCATATTGTTTAATGCAATCTTGAAAAGTGAGAGGATGCCAGAGGAGTGGAGAAGAAGTGTAGCTGGTACAGATTTTTAAGTATAAGGGGGATATGCAAATCTGTAGTAACTACAGAGGGATAAAAGTTATGAGCTACAACATGAAGTTATGGGAAAGAGTAGTGGAAGCTTGGTTAAGAAGTGAGGTACAATACAATACAATTTATTTTTGTATAGCCCAAAATCACACAGGAAGTGCCGCAATGGGCTTTAACAGGCCCTGCCTCTTGACAGCCCCCCAGCCTTGACTCTCTAAGAAGACAAGGAAAAACTCCCAAAAAAACCTTGTAGGGAAAAAAATGGAAGAAACCTCAGGAAAGGCAGTTCAAAGAGAGACCCCTTTCCAGGTAGGTTGGGCGTGCAGTGGGTGTCAGAAGAAGGGGGTCAATACAATACAATGCAGTACACAGAACAGAACAATTTCTCAATATAGTAAGAAATAAAAAATATAAATTTTAGAAGTACAGAGCAGAATTTAACAATAGATGATATATCCCATAATAATATTTGGATTTGTGTAGAGTCCTGGAGACCTCATCCTTCAAGCTGCCTCCCCCATTTGGCCATTCCACGGCTGAAACAGTGCTGGGCTAGCCATCCGATGAAAGGACCCCTCTTTCCCACGATTCCTGCGATCCTCCATCTGGGATGACTTTTCCTTAGGCAGGCAAAACAACTTGGCAGGTGGGCCGTAGCACCAAGTGCCACATTTGAGTACCGAGAAGAAAAACAGAATAAGTGAGGGTTAGTATACAATTATAACTGTCATGTTACTTATGTTTAAGTGCTAATGACTAACAACAGAGATGCAGTCTGTACAGTTAATCAGCAGCTCTAGTCAGGATATGCTAAACTGAAGTAGTGAGTCTTCAGCCGGGATTTAAAAGCCGAGACCGAAGGGGCATCTCTTATAGTAGCAGGCAGACCATTCCACAGTTTAGGGGCCCTGTAACTAAAAGCTTGACCTCCCACTGTTATTTTATTAATCCTTGGAATCATAAGCAGACCGGCATCTTGAGATCTTAATGTGCTCTCAGGTTTGTAAGTCATGATAAGTTCAGACAAGTAAGCCGGACCTCGACCATTTAATGCTTTATATGTTAAAAGAAGGATTTTGAAATCTTCCCTAAACTTAACCGGGAGCCAGTGTAAGGATTTAAGAACTGGAGTTATGTGTTCGTATTTCTTGTTCTTGTAATAATTCTTGCAGCCGCATTTTGGATTAACTGGAGTCTGTATAAAGAACAGTTTGAGGTTGGTTGGTTTCGTCCGTTTATAGGAGATGGACGTCTGAAGCAGAGCTCCGCTAGCAGCGGCTTTATTTTCCCACGTATTTCATATTATTTAGAGGTATCCTGTATTTAACCCGACCAAGGAACTTCCACTACAATATACAAGCATGAGTAACAAGAAGAAAAGTCAGAAGGAACCGGAAAAGAAACTTAAAGCTGCATCAAAGTCCGGACAGACTTCTGGCCTGAGTGCAAGTGTAAGGTATGGCCTCACGGAGACTGACCTGGAACAGGCAGAAGAGTGCGCAGAATTCCTGGGACCCCGCTCCATTGTATCGTCTCCAGTCGAGAGTGAAAATGGGAGCGAAGGCGCAAGTGATACAGGTCGCGAGGGATCGCCGATTTCTGAGGATCATTCGAGACTAGAAAGGGCTCTGCAGGACATGCTCTCATCTACTCATCGCGAGCCTGTAACAGGAGCTGCATTTTCACTTGCGGAGCACGAAAGCCGAAGCGAACTGTCCGAACTGAAAGAGATGATCGCTACACAGTCAACTACCATGGTTACGGCCATGAAGGAGCTTAAGAAAGATAACACAAATGATCTTAAGAAGGTGGCCATTGAGCTCAAGAAGGATAACAAAGATAAGGAAACGCGTCTATTTAAACGTTTCGACGTGAACTTTAAAGGCATGTTGGAGAAATTAGTGGAACACATTGAAGAAACTAATTCCAAACTGAAAAGGCTTGATGATCATATTAATGACGTTTCAGATCAGCTGGAAGACGTTAAGCAGGGACTCACGGCCCGAGTGGAAACAGCGGACCAACTGGCATCTAACGCCGATGAAAAAGCCACAGCTGCGAACTCGGAATGCAAAAAACTTGGAGACAGACTTGCAGCCCTGGAGGATGGGTGCAGAAGAAATAATATAAGAATTGAGGGTATACCTGAGAAACGAGAAAGCTCAAGCCCAGTGAAATTTGCAGTAGAATTACTGTCTAAAATAATTGGAGATGACTTTAAACTCGACAATGAGATAGCCACGGCTTATCGCACAAAGATACCAAGCGCCTTTAAACCTAGGTCATTTATTGTCCGCTTCGAGCGACTAAGATGTAAGCTTGATGTGATGGCACTTCTCAGACACAAGCAAGAGATTATATTCGAAAATAATCTTATTCGTATTTTTCCCGACTTCTCACCATCAACAGCTGCAAAACGCAGATCCTACATCGACATTAAAAAGGTTCTACGGGAAGCCGATATCAAATACAGCCTCTTGTATCCTGCCAAACTGAAAGTGGTAGTTCAAGATCGACATATATTTTCTTCAGCAAAGAAGAAGCTGAAAAAGAATTAAAGAAGCTGTTTCCGACACTTTTTTGAAAGTTAATTAAATTTAAAGAGCCGTATTCTATCAAGGCACGGGAAGGACCTATGATCTGATCGCTGGATCCATGTTTAAAGAGACTGGTATTATAATTATACATCCCTTATTTTCTTTTTTTTTTCTTTTTATCTGGACTTTATATGTTATATGTTTATGTTTTAATTAGAGTTATAGAGTTATAGACGTGAGTGTGAAAATGTGGAAGTGATTAAAGTAGGATTCGTTTTATTTATTATTATTATTTTTTTTTTTATTATTTATTTTTTTTTTATTATTTTTTTTATTTTTTATTTTTTTTTATTTTACTATACCTTAAAGTAGACTGTTTAACTTCATACCCTTGGTTTATTGCTTGTTCTACTATTTATATAATTACCATTATACTATTACAGTAGGAATTACCAGGTTTATCCGGGACTAGTTTTTAAAATCATTCCCAGGGTTGTTTTTTTTTTTTTTTTTTAAATCTTAATATCTTAACTTAAAAGCCCTGAAGATTATTTCAAGCTTAAATATTGTTAATGAGAACATTTTCGGCAGATAGTATTAAGGATATAACTGTAAAAGATATCTCTGTTTTAATTCTGTAACGCCGCTGCAGGGTGGGGTTTGTTTTGTTTTGGACGTGCTCTGTCTCTTTGTATGTCAGAGGACTGGAACATCGCGAAGTGGGGTCTAGCCTCATGTGGGGAGGCAAAATGGGGGGAGGTGGGGGGATAAAGGGGGGAGAGAAGGAGAGCAGGTTATATCTAATCTATTCTTGTAATCCTTATAATTATAAATATCAATGCAACAACAGGCTAAAATGCAACAACTCATGGGGAATCTTGAAACTAAGATTAAAACTGCCATATTACCAATTAAAACTATAAATGACATTAAAAACTCAGAATCAATGTCTCCATGATGGGACAATTAACTTTGTGAGCTGGAATGTTAAAGGCCTGAATCACGAATTAAAGAGAAAGAAAGTATGCTCTCACCTAACAGGCTTAAATGCTAAAATAGTATTTCTACAGGAGACCCACTTACTAACCAAGGATCAGTTCAGATTACAAAAAGACTGGACTGGCCAAATGTTCCATTCTAGCTTTATAAAGAAAACTAGAGGGGTGGGAATTCTCATAAATATAACAGTTCCATTTGTAGTATCAGAGGTAGTGTCGGACCCTGAAGGGAGATATGTGATGGTCATGGGCAACTTATATAACAGTAAAATGTTTATGCACCCAATGTTGATGATAAGGAATTCATGCAAAATCTACTTGCATCCATTCCCAATGTGAACACTCATAAAATTATAATGGCTGGGGACTTTAATTGTGTTTTAAATCCACTTTTAGATAGGACTCCTGTGACAGGGGGGACGACATCTAATACTGCAAAGATAATTACACAGTTTTTAAATGATCACAACTTATCAGACCCCTGGAGGTTTCTTAACCCAAACTCAAGAACATATTCGTTCTACTCACCAGTGGATTATAGCTACTCAAGAATTGATTATTTTTTTATAGATAATAATTTCCTGCCTACAATTAAATCATGCAAATATGACACAATTGTTATCTCTGACCATGCCCCTCTAGTCTTGGAGCTAAAATCAATAAGCCCCTCATACTCACCTCGCAGATGGCGTCTTAACAATCTTTTATTGGCAGACGAGAACTGCACAGAATTTATATCCAAACAAATCAGCTTCTTCCTAGAGACAAACACGTCCACAGAGGTTTCTGCAGGAACACTCTGGGAAACTCTAAAGGCCTTCTTAAGAGGCCAGATTATTTCATATCTTTCCCATAGAAATAAATTAGAAACCAAGAAAGTGTCAGAGCTAAGAAATGAAATTACTAGAATAGATGAAGAACAAGCCAGGCGTCCAAGTGAAGCTCTTCACAGGAAAAGGCAGGCCCTGCATACAGAACTTAACATCTTAACAACTAAAGAAACTGAACAACTTATTTATAAGTCTAGACAGCATTACTATGAACACGGAGAAAAAGCTAATAAGCTTTTAGCTCAACAAATTCATAAACAAGAAGTTCACAATGCAATACCAGTAATCACCAACAAGAATGGAGAAGAAATCATCGACCATAATAAAATAATGCACACATTTAGAGATTACTATAAGTCTTTATATTCCACTGAGCCCAAAGAAGACAACACGCAATCTAATGCATTTCTGGATAATTTACAAATACCACAAATAGATGCTTTAAGTGCTGAGGAACTGGATAAACCTCTAACGCTAACAGAATTACTAGACGCTATAAAGTCACTACAAAGCGGGAAATCATCAGGCCCTGATGGTTACCCTGTAGAGTTTTATAAGAAATTCTCCACTCAGCTAGCTCCACTCTTATTGGTAACATTTACAGAAGCTAAAGACCACCAAATACTACCTCAAACATTTCGACAAGCATTAATCACCGTCTTTCCTAAACAAAATAAGGACTTGTTACAATGTGCATCATATAGACCAATTTCACTCCTGAATAATGATGTTAAGATACTCTCAAAAATCCTAGCTAGAAGGATGGAGAAAGTGCTGCCCTCGGTAATATCACAAGATCAAACTGGATTTATTAAAGGCCGACATCTATCTTCAAATCTCCGACGCTTGTTTAATGTTATATATTCACCAGCAAAATCAAACACCCCAGAGATATTACTATCATTAGACGCAGAAAAGGCATTTGACATGATCGAATGGAATTACCTTTTCACTGCACTGGAGAAATTTGGGTTTGGCCGAATATTTGTGCTTGGATCAAACTACTGTATACCAGTCCAGAAGCTTCAGTTTGTATTAATAAAATTTGCTCAGACTACTTTAAACTAGAACGTGGTACCAGACAAGGATGTCCCTTCTCGCCACTGTTGTTTGCAATAGCTATTGAACCACTGGCGGTTCGCTGCCGAAATTCTTATCAGATAAAGGGGATTGTCAGAGAAGGACTGGAACAGAAAATTTCTCTATATGCAGATGATATGGTCTTATATATATCGGACCCAGAAAACACTGTCCCTGCTGTTTTAACAGCACTAACAGAATTTCAAAAGATATTTGGTCTTAGAATTAATCTGAATAAAAGTATATTCTTTCCAGTGAACTCACAAGCATATAATATTAGATTAGACACCCTACCTTTTACCATAGCAGATCAGTTTAAATACCTAGGGGTAAATATCACAAGTAAACATAAAGCTCTTTATCAACAAAATTTTGGCGTCTGTATGGAAAAAATTAAGCAAGACTTGCATAGATGGTCAACCCTTCATCTCACTCTAGCCGGAAGAATTAACATTGTTAAGATGAATATCCTTCCTAAACTTCTCTTTTTATTTCAAAACATTTCAATATATATCAATAAATCATTTTTTAAACAGTTAGATTCAATAATAACCTCATTCATTTGGAACTCAAAACACCCACGTATCCGAAGAGCGACCCTACAAAGACCTCAGGCAGAAGGTGGCATGGCTTTACCTAATTTTCAGTTTTATTACTGGGCAGCAAACATACAAGCCATAAAAACCTGGACACAAATAAATGCACATACCCAGGCTTGGTCCGCAATAGAAGTAAAATCCTGTAGTAATTCTTTATATTCCCTGCTCTGCTCTCCAATAAATGAAAGTTATCGCAAATATACTAATAACCCAATTGTGCTTTACTCACTCAGAATATGGAACCAAATTAGGAAGCATTTTAAGATGGAAAATCTTTTATCAGTGGCACCTCTGCAAGAGAACCACCTCTTTCAACCTTCGCAAGTATATCCAGTTTTTAATACCTGGAAAAGTTTTGGGATTAAAATGCTCAGAGATCTTTATATAGACAACATATTTACATCTTTTGAACAATTACATTCAAAATTTAACCTCCCAGCTACACATTTCTTTTACTATCTTCAAATTAGAAATTTTGTTAAACAGAAATTGCCCGACTTCCCCCACCTTGCACCCTCCACAATGCTGGAAAAAATACTGCTCAATTCCGAGGAAACAAACACTATTTCCGCAATATATAAAATCTTATTAGAGTCCCTACCTTTCAAAGACCCAAGAGGACATTGGGAAGAAGATCTCTTAATCAATATATCAGAAAAGGAGTGGAAGGTAGCAAAGCAGAGAATTCACTCGAGTTCTATATGCGCAAAGCATAGAATTATTCAACTAAAAATTATATATCGAGCTCATCTGTCTCGCTTAAAACTGTCCAAAATGTTTCCAGGCCAGGATCCAACCTGCGAGCGCTGCAACCAAGCTCCTGCCTCACTGGGTCACATGTTCTGGGCCTGCACCAAACTAACATCATTTTGGACAAAAATTTTTAAGTGCCTCTCAGACAGCCTTGGGGTCACAATCCCTCCTAACCCATTAACAGCTGTGTTTGGTGTCCTTCCAGATGGACTGGAATTGGAGAAGGACAAGCAAACGGTGATTGCATTCACTACACTCTTGGCACGCAGACTTATTTGGTTAAATTGGAAGAATCATAATTCTCCTCTTATAAGTCAGTGGGAAACCAATGTTTTATATTATTTGAAATTGGAAAAAATCAAATTTTCAGTTAGAGGATCTGTACAAAATTTTTTCAAAACATGGCAGGATTTAATCAATATTATTTTAGAATAAGAGAATTAACTATTATTGCATTTAACTCCCTTCTCCATCTCTTATTTATATAGATATTTACTTCTCCCCTTCTTTTGTCTAATGTTGCCTTATTAAAAAGCTTAAAGAAATTTTCCTTTAGCTAAGCCCTCCTTCTCAGGGGTGGGGTTTGATTTGTTTTCAAATTTGTTGGGTTATAAATTGATCTGTTTGTATGGAATGATTACAATGAAAATTAATAAAATAAAAATATTTAAAGAACAGTTTGAACATCCAGTGAACACCGCATTGCAGTAGTCAATCCTACTAGAGATAAATGCATGAATTAATTTCTCACAATCCTGTTTATTTAAAAAGCGCCTTAATTTCCTAACATTTTTAAGATGGAAGAAACAATGTTTTGGACAACTTTGTAATATGTGCTTTAAATGACATGCTAGAGTCAAAGATAACTCCTAGATTGCGGGCTGATTCAGTAAAATTAATTGGGATTCCAACTGAGTTAAATGATGACAAAATATTGTTATGATCAGCGTCATTCCCTCCAACAATTAACATCTCTGTTTTATCTGTATTTAAAAACAAGTAGTTCTCATTCATCCACTCCTTGAATTAGCTAACACAACTAATTAAAGACAACATTGGAAAAACTTCATTTGATTTAAATGAAAGGTATAACTGGGTGTCATCTGCATACGAGTGAAAATTAACATTATGTTTCCTAATGAGAGATCCCAGTGGAAGCATGTACAGTGAAAACAGTAAAGGTCCCAGTACTGAGCCCTGCGGGACACCATATTGAACTTCTGTATATAATGATGGAGTACTGTCAGCACATTTCTGTACATATTGGAATCGATTTGATAAGTAAGAACTAAACCAAGCGAGAACGGTGCCTGTAAGCCCAACATCATTTTCTAGCCTGTGCAGTAAAATAGAATGGTCGATGGTGTCAAATGCTGCACTTAAGTCCAACAACATAATTACAGTGGAGTTTCCTTCATCAGAGGATATCAGAATGTCATTTACAACCCGTGTTAGTGCCGTTTCTGTACTATGACCAGTGCGAAAACCAGACTGGAATTTCTCAAATAAATTGTAATGCGTAAGGTGTGTCTGAAGCTGACTGGCAACTACTTTTTCTAGTATTTTAGAGAGAAATGGTAAATTTGAAACAGGCCTATAATTATTTAGTATATGTGGGTTAAGGTCTGACTTTTTAAGTAATGGTTTAATGACTGACACTTTTAGTGTATCAGGTACTGTGCCATGCAATAATGAACTATTGATAATGTTTAGAATAGGCGCTGCAAGAACATCCATTCCACTTTTTACTAGTTTTGTTGGCACTGGGAGGTGATGATTAGTGAGCAGCAGTATGGTTTCATGCCAAGAAAGAGCACCACAGATGCGATGTTTGCTCTGAAGGTGTTGATGGAGAAGTATAGAGAAGGCTAGAAGGAGTTGCATTGCGTCTTTCTGGACCTGGAGAAAGCATACGACAGGGTGCCTCGAGAGGAGCTGTAGTATTGTGTGAGGAAGCCGGGAGTGGCAGAAAAGTACGTAAGAGTTGTACAGGATATGTACAAGGGAAGTGTGACAGTGGTGAGGTCTGTGGTAGCAGTGACAGATGCATTCAACATGGGGGTGGGATTACATCAGGGATCATCTCTATGCACTATCCATTCTTATTTGCAATGGTGATGGACATGTTGACAGACAAGATTAGTCAGGAGTTTCCATGAACTAAGATGTTTGCTGGCCCAATTGCAACGCTCAGTGTCCTTCCTTTCCTGCGCTATAGCATTCCATTTTAAAGTCTCTCCTTGGTCAGTGACCCCATTGTATTGCTCCTGTGTCTTCTGGACTGGTTTCCCAATCCCATTTACATTAGGTGGTGTCTCTCCCCGATTTGATTGCAGGCAATAAGATGCAAATAACAAAGGAACCAGCATTTCTCCATCCAGCTTGTTTCCATTTACACCAGTGTGTATTCATCGTGCACTATAAAATAATAAAAAAAAAGGACTGAAAATTACTCATCTGTTTCAGGCTTCAAATCATTTGGATGATATGCTTTGAAATCAGAAAAATCTAATATATAAGAATGACCTGACACTGCAGAGTTAAAACACTAACATGCCATGAAATTAAATATAATCCTACTGTCAATGATTGTTTTCTGATTAAGCAGCTGGATTGGAACAAAAACCCACAACCACTGCAGCCCCCAGGACTGACTCTGCTCACCTGTGCCCAGTGACCTGTGCTGTTGTCTCCAAGTGCTTTTCTCAGGCAGCCCCCCACTGACTGTTATCCTTCATTGCCTGCTTTGCTGTCTCCAACAAAGCTCCACTGGCCAGTGTCTCCTCCTCTCTGTTTTAATTCCTCTGTTTCTCCACCAACATCAAATGGCCAATGTCTATCTTTTTATTTGTAATCATGTTCAAGTTTCTTATTTGTACAGCACTTCACTACTTCACATCACTGATCTTTACTGTGGTTTAAAGCAGAATCAGTCAGTGCTTATCATCCTGTGGTTGACATTGTGGCCACGGATGTCCAGTCCAGTCTCGCTGGGGTGAGCTGTGTTGTCAACTCTGTGTGTAATGTCACGAGTGTTAAAATGTATAAACAGTAAACACAAGAAACATCTTACCACCTTGCTACCTTGTAGCTCACATGGCATTGACGGCTTTTAAACAAACTGCTTAAATATTTAAAGCAGGCAAATGGCATTTCAATGCAAGACCAACACAGTGACATTTTAAAACAAAAGACAAAACAGAAGCACTGCAGAACACAGTGATGTATTTACAAATGACATTGTCAATCCTGCTAAACTCAGATCAGGAGTTCAGTGCTGCAGAGGAACACAGACAATCCTGGCAGCACTGGGTCCAAAGGATGAACGAGATATGAGCAGGATGCCAGTCCACAACAGGGCCCCATTCATATATACATGGGAAAATGGCCAGTTAAACTAAACAGCATATCTTTTCAGGATTTGGCAGGAAAACTGGACAGAGGCACAGGGAGAACAAGCAAATCCAACATGGATAATTACTAGTCACATTATTAACAGCAGGATGATGGATCTGTGAAGTAGCAGAATTAACTATTGACACTGCCCTATTGTCAAATATCACTCAGAACAGCAGCTGCTGAGTGATCCATTAAAAACATATTTAGAGGTGAAAACGGCATTGTGAAGAAGTAAACTAACAAGATTGGGAGCATGCGCTGATAGTGCGTTGTCTCACCCACAATAGGCCACAACCAAAAGATTCAGCCTAATGGAAGGGTCAGGAATAAACATTTCCCAAGTTTGTAATAAACCAT